>NW_025963879.1:8980000-9332500 GCF_023055435.1 Haliotis rufescens
CCCTGGAGGGGAAAAGCAATGGTAAGAATTGTACTGTCTTAAATCAAAATTATCTGTGGTCTTGAGGAAGGTTTCTTGAAGACAAAATGCTGATGGCTTGAAATCTTGAATTAAAAGCTGAAGATCATTAAAATTATTCCGCAGTCCTCTGCAATTCCATTGTATTAAATTGGTTGAGCAACTCATGGAGGCTCAACTGGAGATCGTGAGCGGGGGAAAGGTCCTCTACGGTGTAATGGTAGCGAAGGAGTGACCTCCATATCCAGAGGTTCAAAGGTGTTATGAACCTCCACAGGAGCAGTCAATGACAAAGGTTCCTCAACATGTTTGAGGGCCTTTGCTTCTTTCCGTCTTTGTTTTTTTTCTTTGTTCGTCAGATGTCTATTGGTTTTGAGTTCAGGTACAAAGTCAGGTTGAATGTCAGGGTCTGGTAAAGGTACAGCTTCTGGCAGCGGTTCGGTTTGTGAAGCTGATGAAGATAAAGTGCAGATGTCAGCATCAATTTGATATAAAATTTTCTGGTCAGTGGATACCCAGCTAATAGCTGTTTGACAGCTATTATCAGCCTTGAGAAGAGAAGAGGAGATTGCAGCAGAATAGGTGAGTGAAGAAGTGGAAGTGGTTGATTCACTTGTAACCAACTTCTTCGCGTCTGTAAATGAGATATCATTGGTGTACTTTAGTTTTAAAATTTTGGTCTGTGTCACAAAAGAGGGACAAGATTTGGAAGTAGACATGTGACCACCGCCGCAGTTTGCACATTTGATAGTGTCTGTGCACTCAGTGCTATCATGGGTCTTACTGCAGCGGGAGCAAACTTGAGTATGACGACAGGATTTGGCTCCATGTCCAAATTGCTGACATTTAAAACAACGGAGTGGATTCGGTATATATACATCCACTCCGATGTTGAAATAACCGGCTTTAATAGAGGAAGGAAGCTTGGTGTGATTAAACGTGAAAAGGTAAGTTGTTGTTTTTATGATGTTGTCACCATCTTTCCTTGTGAACCGTTTCACAGAAGATACACCTTGAGGCTTCATTTCTGCAACAATCTCTTCTTCAGACATGTCCGAGAGGCATTTTGCACGGTCACGTACAATGCCTCTACATGAGTTGAGTGTTTTGTGCTCAGAGACAACAATCTCTGTATTTGCAAAATGTTGAGCTTTGAGTAGATTCAGAGATTGCTGTCTCCTTACACATTCCACAAGCAGGGAACCGGACCGGAGACGAGTTACATTTTTTACAGTACCACAAATACCTTCAATAGACTTTGAAATGACAAAGGGGTTGAGTTTCAGGGGCTGACCATCAACTCCTTCCACACCAAGAAATCGTGGCCAAGAATCGATATTGGGTACAGTATCTTCATCAGAAGATAGTGCAATATCTGTGTCTATATGCCTCCTTTTAGTTTTAGATCTAGAACCAGAGTGAAGGGGAGTAGCCATGATGAAAGAAAGATTTTCGACAACCCTGCTCACCACCCGCCATGGAGTGTCAACAAGGACAGTGATGTAGTGGAAACCGACTACAAACACCTGGGCTACAGGGGTGCTATACTCCAGCAAAAAGGACACAGGTAGCTATTATTGTCAAACAGGGTTAAAAGTCAGACTGGTTCCGCCCAAGACAGTTATCTGATGACAAATAGAACCCGGAGGTCAATAATGCCAGATTGGCCCATGAGCCACCGCCTTCTGGCGTAAGACTTTAGGCAATTTACTCAATCCAAACTTGAGAATACACACAAGTAATGTACGGCCAAGACCAAAATAAACAGTAAAATACAACACAGTTGTGCATATACAATATTACGCACAGGGCCTGGCATGACCAGCCGATTGATAAGACCGGGCCCATCTTACCACCCGTCTAGTCGAAGTAGTGTGTTGGGCAAAGGAACACAGTTCCAGGAACCAGTGCCCTCAACTACCAGACTCCCGTCCTCCGCCGACACAGGGACGCAACCCACGGCAAACAGGTTGCCCATTTTAGTCGCTTCATACGACCAGCAATGGGAGGCTGTGGAAATATTCTACCCCGGTTCCACACGGGGGAAGAGCTATTAGCGCTACCCAGCACTCACAACGAGGAGGTTGCTCTTCACGAGTGCCGTTGTTTAAGAGAGACTCATCTGCTTCTATATATAGACTGTGAATTGGAGACGTTCTAAAGGCTCCAAGGCAAAGCCTCAGGCCCTGATGATGTATAGTATCTAGTTTTTGTAAATTACTTTTGCAGGCTCAACCATAGACGATAATCAAGTTTTTTACGGATCAGTGATCTATACAAGTGTAAGAGGATTGTTTGATCCCCTCCCCACTTTGAATTTGAAACTACTTTCAATAAGTCGAGTGCCTTCAGACATTTAGCTTTTAGGTATTTAATATGTGGAAGGGAAGTTAAATCAAAAATAAGTCCCAAGAACTTTGCCTCCTTCACCACTTTGATAGGGGTGCCATTTAAAAATAGCTCAGGGTCTTTATGCGGTTTATATTTCCTACAAAAATGTATGCAGTTAGTTTTTGATTTGGAAAATTTAAACCCGTTCTCTGGACACCACTTGTGAATTTTATTGAGACACAATTGTAATTGCCTTTCTATTGTGTGCATATTTGTACCACGACAAGATATATTAAAATCATCCACAAAAAATGATCCATCAACTGAATCATTTAAAACTTTTCACAAACTGTCAATTTTTATACAATGGAATTTTTAATGAACCGATTCTAAACGCACTAAATGATCGATAGTACTTCTGTTTTTCCGGAAACCACATTGTATATTGGTAAGAAGATCATTTGTTTCCAAGTACCACACTAATCGATTATTTACCATGCGTTCCATAGTTTTACAAACACAGCTTGTTAGAGATATAGGTCGGTAGTTTGATGGATCAGAATGATCCCGCCCAGGTTTGGGTATGGGGATAACAATGGCATTATGCCATGAAGGTGAAAACGTCCCTGATGTCCAAATATCATCGAATATAGTCAACATGGTTTCAAGGCATGATTCGGGAAAGCGTTTCAGTAGTTGATAATGAATATTATCAGCGCTTGCTGCTGTATCATGAGCTTGCCCTAAGGCAGTATATAGTTCATGTAGGGAAAATACTTCATTGTAATTTTATCAGATGTAAAATTTAGTTTTTTCTTTTCCTGTTGGAGCTGATATTTTTGAAATTCAGGAGCGTAATTAGATGAAGAAGAATGTTGAGATAAAGTTTCCCCAAGTCTATTGGCAATGGCAGATTTATCAGTTAACAAAGTATCACCATCCTTCAAATGGCTGACTGTAGAATTTGATCCCTTGCCTTTAATCTTTTTAATCATGTTCCATACCTTGGACATAGGGATACGAAAGTTTATTTTGGAGACATAATTCTTCCATGATTGACGTTTATTTTGTTTGAATAGACGTCTCGCTTTAGCATTGGAAATTTTGACAGTGTTCAAGTTTTGGACAGTAGGATCTTTACGGAAGTTTTTCTCCGCCTTCTTACGGCATTAATTAGCTTGTTTGCAATTATCATCAAACCATGGTTTACGAAGACGTGGGTTAACAGAGGACTTTGGAATTGATTCATTAGCAATTTCATTCAGTTGATCTGAAAACAACTGAATTGGGTTATTCACATTCTGAAAGGACGCAGGTTGTAATTTATCTTTGCATAAAGATTGAAATAAAAGCCAATCAGCCTTCAAAAAATTCCATCGAGGTAAAGGAGGATCATCAGTGGGATTAATGGGTTTAAGCACGGTGGGGAAATGGTCACTCCCACATAGGTCATCGTGGACGGACCATGAGAATTCGTTTAACAAAACTGAATTCGTCAGAGACAGATCTAATGATGAATACGTACCAGTTGCAGGGCGTAAGTAAGTGTCCGAGTCATCATTAAAGATGCATAAATCATTATCGGAAACAAAATCCTCGATCACTTTACCCTTTTGATTAAGTATTGAACTTCCCCATAAATGATTATGCCCATTTAGATCACCCATGATGATACAGGGCTTTGGGAGTTGGTCATATAGTTTTTGTAGATCATTTCGTCATTATCGGAAACAAAATCCTCGATCACTTTACCCTTTTGATTAAGTATTGAACTTCCCCATAAATGATTATGCCCATTTAGATCACCCATGATGATACAGGGCTTTGGGAGTTGGTCATATAGTTTTTGTAGATCATTTCGCTGAAGTCTTGAAGAAGGAGGAATGTATAAGGAGAAAAGTGTGAAGGCAATATGCAGTGTAAGTCTAACTGCTACTGCTTGCAGATTCGAGTCAAGCGGAACAGGACTGTGAACAACGCCCCACCACACTAAAATAGAAGCACCTCCAGTAGCTTTATCTCCCGGAGGAGAGAAGGAGTGATATGAACTATAGTGCTTTAAATCAAACTTATCAGTATTTTTAAGGTACGTCTCTTGTAAACAAATTGCTGATGGATTTAAATCACTTGTTAATAACTGCAGTTCATTAAAATTATGCCTAAGTTCTCTGCAATTCCATTGCATTATATTAGACAATTGAGTCATGGTGGCTCAATTGGAGATCGCTCGCGTGAATGTGAGGAGGAACTACTCCTCCGCCTGTCCTGTGAGGACAGAATAACCTCCATGTCCAGAGGCCCAAAGGAGTTCTGTAAAGGAACCTCTGAAGGTAAAGGGACGATTGGCAGTTGTTTTTTCTTCAATTTCTTTTTTTCTTTATTCGACAAATGAACAACGACTGGTTGTTTGACTGACGTATAAGATTGTTTCTCAGACTGAATCTCAGTCTGAGATCCTGAACTGGATAGACTGATGGTAGGAATAGGCTGAATGATTGGAACAGTATCAACTGGTTGTTCTGACGTGACCCATGTCAAGTCAGTCTGACACGAAATAGTCGATGTTGTAACAGAGCGGGAGACTGCAGCGGAGTAGGAAATAGTTGAGGGGGTAGTGGTCTGATTTTTAATAGTTTTTTGGCATCCAGGTAGGATATGTTTTTTTCACATTTTATTTTCATTATTTTGGATTCCATTTGCCACACAGGTTCCTCTCTGAAGCCACCACTTTAAATCCTTCCTCTCATTCCATTCTGTTGTCAGCCATTGCCGAGGACAATCCCCAAAAACTGACTGTAACAATCAGCAAACACCAAATAGAAATTAAAAGTTTGAATGCACTCCAACACAAGAGAAATCAAAAGCAAAAGAACCAAAGAGGAAGTATCATAAACAATCAGGTGTTTGCATAGACAATTTGCTGAGAAGCAAAAGACGTCCGAACTCGACGGCAGACAAGACCGAACTCCAATAGGTTCATAGAGGACCTAGGAATAGTTTCATCAGCTATGTTCTTCAGTTTGTCAGAGTTTTGTCAAAGGTTTGGTTTCAATTTGTCAGTACATATAGTCTACAATAATGGCCAGTTGGCTTTTGAAAAATTCCATCGTGTTGAAGGTGGAGCATCAGTGGGATTTACAGCTGTAATTGCAGTCGGAAAATGATCACTTACACAGATGTCATCATGGACCGACCATTCAAATTCATTATATATGTTAGAATCTGTGATTGACAGATCTAATGTAAATATGTGTTCGAGCCGTCGTTGAATATGCATAGATTATTATTAGAAATAAAATCTTCAAGGATTTTCCCTTTATTGTTAGTGGCACTAGTGAAGAGCAACCTCCCCGTGGTGAGTGCTGGGTAACGCTAATCGCTCTCCCCCCGTGTGGAACCGGGGTAGAATATTTCCACAGCCTCCCATTGCTGGTCGTATGAGGCGACTAAAATGGGCAACCCGTTTGCCGTGGGTTGCGTCCCTGTGTCGGCGGAGGACGGGATTCTGGTAGTTGAGGGCACTGGTTCCTGGAACTGTGTTCCTTTGCCCAACACACTACTTCGACCCTTACTTCGCCTAGATGGGTGGTAAGATGGGCCCGGTCTTATCAATCAGCTGGTCATGCCAGGCCCTGTGCGTAATATTGTATATGCTCACATATGTTGTATTTTACTGTATATTTTGGTCTTGGCCATGCATACCTTGTGTATGTTCTCAATTTTGGATTGTATACATTGTCTAGAGTCTTACGCCAGAAGGCGGTGGCTCATGGGCCAATCTGGTACTTTCGACCTCTGAGTTCTGTATGTCTTCAATTTCTTGCCATAGGCCGAACCAGCCTGACATTTTATTTGATAGACAAATACAGCTATTCATGTTGTTCTTACTGGAGTATAACACCTCTGTATCCCTGATGTTTGCATGTTGGAGATCCGGTGCAATAAAACATTGCTCTTTGTAGCACTCCATGGTGGGTGGGGAGCAGGGGTGCTGAATCAATTACTTTCATCATGGCTCACAATCACTCTGGTTCGAACCGCAATGAAAAGAAAAGACGTTTCGAAGCTGAGACTTTCTCATCTGACGCAGCTTCTGTTCAAAAAAATTCAAATTGGTCACGATTTCTTGTAGTTGAATCTGGAACTGAACATCCTTTAAAAATGAATCCATTTGCAATTTGCAAAGCCATTGAAGGTATTTGCGGAGAGGTAAAAAATGTTTCACGGCTCCGGGGCGGCTCTCTTTTGGTGGAGTGTGCACGGAGACAGCAAGCTATCAATCTTTTGAATTGTACAATGTTTGCAAACACTGCAGTAGCTGTCTCTGAGCACAGAACGTTAAATTCAAGTCGAGGTATCATCCGCGACAGAGCCCGTTGTCTGGCTGAGATGTCAGTGGACGAAATACTTGAAGAATTAAAGGTACAACATGTCACGTCAGTGAAACGTTTCTCAAGAAAAGATGGTGAGACCTTCGTTCCTACGAGCACATATTTGTTCACCTTCTCCCTTTCAACCATACCCCAATCAATAAAGGCAGGCTATTTCAACATCGGAGTGGAGGTGTATGTCCCCAATCCACTCCGATGTTATAAGTGTCAGAAGTTTGGACATGGGTCCAAGACATGCAATCGATCGTCTGTTTGTTGCCGCTGTGGTAGCAATCATGACGGTTCTGATTGTACAGCTGAACTCAAATGTGTTAATTGTAATGGCCGACATGTTGCATCTTCCAAATCCTGTCCACTGTGGAAACTTGAAAAGGATATTTTGACTGTCAAATGTCAAAATAATTTGTCTTATCTGGATGCTAAAAAACCTGTTGCCAGCCGGTCTCCTCCATCAACACAAACCTATGCTGCAGCTGTCTCTCGCCGTTCCACAACTAGATCCATAGAATGTCAAACAGATTTGACATGGGCAAATTCAGAACATCCAATGCCTATTACGACAACTTCTGAAAGCCAGACACCTCAATCAGATACTACAACATGTGACATTTCTCCACCATCTAAGATCATGAGTGAAACTTTGACACAATCTTCAGCAGCTCCAGAAATGCCAGCTACTGTACAAACATCAACTGACACGTCTAGAAAACAAAAGAAAAAACAAAACAGGAAAATTACAACAAAGTTCCCGACTCCTACTGAAACATCTGTAGATGTTCACAACTTCTTTGATCCTTTAGATATGGGTGTTACTCCATCACATCACAACAACAGTTGTGACGCCTCTTCACATTCACGTGAGCGATCACCTGTGGAACCGCCATGAATCATTCAAATGGGCACTCGTGAAGAGCAACCTCCTCGTGGTGAGTGCTGGGTAACGCTAATCGCTCTTCCCCCGTGTGGAACCGGGGCAGAATAATTCCACAGCACCCCATTGCTGGTCGTACGAGGCGACCAAATTGGGCAACCTGTTTGCCGTGGGTTGCGCCCCTGTGTCGGTGGAGGACGGGATTCTGGTGGTTGAGGGCAATGGAGCCAGGAACCGGTGTTCCTTTTGCCCAACACACCACTTCGACCATTACTTCACCTAGACGGGTGGTAGAATTGGCCCGATTCTATCAATCGGCTGGTCACGCCATGCCCTGTGCATGGAAAAGTGCCACTTTAGATCTATATCATATTTAACAAGTTTTCTGTTGTAATATGATCTTCCAACTTATGCCAATATATTTATTGCCTAGAGTCCTATGCCAGAAGGCGGTGGCTCATGGGCCAATCTGGTGATGTCAACCTGCGAATTCTATATGTCTCCAATGTTCTGTCACGGGCCGAACCAGCTGGGCATTTCTTTTGGTAGACAAATGTAGCTTTTCGTGTTGTATTTACTGGAGTATACCACCCCTGTAACCCTGGTGTTGTAGACTGGCTTCCTCTTCGGCATCGTCCTTTTTGACACTCGATGGCGGGTGGGGAACAGGGGTGCCGAATAAATTCCTGTCATTATTGCGCAACAAATCCCTGGTTCAAATCGTGAAAAAAAGAGAAGACTCGAAAATGACAGTTTAACTGAAAATGTTTTTCATAACAATGATTCTTGGGTTCGCTTCCTGGTAATCGAGGCTGCTGATCATCAACCATTAAAGCTGAACCCCTTTGCGATTTCTAAAGCTGTTTCTGGAATCTGTGGTGCAGTCAAAAATGTAACCCGTCTTCGGTCTGGCTCCCTACTTGTGGAGTGTGCACGGAGACAGCAATCTCTGAATCTTTTATCAATTACTCAGTTTGCCAATGTTGATGTTGCTGTGTCCGTGCACAGAACACTGAACTCGTGTCGGGGAATTGTTCGGGACAGAGCTCGATGCCTGTCAGATATGTCGGAACAAGAAATTGTTTCTGAACTTGATGATCAAGGTGTTACGTTTGTGAAACGTTTCACCAGAATCAACGATGGAGTTGTCACTAATACTCATACTTACCTGTTCACTTTTGCGCGTTCTTCCTTACCGCAATCAATCAAAGCTGGCTATGTTAATATCGGAGTGGATATGTATATCCCAAATCCACTCCGATGTTTTCAATGTCAAACCTTTGGCCATGGTTCTAAATCATGTGCTAAACCTGTCAAATGTCATCGTTGTGCTGGCAGCCATGAGGGTAGAGACTGTGAGGAGGACATTGTTTGTGCTAACTGTAGTGGCCAACATTTGTCTTCTTCCAAGTCATGTCCTGTTTGGCAACTTGAATCAAAAATCAATAAAATGAAATATGAAAATAACATTTCGTTTGCAGAAGCGAGAAAGCTGTTCACTAAACAATCCACTACTCCATCACATCTTACTTACTCTGCCGCAGTTACACGTTCTGCAACTATATCTACTGCCACTGCATCAATCTCCTGCCAAACGGATCTGTCATGGGTCCATTCTGATCAGCCCCTTAATACCGCTGGAATCAGTCCACCAACTTCTGATAATCAGACCAGTTCAGCAACCCAGACTTCTACTCAGTCTGACACTCAGACTGATACTCTGACTGCTAGTCAGCCTGACACAGGTGTCCCAGAAAAGAACAAAAACACTGAACCACTTGACAGCTCACTTGACAAAAAGAAAAAAAAGAAATTGAATAGAAAACAAACATCTCCGGCAGCCTCGCCCCCAGAACTATCTCTTCACAACTCCTTTGAGCCTCTTGACATGGAGGTGACTCTGTCTGTACAGGACAGTAGGAGTAATTCGTCGTCACGTTCGCGTGTGAGATCCCCAATTGAGCCTCCATGACTCAATTGTCCAATATGATACAATGGAATTGCAGAGGACTTAGAAACAATTTTAATGACATTCAATTATTGATACAGGATTTTAAACCGTCTGCTTTATGTCTTCAGGAGACATACCTTAAAAATACTGATAAATTTGATATTAGGCAGTATAACTGTCATCATTCATATTCCCCCCCAGGTGACAAAGCAACTGGAGGGTCGTCTATCTTGGTTAGACAGGGCGTGATTCACAGCCCTGTTTCTATCAATTCAAATCTTCAAGCTGTTGCTGTTCGTTTAACTTTGAACATTGTCTTTACTCTGTGTTCCTTATATATTCCTCCATCTACTTTGCTTCGACAATCTGATCTTCAAAATCTATATGATCAGCTCCCCAAGCCATGTATCATCGTGGGTGATCTGAATGGACACAACCCCCTGTGGGGAAGTGTTACCACAAACAATAAAGGGAAAATACTTGAGGAATTCATTTCTGATAATAATTTGTGTATCTGTAATGATGATTCGAACACCTATTTACATCCTGCCACTGGAACATACTCAGCCCTTGATCTGTCTCTCACCGATTCAAATCTATTTAACGAGTTTGAATGGTCGGTCCATGATGACCTCTGCGGAAGCGATCACTTTCCCACCATTCTTAAATCTGTGAACCCGAATCCTGAAACCTCCACATCCAGGTGGAATTTTACAAAGGCCAATTGGTCATTGTATGAAACATTGTGTACTGCAAAATTAATCCCTCATCATTTTCAAAATGTTGAAGATCCGATTCAATTGTTTTCAGATCAGCTCCATGCAATAGCTGATGAGGCAATTCCTAAGTCCTCTGCAAATCCTCATATTCGCAAACCGTGGTTTACCTACCAATGTAAACAGGCACGGAAGTGTAGGAAGAAAGCGGAAAAGTACTTCCGCCGACATCCCACAGTTCATAATTTAGATCAAGTAAAAATTACAAATGCAAAAGCCAGGCGGGCTTATAAACAAAATAAGCGCCAATCTTGGAGGAACTACGTCTCCAGGATAAATTCCCGTACTCCTATATCCAAAGTATGGAACATGATACAAAAAATTAAAGGCAAAGGATCAAAGTCTTCTGTTCACCATCTTAAGGAAGGTGATCAGTTATTAACTGATAAATCAGACATTGCCAATAAACTTGGTGAAACATTGGCAAAACATTCATCATCGTCTAATTATGTCCCTGAATTCATAAAATATCAGAAACAACAGGAAAAGAAAACTGTTAATTTTAACTCTGATAACGGGGAGGACTATAATGAAGTGTTTTCCTTCCATGAGCTACTTACAGCCCTAGGGCAAGCTCATGATACAGCGGCTGGTGCTGATAATATTCACTATCAGCTCCTAAAACATTTGCCTATATCATGTCTAGAAACACTTTTAGATATATTTGACCAAATATGGACGTCGGGGAATTTTCCTCCTTCTTGGCATAATGCCATTGTAGTCCCTATCCCAAAACCTGGTCGGGATCATACAGATCCCTCAAATTACCGTCCTATATCTTTAACCAGTTGTGTCTGTAAAACCATGGAGCGAATGGTAAATAATAGATTAGTTTGGTTCTTAGAAACCAATAACCTACTAACGAATATTCAATGTGGTTTCCGCAAAAATCGTAGTACAATTGATCATTTAGTCCGATTGGAATCGTTTGTGAAAAATGCTCTTGTTAACAAACAACATGCTGTGTCAATATTTTTCGATCTTGAAAAAGCTTACGACACTACCTGGAAACATGGCATTTTAAAAGATTTACACGAGTTTGGTCTGAGAGGCCGCTTACCACATTTTATATCACAGTTTTTAACCGGCAGGCAATTTCAAGTCCGAGTGGGATCAACCCTGTCTGAACATTATAATCAGGAGCAGGGTGTCCCACAAGGAAGTATTTTGTCAGTTACTCTATTTAGTATTAAAATCAATAGTCTTTCAAAGGTTTTAAATGATGCAGTGGATGGGTCACTTTTCGTAGATGATTTTAATTTATCTTGTCATGGTAAAAATATGCACACTATTGAGAGACAACTACAATTATGTCTCAATAAAATACAGAAATGGTGTCTAGAGAATGGGTTTAAGTTCTCCAAAATCAAAACAAACTGTATCCATTTTTGCCGCAAATATAAGCCGCATAAAGACCCTGAACTATTTTTGGCTGGTTTTCCTATTAAAGTTGTTAAGGAAGCCAAGTTCTTGGGTATTATATTTGATAATCATCTAACATTTTTACCACATATCAAATATCTGAAGACTAAATGTCTGAGTGAGTGAGTGAGTTAATATTTAACGTCACATCGGCAATATTTCAGCCATATCGTGACGAGAAGTACATTAATAATACATATATTTATACAATATAAAAAGCTGTCAACGAAGGACAGTACAATAACTAGAATATCACAGAATCTATTTAAAACTAGTTGAGAATATATAAAAGTCATAAATATCAGAGAACACAATATAAAAATGGGCTAGAGATCGCCAGCAACTGAAGATAGATCACCATGCTAGGGTCCATGGGGACTTACAGTACCTTTGCTTCCTGCATGGACCCCGGCAGGATTTATATCATCCCTTCAGTCACTGGCGACAGTGTACCAATTAAGCCAAACTAAAATGACGAATATTCTACGATTAAAAACCTGGCATGCAGAAAAATACTTTGAATGATATGGGACTTACATACCCTCTTAGGGGGACAATAATTTTACGCTACTTCAACCCCCCTCGAGGGTACAGCCACTAACAATCTCAGTTATGAATTTTGCACTACCAATCTTTAAAACAATACAACAATTACATCAAAATTTATGTATAAGTTCTATTTCTTTTAAAAAACATAGTATTAAATGAGAGTTAACTTTACTAAAAAGGTCCTTCACTGTTTTTACACTGAAATATTTATCCCTTGTGATGGAAAAATCAATACAGTCAAGCAGGACATGCTTGACCGTGATTCTTTCATCACAAGGGATGCAAAACGGAGGATCTTCACCATTTAAAAGATACTCATGTGTATATCTTGAATGGCCAATACGACATCGTCGCATAATGACCTCTTCAAATCTGGACTGACAGCCCAAGTAGGTGTAACCGATATTTGGTTTAATTTCATGTAATTTATTGATACCTACTTGGGCGTCCCACTTCTGTTGCATAAGATCTCGGATGTAAGATCGAATCATGGGTTTAAAATCAGTATATGGGATCAGAAGTGGTGTCACAGATTTGTTGAGGGCTGCTTTTGCAGCAGCATCGGCCATTGTGTTACCAATGATACCAACATGGCTTGGTAACCAACAAAAGACGATGTCATATTGGCCAGTAGCAAGATCATTAAATAATTCAAGAATTTCGATTAAAAGTGGATGTTTGGATGACATATTTTTAATCGCCTGAAGGCATGAAAGAGAATCTGAAAACAGTATGAATTGTTTATGTTTAGCTTGATTACTGATATATTTAAGTGCTGTAAAAATGGCGTTTGCTTCTGCAGTGAATATGGAACTGTTATCAGGTAAACGTGAAGATATTGTTCTGGATCCAATGACGGTGGCACTAGCAACTGCGCCACCATCCTTGGATCCATCTGTAAATATAGATTTATAAGTGTCGTAAGTGTTTCTTAGTTGAAGGTATTCTTGTTGGTAAATTAATTGGTTTGTAGCTGATTTCTTTAATTTTGTTAATGTAAGGTCAACCTCTGGCCGTACCATTTGCCAAGGAGGTGTTAAAAACAGTTGAGTTGGAGCTATATCTTGCAGTTTAATATTGGAAGCAAACAAGGCAGACTGGATTCTGATTCCGAGTGGTGGAACAAGAGATGACTTTTTATTGTAAATATCTTGGTAAAGAGGATTGAAGACGTAATTAAAAGCTGGATTGGACTGATTAGAATATAATTTAGTGACATACTGCAAAGATAATTTTAGACGGCGTTGTTTAAGAGAAGGTTCATCTGCTTCTATATAGAGACTGTGAATGGGAGACGTTCTAAAAGCTCCAAGGCAAAGCCTCAGGCCCTGATGATGTATCGTATCAAGTTTTAATAAATTACTTTTACAGGCTCCACCATAGACGATGGAGCCATAATCCAGTTTTGAACGGATGAGTGACCTGTATAAGTGTAAGAGGGTTGTTTGATCCCCTCCCCACTTTGAATTAGAAACAACTTTCAATAGATCGAGTGCCTTCAGGCATTTAGCTTTTAGGTATTTAATATGCGGGAGGAAAGTTAAGTGATGATCAAAAATAAGTCCCAAGAACTTGGCTTCCTTAACAACTTTGATAGGAGTGCCATTCAGAAATAGTTCAGGGTCCTTATGCGGTTTATATTTTCTGCAGAAATGTATGCAATTAGTTTTTGATTTGGAAATTTTAAACCCGTTTTCTAGACACCACTTGTTAATTTTATTAAGACATAATTGTAATTGCCTTTCAATTGTGTGCATATTTTTACCACGACAAGATAGATTAAAATCATCCACAAAAAGTGATCCATCAACTGAATCATTTAAAACTTTTGATAAACTGTTAATTTTTATACTGAATAAAGTGACAGACAAAATACTGCCTTGTGGGACACCCTGATCCTGATTATAATGATCAGACAGGGTTGTACCCACTCGGACTTGAAATTGCCTGTCTGTTAAAAACTGTGATATGAAATGAGGCAAACGGCCTCTTAATCCAAAATCATGAAGATCTTTTAAAATACCATGTTTCCATGTGGTATCGTATGCTTTTTCTAAATCGAAAAAGATCGATACAGCATGTTGTCTATTTACAATGGAATTTTTAATGAACGATTCTAAACGCACTAAATGATCGATAGTACTTCTGTTTTTACGGAAACCGCATTGTATATTGGTAAGAAGATTATTTGTTTCCAAGTACCACACTAATCGATTATTTACCATGCGTTCCATAGTTTTACAAACACAGCTAGTTAGTGAGATAGGTCTGTAATTTGATGGATCAGAATGATCCCGCCCAGGTTTGGGAATGGGGATAACAATGGCTTTATGCCATGAAGGTGGAAACGTCCCAGATGTCCAAATATCATCGAATATATTTAACATAGTTTCAAGGCATGATTCGGGCAAGTGTTTCAGCAGCTGATAATGAATATTATCAGCGCCTGCTGCTGTATCATGAGCTTGCCCTAAGGCAGTATATAGCTCATGTAGTGAAAATACCTCATTATAATCTTCACCATTATCAGATGTAAAATTTAGTTTTTTCTTTTCCTGTTGAAGCTGATATTTTTGAAATTCAGGAGCGTAATTAGATGAAGAAGAATGATGAGATAAAGTTTCACCAATGCTATTGGCAATGGCAGATTTATCAGTTAACAGAGTATCGCCATCCTTCAGATGGTTAACTGTAGAATTTGATCCCTTGCCTTTGATCTTTTTAATCATGTTCCATACCTTGGACATAGGGGTACGAGAGTTAATTTTGGAGACATAATTCCGCCAGGATTGACGTTTATTTTGCTTAAATAGACGTCTTGCCTTGGCATTTGAAATTTTTACAATATTTAAATTATGGACAGTGGGATGTTTACGGAAGTACTTCTCCGCCTTCTTACGACATTTCCTAGCTTGTTTGCAAGTGTCATCAAACCACGGTTTACGAACACGTGGGTTGATCGAGGACTTAGGTATTGATTCATCAGCAATTTCATTCAGTAGATCTGAGAACAACTGAATCGGGTCAGTAACATTCTGAAAAGACGTAGGTAGTAATTTATCTTTGCATAAAGATTGAAATAAAAGCCAATCAGCCTTCACAAAATTCCATCGAGGTGAAGGTGGATCATCAGCGGGATTAATTGGTTTAAGCACCGTGGGGAAATGGTCACTCCCACATAGGTCATCATGGACGGACCATGAGAATTCATTCAACAAAACTGAATCCGTCAAAGACAGATCTAATGATGAATACGTACCAGTTGCAGGGTGTAAGTAGGTGTCCGAGTCATCGTTAAAGATGCAGAGGTCATTATCAGAAACAAAATCCTCGATGACTTTACCCTTTGGATTAATGATAGAACCTCCCCATAAAGGATTATGCCCATTTAGATCACCCATGATGACACAGGGCTTTGGGAGCTGGTCGTACAGTTTTTGGAGATCATTACGCTGAAGATTTGAAGATGGAGGAATGTATAAGGAGCAAAGTGTGAAGGCAATATGCAGTGTAAGTCTAACTGCAACAGCTTGCATATTCGTGTCAAGCGGAACAGGACTGTGAACAACGCCCCGCCGCACCAAAATAGAAGCTCCTCCAGTAGCTTTATCTCCCGGAGGAGAGAAGGAATGATACGAACTATACTGCCTTAAATCAAATGTGTCGGTTGTTTTAAGGTACGTTTCTTGTAAAGCAATTGCTGATGGACAAATATCCGTTGATAATAATTGCAGTTCGTTAAAATTGTGCCTAAGTCCTCGGCAATTCCATTGAATTAGATTCGAATGATTCATGGTGGTTCTACCGGAGATCGTTCACGTAAACGTGAAGAGGAGTCACCACTGCTGTGGTGTGAAGATGGGGTGACATCCATCTCAAGAGGCTCAAAGTAATTGTGAACATCTACAGATGTTTCAGTGATATTAGGGATCTTTGTAGAAATTTTCTTGTTTTGTTTCTTCTTTTGTTTTTTGGGCATTTCAGTTGATGGTTTGTTGGTAGCTGGTATATCAGGAGTGGGTGTAGATGGGGCCACAACCTGAGTCACAATGATAGAATCTGAAGACATTTCACCTGGGCTGACAGAATGAGTTGTTTGACTGTCACATGATGTTGTCAGCGGCAGCGGGTGTTCAGAATGTGTCCACGTCAAGTCCGTCTGACATTCTATAGATCTACTGGTTGAAGGGCGAGAGACAGCAGCAGCAGCAGCAGCATAAGATTGTTTGGATGAAGGTGTCCGGCTATCATAGAGTTTTTTCGCATCAAAGTAACTGACGTTGTTTTGACATTTGATTGTCAAAATGTCTTTTTCACGTGTCCAAAAAGGACAGGATTTTGATGACGCTACATGTTGACCCTTACAATTTGTACATTTCAGGTCTGCTGTACAGCCTGAACCATCATGATTTTCACCACAACGGTGGCAAACAGTCGGACGATCACATGATTTGGAGCCGTGCCCAAACTTCTGACATTTGTAACACCGGAGTGGATTGGGGACATACACCTCCACTCCGATGTTAAAATAGCCTGCCTTAATAGATTGTGGAATTGTTGAAAGAGAAAAGGAGAACAAATAAGTATTTGTTGGAATGAAATTTTCACCATCTTTTCTATTGAAACGTTTCACTGATGTGACATTCTGTGATTTAAGTTCTTCCAAAATGTCATCTTCTGACATTTCAGCCAGGCAACGAGCTCTGTCGCGGATGATCCCTCGACTCGAATTCAACGTTCTGTGTTCAGAAACAACAACTTCTGTGTTAGCAAAGCTAGTACATTTTAAAAGATTAATAGCCTGCTGTCTCCGTGCACACTCCACCAAAAGAGAGCCGCTCCGGAGCCGTGAAACATTCTTCACCTCACCACAGATACCTTCAATGGCTTTAGATATTGCAAAGGGATTGATTTTCAAAGGTAGTTGATTATGTGATTCCACTACGATAAACCGAGCCCAAGAATTTGAACTTCGTGAAATAGAAGCATCGTCGTCAGATGAGAAAATCTCAGCTTCCAGACGTCTCTTCTTGTCAGTGCGGTTTGAACCAGAATGATTGTGTGCCATAATGAAAGTAATTGATTCAGCACCCCTGCTCCCCACCCACCATGGAGTGCTACAAAGAGCGATGTTTTCCTGCACCGGATCTCCAACATGCAAACATCAGGGATACAGAGGTGTTATACTCCAGTAAAAACAACATGAATAGCTGCATTTGTCTAACAAATAAAATGCCAGGCTGGTCCGGCCCATGACAAGAAATTGAAGACATACAGAACTCAGAGGTCGAAAGTACCAGATTGGCCCATGAGCCACCGCCTTCTGGCGTAAGACTCTAGGCAATGTATTCAATCCAAAAGTTAGAATACACACAATTTATGGACGGCCAAGGCCAAAATATACATTAAAATACAACACACGTGTGCATATACAATATTACGCACAGGGCCTGGCATGACCAGCCGATTGATAAGACCGGGCCCATCTTACCACCCGTCTAGGCGAAGTAAGGGTCGAAGTAGTGTGTTGGGCAAAGGAACACAGTTCCAGGAACCAGTGCCCTCAACTACCAGACTCCCGTCCTCCGCCGACACAGGGACGCAACCCACGGCAAACGGGCTGCCCACTTTGGTCGCCTCTTACGACCAGCAATGGGGTGCTGTGGAAATATTCTACCCCGGTTCCACACGGGGGAAGAGCTATTAGCGCTACCCAGCACTCACCACGAGGAGGTTGCTCTTCACGAGTGCCACTAAATGTCTGAAGGCAATTGACTTGTTGAAAGTCGTTTCTTATTCAAAATGGGGAGGGGATCAGACAACTCTCCTTCATTTATATCGTTCTCTCATCCGTTCCAAACTCGATTATGGCTCCATCATTTATGGTGGGGCCTGTAAAAGCAACTTAAAATTATTAGATTCAGTACATCATCAAGGCCTGAGACTTTGTCTTGGAGCCTTTAGAACATCACCAGTCGATAGCTTATATGTAGAGGCCGATGAGCCATCTCTAAAACACCGTCGAATCAAACTTTCGTTACAATATGTGACTAAATTGTACTCAAATCCTTCGAATCCAGCATATGAGTGTGTGTTTAATCCCATGTATGCCACATTATTTCATTCAAAACCAAAACTTGTTCCTCCACTAGGGTTCAGAATTCAGCCACATATTACAGCAGCTAATATTGATCTTTCTCTTATCTCACCTACCCGGCTACTGTCTACACCTCCTTGGCAACTAGTTAAACCAGAGGTAGACCTAACACTAACTACCCTAAAGAAAACTGACACAAACCCATTGGTATATCAACAAGAATATGCCCAATTAAGGTCAAAATATGATTCTCACCGCTCTATTTTTACCGATGGTTCAAAGGACGGTGGCAAAGTTTCAAGTGCCACTGTCATTGGATCTAAAAGAGTGTCTTCACGAATTCCTGGTAATAGTTCTATTTTTACGGCTGAGGCTAATGCTATTCTTATAGCATTGGAATACATTCAAAACCAGTCATCTCAACAGTTCATAATCTTTTCTGATTCATTGTCATGCCTTCAGGCCATACATAATTGTTCTTCAGATCATCCACTGCTTCTTGATATTTTAGAATTGTATAATGTTCTCGCCACTGCCCAATACGACATCGTCTTTTGTTGGTTGCCGAGCCATGTTGGAATTGTTGGTAATACAATGGCTGATGCTGCTGCAAAAGCAGCACTCAGCAAATCTGTGACACCACTTCTTCTACCATACAGTGATTATAAACCTGTTATTAGATGTTACATCAGAGATCTAATGCAGAAGAAGTGGGACACTCAAGTAGGTATAAATAAATTACATGCAATAAAAGCAAATATTGGTTATACCTACTTGGGTTGTCAGTCCAGATTTAAAGAGGTCATTTTAAGACGATGTCGTATTGGCCATTCCCGTTACACTCAGGAATATATTTTAAAAGGTGAAGATCCTCCCTTCTGCATCCCTTGTGATGAAAGGATCACAGTCAAGCATGTCCTGCTTGACTGTATTGATTTTTCCATCGCAAGGGATAACTATTTCAAAGTTTCATCACTCAAGGATCTTTTTAACATAAACTCTCATTTAATCATTGATTTTTTAAAAGAAATTGAATTGCTTAATAAATTTTGATGTAGAAAGTTATATATTTTATAAATTGGTACTATATAATTCTGAACTGAGATTGTTAGTGGTTGTACCCTTGATGGGGGTTGAAGTAGCGTAAAATTATTGTCCCCCTGAGAGGGTGCGTAAGCCCACTTCATTCAAAGTAATTTATATATGCCAGGTTTTTAATCGTAGAATGATTGTTTATTTTAATTATGGCTAAATTCTCCACACTCACCAATAACTGAAGGGTTGGTGTAAATCCTGCCGGGGTCCATGCAGGTAGCAAAAGTACTATAAGCCCCCTTGGTCCCTGGTATGGTGGCCTACCTTTAGTTGTTGGTGATCAATAGCCTGTTTTTATGAAGTGTCGTCTGTCATAATCCAATCATTTTATTGTTCTAAAACTAGTTTTAAAGTTATAATCTGTGATATCTTGCTAGTTGTTGTACTGTCCTTTGACGACAGTTTTTTTTTGTATAAGCTATACCTTGTTCAAGTCACGATATGGCTGAAATATTGCCGCTGTGACTTTAAATAATAACTCACTCACTCAATCATTCAAATGTACTTCAATGGAATTGCAGAGGGCTTAGGCATAATTTTAACGAACTACAGTTATTAACAACTGATTTTATTCCATCAGCAATTTGTTTACAAGAGACGTACTTAAAAAATACTGATAAATTTGATTTAAGGCAGTATAGTTCCTATCATTCTTTTTCTCCTCCGGGAGATAAAGCTCCTGGAGGTGCTTCTATGTTGGTGCGGCGGGGCGTTGTTCACAGTCCTGTTCCGCTTGACACGAATTTGCAAGCAGTTGCAGTTAGACTTACACTGCATATTGCCTTTACACTTTGCTCCTCATACATTCCTCCATCTTCAAGTCTTCAGCGTAATGATCTACAAAAACTATACGACCAGCTCCCAAAGCCCTGCGTCATCATGGGTGATCTAAATGGGCATAATCCTTTATGGGGAAGTTCAACCATTAATCAAAAGGGAAAAGTGATCGAGGATTTTGTTTCCGATAATGATCTTTGCATTTTAATGATGACTCAGACACTTACTTACACCCTGCTACTGGCACATATTCATCTTTAGATCTGTCTCTGACGGACTCATTTTTGTTAAACGAATTCTCATGGTCTGTTCACGATGACCTTTGTGGGAGTGACCATTTCCCCACGGTGCTTAAACCCATTAATCCCGCTGATGATCCTCCTTCACCTCGATGGAATTTTTTGAAGGCTGATTGGCTTTTATTTCAATCTTTATGCAAAGATAAATTACAACCTACATCTTTTCAAAATGTTACTGACCCGATTCAGTTGTTCTCAGATCAACTGAATGAAATTGCTGATGAATCAATTCCTAAGTCTTCTATCAACCCACGTGTTCGTAAACCATGGTTTGATGACACTTGCAAACATGCTAGGAAATGTCGTAAGAAGGCGGAGAAATACTTCTGTAAACATCCTACTGTCCATAACTTGAACACCGTCAAAATTTCAAATGCTAAGGCCAGACGTCTATTCAAACAAAATAAACGTCAATCCTGGCAGAATTATGTCTCCAAAATAAACTCTCGTACCCCTATGTCCAAGGTATGGAACATGATCAAAAAGATCAAAGGCAAGGGATCAAATTCTACAGTAAACCATTTAAAGGATGGCGACACTTTGCTAACGGATAAATCTGCTATTGCCAATAGACTTAGGAAAACTTTATCTCAACATTCGTCTTCATCTAATTACGTTCCCGAATTTCAAAAATATCAGCTCCAACAGGAAAAGAAAAAAGTAAATTTTACATCTGATAATGGTGAAGATTACAATGAGGTATTTTCACTACATGAGCAACATACTGCCTTAGGGCAAGCTCATGATACAGCAGCAGGCGCTGATAATATTCATTATCAGCTACTTAAACACTTGCCCGAATCATGTCTTGAAACTATGTTGAATATATTCGATGATATTTGGACAGCAGGGACATTTCCACCTTCATGGCATAAAGCCATTGTTATCCCCATACCCAAACCTGGGCGGGATCATTCTGATCTATCAAATTACCGACCTATATCTCTCACTAGCTGTGTTTGTAAAACTATGGAACGCATGGTAAATAATCGATTAGTGTGGTACTTGGAAACAAATAATCTTCTTACCAATATACAATGCGGTTTCCGTAAAAACAGAAGTACTATCGATCACTTAGTGCGTTTAGAATCGTTCATTAAAAATTCCATTGTAAATAAACAACATGCTGTATCGATCTTTTTCGACTTAGAAAAAGCATACGATACAACATGGAAACATGGTATTTTAAAAGATCTTCATGATTTTGGATTAAGAGGCCGTCTGCCTCATTTTATATCACAGTTTTTAACAGACAGGCAATTTCAAGTCCGAGTGGGTACAACCCTGTCTGATCATTTTAATCAGGATCAGGGTGTCCCACAAGGCAGTATTTTGTCTGTCACTTTATTCAGTATAAAAATTAACAGTTTGTCAAAAGTTTTAAATCACTTTTTGTGGATGATTTTAATCTATCTTGTCGGGGTAAAAATATGCACAGAATTGAAAGGCAATTACAATTATGTCTAAATAAAATTAACAAGTGGTGTCTAGAAAACGGGTTTAAATTTTCCAAATCAAAAACTAATTGTATACATTGGTGCCGAAAATATAAACCGCATAAGGACCCTGAATTATTTCTGAATGGCACCCCTATCAAAGTTGTTAAGGAGGCCAAGTTCTTGGGACTTATTTTTAATAACCACTTAACTTTTCTCCCACATATTAAATACCTTAAAGCTAAATGCCTGAAGGCACTCGATCTATTGAAAGTTGTTTCTAATTCCAAGTGGGGAGGGGATCAAACAACCCTCTTACACTTATACAGGTCACTGATCCGTTCAAAACTTGATTATGGCACCATCGTCTATGGTGGAATTTGTAAAAGTAATTTAAAAAAACTTGATACGATACATTATCAGGGCCTGAGGCTTTGCCTCGGTGCCTTCAGGACGTCTCCAATTCACAGTCTGTATGTAGAAGCGGATGAACCTTCTCTTAAACAACGCCGTCTAAAATTATCTTTACAATATGTCACTAAATTATATTCTAATCAGTCCAATCCAGCTTTTAATTGCGTCTTTAATCCTCTTTACAATAAAAAGTCATCTCTTGCTCCTCCACTCGGAATCAGAATCCAGTCTGCCATGTTTGCTTCCAATATTAAACTGCAAGATATAGCTCCAACTCAACTGTTTTCAACACCTCCTTGGCAAATGGTAAAGCCAGAGGTAGACCTTACATTAACAAAATTAAAGAAATCAGATACTAACCAATTAATTTACCAACAAGAATACCGTCAACTAAGAAACACTTACGACACTTATAAATCTATATTTACAGATGGATCCAAGGATGGTGGCGCAGTTGCTAGTGCCACCGTCATTGGATCCAGAACAATATCTTCACGTTTACCTGATAACAGTTCCATATTCACTGCAGAAGCAAACGCCATTCTTACAGCACTTAAATATATCATTAATCAAGCTAAACATAAACAATTCATACTGTTTTCAGATTCTCTTTCATGCCTTCAGGCGATTAAAAATATGTCACCCAAACATCCACTTTTAATAGAAATTCTCGAATTATTTAATGATCTTGCTACTGGCCAATATGACATCGTCTTTTGTTGGTTACCAAGCCATGTTGGTATAGTTGGTAACACAATGGCCGATGCTGCTGCAAAAGCAGCACTCAACAAATCTGTGACACCACTACTGATCCCATACACTGATTTTAAAGCCATGATTCGATCTTACATCAGAGATCTTATGCAACAGAAGTGGGACGCCCAAGTAGGTATCAATAAATTACATGAAATTAAACCAAATATCGGATATACCTTCTTGGGCTGTCAGTCCAGATTTGAAGAGGTCATTATGCGACGATGTCGTATTGGCCATTCAAGATATACACATGAGTATCTTTTGAATGGTGAGGATCCTCCGTTTTGCATCCCTTGTGATGAAAGAATCACGGTCAAGCATGTCCTGCTTGATTGTATTGATTTTTGCATCACAAGGGATAACTATTATCATGTAAAAACAGTAAAGGGCCTTTTTAATCATGTACATTCTCATTTAATATTGTGCTTTTTAAAAGAAATTGAATTCATTCATAAATTTTGATGTCCATAATAAGTTTTTAGACATTGGTAGTGCTAATTAATAACTTAGATTGTTAGTGGCTGTACCCTCGAGGGGGGTTGAAGTAGCGTAAAATTATTGTCCCCCTAAGAGGGTATGTAAGTCCCAAATCATTCGAAGTATTTTTATGCATGCCAGGCTTTTAAACGTAGTATTTTTGTCATTTTAATCTAAGGCTTAACTAGTCAATTATCGTCAGTGACTGTAGGGTGATATAAATCCTGGGAGGGCCCATGCAGGAAGCAAAGGTACTGTAAGTACCCATGGTCCCTGGTGTGGTGATCTCCATTTAGTTACTGACGATCTCTAGCCCATTTTTATATTGTGTTGTTCCTTACTACTTAATGCTTTTTAAATGTTCCACAACTAGTTTTAAATCTTATCTGTGATATTCTAGTTATCATACTGTCCTTCGATGACAGATTTTTATAAAGTTTAAATGTATGTATATTTCATGTCTAACTTCTCGTCACGATATGGCTGAAATTTTGCCGATGTGACGTAAAACATTGACTCACTCACTCACCCTAAAACAATTAAAAATTTATCAAATAATAGTATTTCTTTTAAAAATCCGAGTATTAAATGAGCACTGGTATTATAAAAAAGATCCTTTAAAGACGTTGAATGATAATAGTTGTCCCTTATGTGAGAAAAATCAACACAGTCAAGCAAAACATGCTTGACTGTGATTCTCTCATCACAAGAGACACAAAATGGAGGATCCTCACCTTTTAAAAGAGTAACTGACAAAATACTGCCTTGGGGGACACCCTGCTCCTGATTATAATGGTCAGACAGGGTTGAACCCACTCGGACTTGTAATTGCCTGCCGGCTAAAAACTGTATTATAAAATGTGGTAAGCGGCCTCTCAGAGCAAACTCGTGTAAATCTTTTAAAATGCCATGCTTCCAGGTAGTGTCGTAAGCTTTTTCAAGATCGAAAAATATTGACACTGCATGTTGTTTGTTGACAATAGCATTTTTTACAAAAGAATCCAATCGTACTAAATGATCAGTAGTACTTCGATTTTTTCGAAAACCACATTGGATATTCGTTAGTAGACTATTGGTTTCTAAGAACCAAACTAATCTATTGTTTACCATTCGCTCCATGGTTTTACAGACACAACTGGTTAAAGAGATTGGACGGTAATTTGAGGGATCTGTATGATCCCGACCAGGCTTTGGGATAGGGACTACAATGGCATTATGCCACGAAGGAGGAAAATTCCCCGACGTCCATATTTGGTCAAATATATCTAAAAGTGTTTCTAGACATGATTTAGGCAAATGTTTCAGGAGCTGATAATGAATATTGTCAGCACCAGCCGCTGTATCATGAGCTTGCCCAAGGGCAGTATGTAGCTCATGTAAGGAAAACACTTCATTATAGTCTTCCATGTTATCAGAATGAAAATTGACATTTTTCTTTTCCTGTTGTTTCTGATGTTTTACAAATTCAGGGACATAATTAGCCTATGACGAATGTTTTGCCAATGTTTCACCAAGTTTATTGGCAATGTCTGATTTATCAGTTAATAACTGATCACCTTCCTTAAGATGGTGAACAGTAGACTTTGATCCTTTGCCTTTAATTTTTTGTATCATGTTCCATACTTTGGATATAGGAGTACGGGAATTTATTTTGGAGACGTAGTTCCTCCAAGATTGGCGCTTATTTTGTTTTATAAGCCCGCCTGGCTTTTGCATTTATAATTTTTACTTGATCTAAATTATGAACTGTGGGATGTCGTCGGAAGTACTTTTCCGCTTTCTTCCTACACTTCCGTGCCTGTTTACATTGGTAGGTAAACCACGGTTTGCGAATATGAGGATTTGCAGAGGACTTAGGAATTGTTTGATCAGCTATGTCATTGAGCTGATCTGAAAACAATTGAATCGGATCTTCAACATTTTGAAAAAAATGAGGGATTAATTTTGCAGTACACAATGTTTCATGCAATGACCAATTGGCCTTTGTAAAATTCCACCTGGATGTGGAGGTTTCAGGATTCGGGTTCACAGATTTAAGAATGGTGGGAAAGTGATCGCTTCCGCAGAGGTCATCATGGACCAACCATTCAAAATCTTAAAAAGATTTGAATCTGTGAGAGACAGATCAAGGGCTGAGTATGTTCCAGTGGCAGGATGTAAATAGGTGTTCGAATCATCATTACAGGTACACAAATTATTACCAGAAATGAATTCCTCAAGTATTTTCCCTTTATTGTCTGTGGTAACACTTCCCCACAGGGGGTTGTGTCCATTTAGATCACCCACGATGATACATGGCTTGGGGAGGGGGTGTGTGTGTGTGATATGAATTAGTGACAGTTATACTGCCTTATATCAAATTTTAACTGTACTTTTAAGATATATGTCTCCTGTAGACATAGAGCAGATGGTTTGAGATCCTGTATCAATAATTGAATGACATTAAAATTATTCCTAAGTCCTCTACAATTCCATTGGAGTATAGTAGTTGAATGACTCATGGTGGTTAAATAGGCGATCTCTCACGTGAACGTGAGGGTTGAGAACTCCCATCAGTATGCTGTGAGGATGGAGTTACTTCCATATCCAGAGCACTATAAGAGTTGTGGATAGGCACCTCTGAAAGATCGAGATTCCTGGGTGATTTGTTTCTTTGTGACTCTTTCCTTTCATTTTTTTCCGATGGACAGATTCAGTTGCAGGTCGGTCAAGTACTAAGTCAGGAGGAGTCTGACTCTCTGCCTGAGATGTTGTAGGTGGTGCTAATGTATGAGCATTAGATTTGTCAAGCTCGATATCAGGTGTAGTTGCCACGGGTCGATCAGATTTTACCCAAGTCAATTCCCTCTGACACGAGAGAGATGAAGATTGAACTGGCTTAGAGATAGCAGCAGAGTAGTTAAGTGTTGATTGAGGTGGTGACTGAGACTTAAAGAGTTGTCTAGCCTCTCCAAAGGTGATGTTTTTTTCACATTTTATTTTCAGTATTTTTGATTCATTTGATTCATTTTGCCACACAGGGCAGAGTTTAGAGGATGCCATATGTTTTCCATCACAGTTTGCACATTTGAGTGTTTGCTGGCAATCAGTACTGTCATGGTTGTCACCACAACGTTGGCAAACAATGAAGCGAGTACATGACTTAGAGCCATGGCCAAAATGTTGACACTTAAAGCATCGGAGTGGATTGGGGACATACACCTCCACTCCGATGTTGACGTAACCAGCTTTGATTGACTGAGGTAATGAGTCAGTGAGTGAAATTTAACGTCACATCGGCAATATTTCAGCCATATCGTGACGAAACAGTTATAATAATTATATTTTGATTTAATTAAAAAGCTGTCAACGATGGACAGTAAGATAACTAGAGTATCACAGTTTCGATGTTAAAACTAGTTGAGAACAGTTAAAAGAATACATTTTCATTCATAAATACAATATAAAAAGGGCTATAGATCACCAGCAACCAAAGTGAGGCCACCTCACTAGGGACGACTGAGGTAATGAAGATCTACAAAATGTGAATAGGTAGTTGTTAGTCTTTTCAATAGTTGAATCGTACTTCTTTCTTGTGAAACGTTTCACAGAAGACACTCCTTGATTTTCTCATTCATCTGCTATTTCTTGTTCTGACATGTCGGACAAGGAATGTGTCCTGTCACCAACAATGCCTCTGCAGGAGTTTAGTGTTCGGTGTTCAGTAACAACAACCTCAACATTGGCAAATGTACTTACTGATAATAGATTGAGGGATTGTTGTTTTCTTATACATTCAACAAGAAGGGAGCCATAACGAAGTCGGTCACATTTTTAACATCACCACAATAGCCATGGATTGCCTTAGAAATGGCAAAGGGATTAAGTTTAATAGGTTGATGATCTTTAGCTTCGATCACGAGGAATCGAGCCCAGGAATCAAAATTTCCAAAGCCTCATCAGATGAGCTTGATTCGAAATGTCTACGCTTTGAACCAGAATGATTGTGAGCCATGGTGAAAGAAAAGTGTTTCAGCAAACCTGCTCCCCACCCACCATGGAGTATCAACAAGGACAGTGTTGTAGCGCATCGGATTTCCAGGATGCAAACACCAGGGAAACAGGGATGTTATACTCCAGCAAATATGACTTGAATAGCTATATTTATCTACCAGATGTAGTGCCAGGCAGGTTCAGTCCATGACAAGATACATACAGAATACAGAGGTCAACATCACCAGATTGGCCAATGAGCCACCGCCTTCTGGCGTAAGACTCTAGGCAATTTATTCAATCCAAAATTGATAATTCACACAAGTTATGTACGGCCAAGACCAAAATATACATCAAAATACAACACAGGTGTGCATATACAATATTACGCACAGGGCCTGGCATGACCAGCCGATTGATAAGACCGGGCCCATCTTACCACCCGTCTAGGCGAAGTAAGGGTCGAAGTAGTGTGTTGGGCAAAGGAACACAGTTCCAGGAACCAGTGCCCTCAACTACCAGACTCCCGTCCTCCGCCGACACAGGGACGCAACCCACGGCAAACCGGCTGCCCACTTTGGTCGCCTTTTACGACCAGCAATAGGGTGCTGTGGAAATATTCTACCCCGGTTCCACACGGGGGAAGAGCTATTAGCGTTATCCAGCACTCACAACGAGGAGGTTGCTCTTCACGAGTGCCCATTTTTTCAGAAAGAATTAACAACACAATATAAAAACGGGCTAGAGATCGTCAGTTACTAGAGGAAGACCACCATACCAGGGACCATGGGGACTTACAGTGCCTTTTATCCTCCATTTTGCATCCCTTGTGATGAGAGAATCACTGTCAAGCACGTTTTACTTGATTGTGTAGAGTTTTCTCTCACAAGGGATACTTTTTATCAAGTATCAAATTTAAGGGATTTTTTTAGCAAAGTCAATTATCATTTAATTTTAGATTTTTTTAAAGAAATAGGTCTGATAAGTAGCTTTTGAATAAATGTGTTTTAACTTAGTTAGATGCAATTGATAACTTATATTATTCTGGTTGTGGCATTTAATGGGGTTGAAGTACAGTAAAATTATTGTTCCCTGATAGTGACACTTAAATCCGCATAATATTAAATACATTGCAGAGAACTAGAATTTTAATACATTTCATATATTGAATGTGTCTAGATTTATGGCTAGTATTGTCTCCACCTACCAGTGACTAGAGTTATGACTTAAGTCCTGTTGGGGAGTCATGCAGGTAGCCAAAGTACTATAAGTCCCCATGGTCCCCAATAAGGTGGTCTGGCTTCAGCTACTGGTGGTATATAGCTCGTGTTTTAAAAATATAAAATGTAAAGTTGATGTATAAATGTTGATTAGAAGTTTTAGTGTTGAATTTGTTAGTTTTTAAATTTCAATCTGTGATACCATGCTAATGTTTTACTGTCCTTTGTGACAGATATTTATCTTTCAATTTGTTCTCGTCACTATATGGCTGAGATACTGCCGATGTGACGTAACACTTGAACTCACTCACTCACCCATCGAGTGTCAACAAGGACGGTGCCGCAGTGGAAGCCAGGCTGCAACACCAGGGCTACAGGGGTGTTATACTCCAGAAATAAAGACATGAATAGCTGTCATTTATAACAGGAGGAATGTCAGGCTGGTTCGGCCCATGGCATTTTCCTATAAAAACCCAGAATAACACAGAATACAGCGGTTCGTATCACCAGATTGGCCCATGAGCCACCGCCGTCTGGCATAGGACCCTAGGCAAAATTTTATTTGACATAATGAAGGTCATCCTTCATTCCGATCAAAACCTGTGTGAGAGGAGATGTCTAAATTATCAAGTATAACATGCACAGGGCATGACGTGACCAGCTGATTGACAGAATCAGGCCAATTCTACCACCCGTCTAGGTGAAGTAAGGGTCGAAGTGGTGTGTTGGGCAAAAGGGACACTGTTCCTGGCTCCAGTGCCCTCAACCACCAGAATCCCGTCCTCCACCGACACAGGGGCACAACCCACGGCAATTGCCCAATTTAGTCGCCTCATAGACCAGCAATGGGGTGCTGTGGACATATTCTACCCCGGGTCCACACGGGGGAAGAGCGATTAGCGTTACCCAGCACTCACCACGGGGAGGTTGCTCTTCACTAGTGCCACTAACAATAAAGGGAAAATCCTTGAAGATTTTATTTCTAATAATAATCTATGCATATTCAACGACGGCTCGAACACATATTTACATTAGATCTGTCAATCACAGATTCTAACATATGTAATGAATTTGAATGGTCGGTCCATGATGACCTCTGTGTAAGTGATCATTTTCCGACTGTAATTACAGCTGTAAATCCCACTGATGCTCCACCTTCAACACGATGGAATTTTTCAAAAGCCAATTGGCCATTATTGTAGACTATATGTACTGACAAATTGAAACCAAACCTTTGACAAAACTCTGACAAACTGAAGAACATAGCTGATGAAACTATTCCTAGGTCCTCTTTGAACCTATTGGAGTTCGGTCTTGTCTGCCGTCGAGTTCGGACGTCTTTTGCTTCTCAGCAAATTGTCTAGTGTTATACAACACAACTGATTGTTTAGGATACTTCCTCTTTGGTTCTTTTGGCTTTTGATTTCTCTTGTGTTGGAGTGCATTCAAACTTTTAATTTCTATTTGGTGTTTGCTGATTGTTACAGTCAGTTGTTGGGGATTGTCCTCGGCAATGGCTGACAACAGAATGGAATGAGAGGAAGGATTTAAAGTGGTGGCTTCAGGGATGAAGCGAATCGGCCTTATACTAGATGGTACTTCTAAAAAAGCCTGTGTTGCCAAGCAACCAAATACTGTCCCTCCAACTGCATAGTCTGATCTTTTGTTTTTGATGAGCTCAGCGCAGGTCAAATCAACCACTGTTATCTTCAAAGCCGATGTAGATGAATATGATGATGGTTCAACGACCCTCTGTAAACTTATGACACAGCGTGCTTTGACTAGAGCCTTGGCTAAGATCACTACAGAAATAGTCAGTGTTAAGCGGATGGCCAGGGGAGATGTTAGTGTCAAAGCAAAAACCGTTGAGGCTGCCAAAACACTTTTGCAGGTCACAGAACTTGATGAACATTTTGTCACCACTCATGAGCCTGAATCCTTAATGAGAACACGTGGAGTCATCTATGGTATTGATCTGGATATTGAGATGAATGACCTTGAGGACGAGTTAAAACCTGTGTTACCATGAATGTGCTATGCCGTGCGTCTGACTCGTGGGCCTGATAAAGTTCCCACCAAATCTGTTCTTCTAACATTTACTGGCCAGTCTTTACCAGATCATGTTGTCATTTTCTTCAAGAGATTTCCAATCCGGATGTATGTTCCTCCTGCTTTGCGATGCTTCAAGTGTCAGTCCATTGGGCATGTCTCTGCTAAGTGTAGGAGCACTCATCATGTGTGCGCTAAATGTGGAGGGAAGCACAAATATGAGGAGTGCAATGAAAGTTCCCTTAAATGTAAGAACTGTGGTGGTTCACACTCTGCGGCGTACAAAGGCTGCATTAAATACCAGGAAGCTGTCCAGATTCAGAAAGTCCGAGTTGAGGGTAAGTTGTCTTATTCTCAGGCTGTTCGACAGGTGCGAGGAGATTTAGATGTCGGTCAGGTTCCAGCAGTCCCTAAACTACCTCCTGCAGCTAAACCACTGCCTCGGGTTGTTACAATTTCTGATGTTGTGTCTTCTCCAGTCATGGTGACTGCTAGTACTCAGACTGAAACTCTGGAAGTTGAATGTTAGACTGATCCTGTTTTTGACATCATGCCTGAATCATCTTGCAAACCTCTATTTAACAATGTCTCTCCTGTTGGTTTTCTCAACTTTGTTATTTGTATAGTTGCTATTCTTGGCACTACTCGTGCATTCAAGTCTGATGGTCTCCAGACGATAGCATCAGCTGCCCAGTCCCTCTTGGGGTTAAAATTGTCCCCGGATGATCTGACGAGCATGGTTAAGGGTCAACAATGGAAGTCTTAATCCTTCTTATGGCTCTCTTCATCCTTCAGTGGAATGCTAGATCAGTAAATGCTAATGGTCCGGGATTCAAGGTTTTTATTAACAGTCTTGATCCAATGCCTGATGTTATATGTCTTCAGGAGACGTTCCTGAATCCTAAACAGCAATTATGTTGGGAAGGTTATGTCTGCCTACGTAAAGATCGTCAGGTTGCTTTTAGAGGTGGTTGTGCTATACTCATAAAGGACACTTTGTCATTTAGTGAACTTACTTTACAACCAACCCAATTAGAAGCGAATGCAGTCAATATTCATTTGAAGGAAAAAAGATCAGTCTCCATTTTTAATGTCTGTAATAATGCTCTCGCTACCTATGATGACTATATATCTCTTTTGAACATGTCAGCCAATCTAACAGTTGCATGTGGTGATTTTAATAGTCATAGTCCATTGTGGGGAGCTAGTAAGTTGGATGCTGGAGGTAAAGCCATTGAGACACTACTTGATGAAAAGAATCTTTTCCTTCTTAATGATGGTTCTATGACCCGGTATGACTTGGCTTCTACTTCATTTTCGGCCCTGGATTTGACCATTGTCAGTCCAGAACTGGCTCCACATTGTGATTGGGAAGTGTATTTGCAGGATTCATTTGGTAGTGATCATTATCCTGTGTTTACTAGCCTTCAACTTGACCCAATCGCTGAACTGAGTGGTACACCTCGGCGGTGGATTTTCTCTAAAGCTGACTGGTCTGCATTTACTGCTTTGTGCTCTGACACAATCACGCCTGCTATAAACTGTATTGACATGGAGCTTTGTCTCTAACATTATTGATGCTGCCATTAGATTTATAGGCAGAAGTTCTGGTAAACGTCCGCATAAACTGCCTGTTTGTTGGTGGACGGATAAATATCAATCAGCACATGATGCCAGGAAGAGGGCAAAGAAAACTGTTGAAAAATCGGCTTTGCCGTGTGATTTAATTGAGTATAGGCACACTTCCGCATTACTGAAACGAACTGTTATTGAAGCAAAACGTTTGTCTTGGTCCAATTACACCAGTTCTATAAATAACAATACACATCTATCCCAGGCATGGAGGAAAGTGAAAAAGATTTCTGGTAGTTCAAGTTCCAATCGTGCTATTCCGTCTATTGGTAAAGTCACGCCTGCAACAACAAATATAGACAAGAATAATGCACTCGCTCAGTCATTTCTAAAAATATCAAGTAGAGATAACTTTAACTCAGATTTTCTCCGCTATAAACAAACACTTGAATCAGAATTCTCGGACATCTTACATTGTCCAACATATCATATTGCTGATTACAACTCATTATTTAGTTTCAAGGAATTAAAGAATGCTATTTCTGGACGGAACAATTCTTCTCCAGGAGATGATTCATTATGCTATGATATGTTTAAACATCTTCCCCTTTTCAGCCTTGAAACCATGCTTTTACTGTTTAATAATATTTGGTTTGAAGGCAAACTTCCGACTACTTGGAAAAAAGCAATAGTAGTTCCAAATCCGAAGCCTGGTAAAGATCCTACTGAAGCCACATCCTACAGACCTATTGCTCACCTCTAACATGTGTAAAATAATGGAGAGAATGGTGAATAACCGGCTGGTGTACTTCATGGAAAGAGCCGTGAAGATTCCGGGGTAGAATAGGTCTTCTGCAACCCATGCTTGCCGTAAAAGGTGACTATGCTTGTCGTAAAAGGCGACTAACGGGATCGGGTGGTCAGGCTTGCTGACTTGGTTGAAGCATGTCATCGATCCCAATTGCGCGGATCGATGCTCATGATATTAATCACTGGATTGTCTGGTCCAGACTCGATTATTTACAGACCGCTGTTATATAGCTTGAATATTGCTGAGTGCGGCGTAAAACAACAAACCAACCAACCAACCAACTTCATGGAAAAGAACAATCTGTTTTCAGAAGTTCAATCAGGATTTAGAAAAAATAGATCTTGTGCTGATCATTTAGTGCGACTTCAAACTGAAATTAAAAAGGAATTAGGTAGCACTGAATATTTAATGGCTGTTTTCATGGACATTGAAAAAGCATATGACATGTTGTGGAGGGAAGGTTTGATAATTAAACTGCATTAACCCTGGAGTTTGTGGACGTATGCTTGATTGGATAAAAGATTTCGTAACTGGTAGAACTATACAAGTTCGCATTGGAACGTCACTGTCAGATATTTATATTTTAGAGAATGGAACACTTCAAGTAAGTGTGATCAGCCCAACATTATTTAATGTCATGATAAATAATAATAAGGTCCGCTAATTTTGACAATGTTGACAAGTCGTTCAACAATCTCTCTATCTTGTACAGAATTGGTGTGTACATTGGGGTTTTAAGATTTCAGTTTCTAAATCTTCTGCTATCATTTTTACTCGGAAAAAGATTCCTCATCATTCAAAATTAGTCTTGTGTGGTTCTGAATTGGAGTTTGTCGATAAAGCCAAGTTTTTAGGTCTCTGGTTTGATAAGAGGCTCACCTGGAAACCACATATGGACTATCTGATTCAGAAATGCAATAAAGTCCTGAACCTTCTGAGAAGTATTTCCAGTACCAAATGGGGTGCAGACAGGAAGTGTTTGTTAATGTTATATAGAGCCCTCATTAGATCTCGACTTGATTACACAAAAAGCAAGACTTGATGTCAAAGCTGATTCCACCACGTGGAATTCGGATGAAATCACATATTATTGCTGCAAATATAGATCTAGATATTTTCTCACAATAACGTCTCTTGTCTACTCCTCATTGGCAGTTGGTGAGGCCAGAAGTAGACGTTTCTCTATCCCGTTTTATTAAATCTGACACTAATCAACTTATATATCAACAGGAATATGAAATTAAGAAATAAATATGACACTCACCATTCAATCTTTACTGATGGATCCAAGGACGGTGGCAAGGTGGCATGTGCCACTGTCGTTGGATCAAAACATATATCATCTAAAATACCAGACAATAGTTATATTTTCACTGCTGAGGCCAAATGCTATTCTTACAGCCTTAGTATACATTCAACGACAGTCTGCATATAAACAATTTATCATCTTTTCTGATTCTTTGTCTTGTCTTCAGGCACTGAAAAAAGTCTCTTCTTATCATCCAATTATTTTAGATATTTTAGAACTTTATAATAATCTTTCAACTGGCCAAAATGACATCGTCTTTTGTTGGTTGCCCAGTCATGTGGGCATAAAATGCAACACAATGGCTGATGCTGCAGCAAAAGCAGCACTCAACAAATCTGTGACACCACTTCTAATTCCATACAGTGATTGTAAACCTGTGATCAGATGTTACATCCGAGATCTTATGCAAAAGAAGTGGGACATCCAAATTGTGTTTCAATAAATTACATCAAATTAAGCCAACCATCGGCTACACATACTTGGGTTGTCGGTCCAGATTTGAAGAGGTCATAATGCGACGATGTCGTATTGGCCATAGCAGATATACACATGAATATATACAGAAAGGTGAGGATCCTCCATTTTGCATCCCTTGTGATGAGAGAATCACAGTCAAGCATGTCCTGCTCGACTGTATTGATTTTGCCATCACAAGGGATAACTATTTCAAATCATCATAGGCACTCGTGAAGAGCAACCTCCTCGTGGTGAGTGCTGGGTAATGCGAATAGCTCTTCCCCCGTGTGGAACCGGGGCAGAATATTTCCACAGCCTCCCATTGCTGGTCGTATGAGGCGACTAAAATGGGCTACCTGTTTGCCGTGGGTTGCGTCCCTGTGTCGGCGGAGGACGGGAGTCTGGTAGTTGAGGGCACTGGTTCCTGGAACTGTGTTCCTTTGCCCAACACACTACTTCGACCCTTACTTCGCCTAGATGGGTGGTAAGATGGGCCCGGTCTTATCAATCGGCTGGTCATGCCAGGCCCTGTGCGTAATATTGTGTATGCACAACTGTGTTGCATTTTGATGTATATTTTGGTCTTAGCCGTGAATAACTTGTGTGAATTCTCCATTTTGGATTGAATAAATTGCCTAGAGCCTTACGCCAGAAGGCGGTGGCTCATGGGCCAATCTGGTGATGTTGACCTCTGTATTCTGTATGTCTCCAGTTTCTTGTCATGGACTGAACCTTCCTGGCACTACATCTGGTAGATAAATATAGCTATTCACGTCATATTTGCTGGAGTATACCATCCCTGTATCCCTGGTGTTTGCATCCTGGATATCCGGTGCAATATAACACCGTCCTTGTTGACACTCGATGGTGGGTGGGGAACAGGGGTGCTGAATCATTTTCTTTTCACCATGGCTCTCCCACAATCTGGTTCATCTCGTAATGAAAAAAAGAGACGTCTAGAGGAAATTGAAATTTCAACTGGAAATCTTTCTCAAAATATTGATTCCTGGGCAAAATTCCTGGTGATTGAGGCTACTGATAACTTACCTATCAAATTGAATCCTTTTGCTGTTTCTAAGGCTGTGTCCGGGATTTGCGGTGAAGTCAAGAACGTCACCCGTCTCCGTAGTGGTTCGCGTCTTGTGGAGTGTGCACGGAGACAGCAATCTCTCAATCTTTTATCTATCTCTACATTTGCCAATCTTGAGGTTGCTGTGTCTGTGCACAGAACATTAAATTCTTGTCGAGGCATTGTTCGTGACAGGGCTCGTTGTCTGTCCGACATGTCTGAAGAAGAAATCGCTACGGAGTTGGAAGACCAGGCTGTTACTGCAGTTAAACGTTTGACATTCAAGAAGGACGGTGTCATCACCAATACAAACACGTATCTAATGACGTTTGCTCGTACAACCCTTCCCCAGTCAATTAAAGCAGGTTACTTCCACATCGGAGTGGATGTGTATGTCCCCAATCCGCTCCGATGCTACAAGTGTCAACGTTTTGGTCATGGCTCCAAATCCTGTCGTAACTCGGTTGTTTGTCATCGTTGCGGTGTCAACCATGAGAGCACTGACTGCGAAGATGATTTGAAATGTGCAAACTGTTCTGGCCCACATGTTGCTTCATCTAAATCTTGCCCTGTATGGCAGATTGAATCTAAAATAATGACACTGAAATGTGAAAGGAACATACCCTACCTGGATGCAAAGAAACTATTGAAAGATCAGACCACAACTACATCAACTATTTCTTACTCCGCTGCAGTCTCACGCCCCGTAACAACATCATCTATTTCGTGTCAGACTGACTTGACATGGGTCAAGTCAGAACAACCTGTTGCTACAATTCCAAATTCCACTATTTCCACACCTATTCCTGCCATCAGTCAATCAAGTTCAGGATCTCAGACTGAGATTCAGTCTGAGACACAATCCCAAACGTCTGGGAAACAACCAGCAAATCTGAAAAAAAAAGAGAAAAAGAAATTGAGTAGAAAACAGCCACCTATTGTCCCTTCACCTTCAGAGGTTCCTTTACAGAACTCCTTTGGGCCTCTGGACATGGAGGTTATTCTGTCCTCACAGGACAGGCGGGGGAGTAGTTCCTCCTCTGATTCACGCGAGCGATCTCCAATTGAGCCACCATGACTCAATTGTCTAATATAATGCAATGGAATTGCAGAGGACTTAGGCATAATTTTAATAAACTGCAGTTATTAACAAGTGATTTAAATACATCAGCAATTTCTTTACAAGAGACGTACCTTAAAAATACAGATAAGTTTGATTTAAAGCAATATAGTTCATATCATTCCTTTTCTCCTCCGGGAGATAAAGCTACTGGAGGTGCTTCTAGCTTAGTGCGGCGGGGCGTTGTTCACAGTCCTGTTCCGCTTGACTCGACTCTGCAGGCAGTTGCAGTTAGACTTACACTGCTTATTGCCTTCACACTTTGCTCCTTATACATTCCTCCTTCTTCAAGTCTTCAGCGAAATGATCTACAAAAACTATATGACCAACTCCCAAAGCCCTGTTTCATCATGGGTGATTTAAATGGGCATAATCATTTATGGGGAAGTTCAATACTTAATCAAAAGGGTAAAGTGATCGAGGATTTTGTTTCCGATAAAGATTTATGCATCTTTAATGATGACTCGGACACTTACTTACACCCTGCAACTGGTACGTATTCATCATTAGATCTGTCTTTGACGGATTCAGTTTTGTTAAATGAATTCTCATGGTCCGTCCATGATGACCTATGTGGGAGTGACCATTTCCCCACGGTGCTTAAGCCCATTAATCCCGCTGATGATCCACCTTCACCTCGATGGAATTTTTTGAAGGCTGATTGGCTTTTATTTCAATCTTTATGCAAAGATAAATTACAAACTACTTCTTTTCAGAATGTTACTGACCCAATTCAGTTGTTTTCAGATCAACTGAATGAAATTGCTAATGAATCCATACCTAAGTCCTCTGTCAACCCACGTGTTCGTAAACCATGGTTTGATGCTAATTGCAAACAAGCTAGGAAATGTCGTAAGAAGGCGGAGAAGTACTTCCGTAAACATCCCACTGTCCATAATTTAAATACTGTTAAAATTTCAAATGCCAAGGCAAAATAAACGTCAATCCTGGCAGACTTATGTCCCCAAAATTAACTCCCGTACCCCTATGTCCAAGGTATGGAACATGATCAAAAAGATCAAAGGCAAGGGATCAAATTCTACAGTTAACCATCTGAAGGATGGCGATACTTTGTTAACTGATAAATCTGCCATTGCCAATAGCATTGGTGAAACTTTATCTCATCATTCTTCTTCATCTAATTACGCTCCTGAATTTGAAAAATATCAGCTCCAACAGGAGAAGAAAAAAGTAAATTTTACATCTGATAATTTTGAGGATTACAATGAGGTCTTTTCACTACATGAGCTATATACTGCCTTAGGGCAAGCTCATGATACAGCAGCAGGCGCTGATAATATTCATTATCAGCTGCTGAAACACTTGCCCGAATCATGCCTTGAAACTATGTTAAATATATTCGATGATATTTGGACATCTGGGATGTTTCCAGCTTCATGGCATAATGCCATTGTTATCCCCATACCCAAACCTGGGCGGGATCATTCTGATCCATCAAATTACCGACCTATATCTCTCACTAGCTGTGTTTGTAAAACTATAGAACGCATGGTAAATAATCGATTAGTGTGGTACTTGGAAACAAATAATCTTCTTACCAATATACAATGCGGTTTCCGGAAGAACAGAAGTACTATCGATCACTTAGTGCGTTTAGAATCATTCGTTAAAAATTCCATTGTAAATAGACAACATGCTGTATCGATCTTTTTCGATTTAGAAAAAGCATACGATACAACATGGAAACATGGTATTTTAAAAGATCTTCATGATTTTGGATTAAGAGGCCGTCTGCCTCATTTTATATCCCAGTTTTTAACAGACAGGCAATTTCAAGTCCGCGTGGGTACAACCCTGTCTGATCATTATAATCAGGATCAGGGTGTCCCACAAGGCAGTATTTTGTCTGTCACTTTATTCAGTATAAAAATTAACAGTTTGTCAAAAGTTTTAAATGATTCAGTTGATGGATCACTTTTTGTTGATGATTTTAATCTATCTTGTCGGGGTAAAAATATGCACAGAATTGAAAGGCAATTACAATTATGTCTAAATAAAATTAACAAGTGGTGTCTTGAAAACGGGTTTAAATTTTCCAAATCAAAAACTAATTGTGTACATTTCTGCCGAAAATATAAACCGCATAAGGACCCTGAACTATTTCTGAATGGCACCCCTATCAAAGTTGTTAAGGAGGCCAAGTTCTTGGGACTTATTTTTGATAGCCACTTAACTTTCCTCCCACATATTAAATACCTTAAAGCTAAATGCCTGAAGGCACTCGATCTCTTGAAAGTTGTTTCTAATTCAAAGTGGGGAGGGGATCAGACAACCCTCTTACACTTATATCGATCACTGATCCGTTCTAAACTTGATTACGGCTCCATCGTCTATGGTGGAGCATGTAAAAGTAATCTAAAAAAACTAGATACTATCCATCACCAAGGTCTGAGGCTTTGCCTTGGTGCCTTTCGCACTTTTCCTATTCCAAGTCTGTCTGTTGAAGCGGATGAGCCTTCTCTTAAACAACGCCGTCTGAAATTATCATTACAATACATCACTAAATTATATTCTAATCAGTCAAAATCCAGCTTTTAATTGCGTATTTAATCCTCTCTACGAAGATATTTACAATAAGAAATCATCTCTTGTTCCACCACTTGGAATAAGAATAAAATCAGTCGTTTCTGCTGCGAACATTAACTTTCAAGATATAGCTCCCACACAACTTTTTTCATCACCTCCTTGGCAAATGGTAAGACCAACTGTAAATCTCACATTAACTAGTCTTAAGAAATCTGATACAAACCCACTAATTTATCAACAAGAATACAATCAATTACGAAACAATTATGACACTTATAAATCTATATTTACAGATGGATCCAAGGATGGTGGCGCAGTTGCTAGTGCCACTGTCATTGGATCCAGAACAGTATCTTCAAGATTACCCGATAATAGTTCCATATTCACAGCAGAAGCACACGCCATTTTAACGGCACTAAAATATATCAAGAACAAATCCAAATATAAAGAATTCATTATTTTTTCAGACTCACTTTCGTGCCTTCAGGCTATTAAAAATATGTCATGTAAACATCCATTTTTAATTGAAATTCTTGAGTTATTTAATGATCTTGCGACTGGCCAATATGACATCGTCTTTTGTTGGTTACCAAGCCATGTTGGGATTGTTGGTAACACACTGGCTGATGCTGCCGCAAAAGCAGCACTCAACAAATCTGTGACACCACTTCTTTTACCATACAGTGATTATAAACCTATAATTAGATCTTACATCCGTGATCTGATGCAAAAGAAGTGGGACACCCAAGTAGGTATAAATAAATTACATGAAATAAAACCAAATACTGGTTACACCTACTTTGGCTGTCAGTCCAGATTTGAAGAGGTTGTATTAAGACGATGTCGTATTGGTCACTCCCGTTATACTCATGAATATTTACTTAAAGGTGAGGATCCTCCATTCTGTATCCCTTGTGATGAAAGAATCACGGTCAAGCATGTCCTGATTGACTGTATTGATTTTTCCATCACAAGGGATAACTATTTCACAGTTTCATCGCTAAAGGATCTTTTTAATCACGTAAGTAGTCATTTAATTATTGGTTTTTTTAAAGAAATAGAATTATTACATAAATTTTGATGATATGTTCTGTAAATAATATATATTTTAGTATTGGTAGCAGAAAACTTGTTAACTGAGATTGTTCGTGGCTTTACCCTTGATGGGGGTTGAAGTAGTGTAAAATGATTGTCCCCCAGAGAGGGTTTGTCAGACCACGTCATTCAAAGTAATGTTATTTCACCACAATTTTAATCGTAGTATATATGTTCTTTTATTCTGGCTACATTTGTGCAATAATCGCCAACACCTGAAGGGATGATGTAAATCCAGCTGGGGTCCATGCAGGTAGCAAAAGTACTGTAAGTCCCCATGGTCCCCAGTGTGGTGCTCTACCTTCAGTTGTTGGAGATCATAGCCTGTTTTTATAATGTATTGTTATGTATAGTAATATCAATTTTATGACTCCATACTAGTTTTAAATATTTCTCTGTGATAAGTCTAGTTATTTTACTGCCCATCGTTGGCAGGTTTTTTTTATACGTTTTCAAAGTATTTATAATCTTAAACATTTGATAGTCACGTTATGGCTGAAATATTGCCCATGTGACTTAAAACTTAACTCACTCACTCACTCAAATCATCATATTTTAAGGATCTTTTCAATAGTATCAGTTGTCATTTAATTGTGGGATTTTTAAAAGAATTTATTTATTGATAAATTTTGATTGTGTTGATAGTTGATTTGTATAATATTAGTAGTGTTTAACGTGTACCTTTATGGTTAATGGCTGTATCCTCAAAGGGGTTTGAAGTAGTGTAAAATTATTGAGGATATGTAAGACCAAATCCTGAAAGTACGTTTATTCCTACCACAGGTTTTAAACGTAGTATATTTGTTTCGTTTTAATGATGGCTTAATTGTGTACCATCGCCAGCAGCTGAAGGGATGGTGTAAGACGTGCAGGTAGCAGAAGTATTGTAAGCCCCACGGTCCCCAGTAAGATGGCCTTACTTTGGTTGCTGGCGATCTGTAGCCCGTTTTTATAATGTATTGTTGAATAATAGGTTATTATTTTAATTGTTCTAAACTAGTTTTACTTATAAACTGTGAGATGCTAGTTGTTATACTGTCCGTCGATGACATTTTTTATTTTATTTTAATGTCAGTATTATAAAGGTTCTCGTCACGATATGGCTGAAATATTGCCAATGTGACGTTAAATATTAACTCACTCACTCACTCACTCACTCACTTTTGTTGACCATGCGATGCATTGTTTTGCAAACGCAACTGGTCAATGAAATGGGTCTATAATTTGAGGGATCACTGTGATCCCGTCCAGGTTTCGGTATGGGTTCCATGTTGTATCAAAAGCTTTTTCAAGGTAAAAAAAGATTGATACAAGCATGCTGGAATGGAATGGAATTTTTAATGAATGATTCTAAACGAACCAGATCTAGATGGTCTATAGTACTGCGACTTTTGCGGAAACAACATTAAATATTGGTAATAAGATTATTGGTTTCTAAAAACCATACTAGACGGTTATTGACCATGCGTTCCATTGTTTCACAAACGCAGCTAGATAACGAAATAGGTCGATAGTTAGATGGATCCGTATGATCTCGGCCAGGTTTTGGTATAGGGATAACAATGGCGTTGTGCCAGGAAGGAGGAGTGTCCATTTGTCCAAATATTATCAAAAATATTTAGAAGCGTTGCGAGACATGGATTAGGTAAATGTTTAAGGAGCTGATAGTGGATATTATCAGCTCCTGTTGCGGTATCATGGGCTTGCGCTTGTGCAGTATTGAGCTCATGTAGTGAAAATACTTCAATGTAGTCTTCACCATTATCCGAATTAAAGTTAATAGTTTTCTTTTCTTGTTGATTTTTAGTAGACCATGATCATCTTAAAGATGATGAACGCCAGAATTTGAACTTTTCCCTTTGATTCTTTGTACCATGTTCCAGACCTTTGTCATTGGTGTACAGGAAATTAATCTTTGATACAAAGTTTTTCCAAGACTGTTGCCGATTTTGTTTAAACGTACACCAAGCCTTGGCACCATTTATCTTTACATTATATAAATTGTGAACTGTAGGATGACGATGAACGTATTTTTCAGCCTTCCTCCTGCTCCTCTAGCCTGTTTGCAATCATCTGTAAACCATCGTTTACGAATGTGTGGCTTTACAGAGGACTTAGGAATAGTTACATCAGCAATATTATTCAGTGTGTCCGTGAACAACTGAATAGGATCAGGGACGTTTATGAAAATGTCAGAAATCAATTTGTCAGTACAATGTGGCGCTTTTACAATTCCACCTTGTCACAGGTGGTTCATTATTCGGGTTAATAGCTGAAAGTATTGTGGGGAAAAAGGTTTCCACATAGACCTTTGTTGATTCAAAGTCGTTATATACATTTGGATCTGTGAGTGACAGATCAAGCGCAGAATATGTTCCAGTAGCTGGATGTAAATATGTGTCTGATCAATCTTTAGATATGCATAAACTGTTGTTTGAAATGAAATCTTCCAGGATTTTCCATTAGTTCTGTTTGAGATGAAGACGTAATTGTTGATGGCTTATCTGGAGACAATTTAAGTGCTTCATCAATGATGATCTGGACATTGTGGATACAAGAGATATCAGTTTGACATTGAATGGATGTCATGATGATTTTGTGACCTGGACACAGAGAAGAGACTGCTGCTGAATATGATTTATTTGAAGGGGTCTGAGAGTGGACAAGGAGGTTTTTGGCATCAGAGTAGGAAATGTTATTTGCATATTTGATTTTTAGTATTTTCGATTCGTGGTCGAAAATTGCACATGATTTGGATGAATTCAAGTGCACACCACTGCAGTTAGCACATTTGACCTAATTTGTGCATTCTGTGCCCTCATGAGGACCACTACAACGGGAGCATCTTGTCTTGGCTGTGCAAGATTTGGCCCCATGACCGAAGTGTTGACACTTGAAACACCGGAGTGGATTTGGAACATAAACCTCCACTACGATGTTAAAGTATCCAGCTTTTATTGATGATGGAACAGTAGACGTTGAAAATGTGAAAAGATATGTTGGTTGGTTGGTTGGTTTGTGTGTTGTGTAACGCCGCACTCAGCAATATTCCAGCTATATGACGGGTTACAAAGGTGTTATACTCAAGCAATATAAATAAAGGTAGCTATTTTTGACAGGTCAGGCAGGTTCTGATAGTTATCTGAAGTCACATAGAACCTAGAGGTTGATATATAGCCAGATTGGCCCAAGAGCCACCGCCTTCCGTCATCGACTCTAGGCAAAATTATAATAAATATAATCAACGTCATCATTTTATCCTGAAACAAGACTTGTGTTATGCGATGCATGTAATTAATCAGGTAGTGCATGCACATTAGGTTGATATATATCGAAATTATTCCATTCAAGTATGCCATGCACAGGGCATCACGTGACCAGCCGATTGATAGAATCGGGCCAATTCTACCACCCGTCTAGGTGAAGTAAGGGTCTAAGCTGTGTGTTTGGCAAATGGAACACCGGTTCCTGGCTCCAGTGCCTTTCAACTACCAGAATCCTGTCCTCCACCGACACAGCGGCGCAACCCACAGCAAACGGGTTGCCCAATTTAGTGGCCTTTTACGACCAGCAAGGGGGTGCTGTGGACACCTTCTGTCCCAGTTCCACACGGGGGAAGAGCTAATAGCGTTGGGGCCGGATAATGTAGGAAGATTTTGTTTTCACTTAAGGATTTGTGACCGGGAGATGATGTTGGTTGGTTTGTTGTTTTACGACGCACTCAGCAATATTCAAGCTATAAGACGGTGGTCTGGAAATAATATAGTCTGGACCAGACAGGCACTCGTGAAGAGCAACCTCCTCGTGGTGAGTGCTGGGTAACGCTAATTGCTCTTCCCCCGTGTGGAACCGGGGCAGAATATTTCCACAGCCCCCCATTGCTGGTCGTATGAGGCGACTAAAATGGGCAACCTGTTTGCCGTGGGTTGCGTCCCTGTGTCGGTGGAGGAAGGGAGTCTGGTGGTTGAGGGCACTGGAGCCAGGAACCGGTGTTCCTTTGCCCAACACACCACTTTGACCCTAACTTCACCTAGACGGGTGGTAGAATGGGCCCGATTCTATCAATCGGCTGGTCACGCCAAGCCCTGTGCATAAAATTGTGTATGCACTCTCGTGATTTTTATAAATGTATTATTTAGCTATAGACTTGGACGTGTATATCATGCTTGAATTTTCAAACTATTTATGTACCAATTTGCCTAGAGTCTTATGCCAGCAGGCGGTGGCTCATGGGCCAATCTGGTGATGTTGACCTCCAAATTCAGTATGTATCCAATTTCTTGTCATGGGCCGAACCAGCCTGGCATTTAATTTGGTATACAAATATTGCTCTTTGTGTCATATTTGCTGGAGTATAACATCTCTGTATCCCTGGTGTTTGCATCTTGGATATCCGGTGCACCATAACACCGTTCTTTGTAACACTCCGTGGTGGGTGGGGAGCAGGGGTGCTGAATTACTATATTTCATCATGTCTCACCAAAACCCTGGTTCAAACCGATCAAAACGTAGACATGTGGATCTAGATGAGTCTGATCAAACTGAAAAACTATCTCGTGAATTGGATTCCTGGGCCCGATTTATTGTGATCGAGGCAGCTGATAAGCATCCATTAAAGCTTAATCCTTTCGCCATTTCAAAAGCAGTTTCAGGAATTTGCGGAGAGGTAAAAAATGTGACACGTCTTCGTAGTGGCTCTCTTCTCGTTGAATGTTCACGGAGACAGCAATCTCTCAATTTGCTATCTTTATCTACTTTTGCTAATATTGAGGTTGCTGTGTCCGTACACAAAACCTTAAATTCTTGCCGAGGCATTGTTCGTGACAGAGCTCGTTGCCTGTCCGACATGTCGGAGCAAGAAATTACAGATGAATTGACTAGTCAGGGAGTAAGTGCAGTGAAGCGTTTCACAATGAAATCCAGAGACGGTGACATCATCCCGTCAAATACGTATATGCTTACTTTTGCACTGTCGACCCTTCCTAAATCTGTTAAAGCTGGTTATCTCAACATCGGAGTGGAGGTGTATGTCCCCAATCCACCCCGATGTTTCAAGTGCCAAAAGTTTGGACATGGGTCTAAATCCTGTAATCACTCTGTCGTCTGCCAGCGCTGTGGTGACGGCCATGACAGCACTGGATGTACAGCTGACATTAAATGTTCCAACTGTAATGGCAAACATCTGGCTTCCTCGAAATTATGTCCAGTGTGGCAAAAACAATCAAAAATCATCAGGCTAAAACATGAACAAAATATATCATTTTTCGAGGCAAAGAAGGTTATTGACAGTCAGGCCCCGTCAACTCCACTTACCAGAACCTACTCTGCTGCTGCTATCTCTACCCCTCCAACTCCTCCAACAGTATCCATTTCTATTCAAACAGAAATGACATGGGTCACATCAGATTCTCCTATCAGCATTACTTCTGTGATCACTTCAAACACATCCTCGACTCAAACTGTGAGTCAATCTGAACTCTTGATTGCTTACTCTGATAATGTTGTGCCTACAACTGAAAAGCCAGAGGCCACAGTAGAGCCTTCAACTATTGAATCAGGTGTTGTTACCTTGACGAGAAAAGAAAGAAAAAAACTAAATAAAAAACAGACAAACAGGAACTCCTCTTCTTCAGAGATAGTTATCCATAACTCCTTTGATGCTCTGGACATGGATGTCACCCCATCGTCACAGAGCAGTAGTAGGAGTCCTTCCTCCTCACGTCTACGTGAGCGTTCACCGATTGAGCCACCATGACTCAATCTCCTAACGTAATTCAGTGGAATTGCAGAGGACTTAGGAATAATTTTAATGAAGTCCAGTTATTAGCACAAGACTATAAACCATCAGCTTTTAGTTTACAAGAGACCTATCTTAAGCATACTGATAAATTTGAATTGCGTCAGTACACTTCCTATCATTCTTTTTCACCTCCAGGTGATAAAGCCACTGGCGGTGCTTCCATTTTGGTGAGGCAGGGCATCATCCACAGTCCTGTTCATCTCCATTGTAACCTTCAGGCTGTTGCTGTCCGTCTTACTCTACAAATAACTTTCACACTTTGTTCCCTATATATTTCTCCATCCTCAAATTTGCAGCAGTCTGACCTTCAGAATTTATTTGACCAACTACCTAAGCCCTGTATCATCATGGGTGATCTTAATGGGCATAACCCTCTATGGGGAAGTTCCAATACAAATAATAAAGGGAAAATCCTTGAAGATTTTATTGCTAACAATAATCTATGCATCTTCAATGACGGCTCGAACACATATTTACATCCTGCAACAGGTACGTACACTGCATTAGATCTGTCAATCACAGATTCTAACTTATATAATGATTTTGAGTGGTCAGTCCATGATGACCTTTGTGGAAGTGATCATTTTCCGACAGTACTTACAGCAATAAACCCCACTGATGATCCACCTATAACAAGATGGAATTTTTCTAAGGCAAATTGGCCGTTATTTCAGAACATATGTACTGACAAATTGCGACACGAACTTTTTATGGATGTTCCTGACCCGATTCAGTTGTTTTCCGATCAACTGAAAGGTATCGCTGATGAAACTATTCCTAAGTCCTCTGTGAATCCACATATTCGTAAACCATGGTTTACTTATGAATGCAAGCAAGCTAGGAAGCGTAGGAAGAAGGCTGAGAAATATTTTCGACGCCATCCTACTGTCCATAATTTGAATAATGTAAAAATTAATTATGCCAAGGCTCGCCGTACTTTTAAACTCAATAAACGACAGACATGGAAGGATTATGTTTCCAATATAAATTCTCGCACGCCTATGTCAAAGGTGTGGAACATGATCCAAAAAATCAAAGGCAAAGGTTCCAAATCAAGTATTCATCATCTCAAAGATGACAATAATTTATTGACAGACAAGTCAGATATTGCAAACAAACTGGGCGAAACTTTAGCCATACATTCTTCTTCGTCAAATTATAATCCTAAGTTTCAGAAGTATCAACAACAGCAAGAAAGGAAAAAAATCAATTTTATTTCTGACAATGGCGAAGATTATAACGAAGTATTTTCACTACATGAGCTACACACTGCTTTAGCACAAGCTCATGATACTGCAACTGGTGCTGATGATATCCATTATCAGCTTCTAAAACACTTGCCTGAATCTTGTCTCACAACACTATTGAATATTTTCGATGATATTTGGACAACAGGACATTTTCCTCCTTCATGGAGAAATGCCATCGTTGTACCCATACCAAAGCCTGGCAGGGATCATACAGATCCATCCAATTACCGATCTATTTCATTAACTAGCTGTGTTTGTAAAACCATGGAGCGCATGGTGAATAATCGCTTGGTTTGGTTTTTAGAAACCAACCATTTAATCAGTGATATCCAGTGCGGTTTTCGTAAAAACCGAAGTACAATTGATCATTTGGTTCGTTTAGAATCATTTATTAAAAATGCTTTTATAAACAAACAACATGCTGTATCTATCTTTTTCGATCTTGAAAAAGCTTATGATACCACTTGGAAGCATGGTATTTTAAAAGATTTACATGACTTTGGTTTAAGAGGCCGCTTGCCTCAATTTGTATCACAGTTTTTAACGGACAGACAATTTCAAGTTCGTGTTGGATCAACCCTGTCCGATCATTATAATCAGGATCAGGGGGTTCCACAAGGCAGTATTTTGTCTGTTACCTTGTTTAGCATAAAAATTAATAGTTTATCTAAAGTATTAAATGACTCAATTGATGGGTCTTTGTTTGTGGATGATTTTAATATTTCATGTCGTGGTAAAAATATGCGTACAATTGAAAGACAGTTACAGTTGTGTCTTAATAAAATTCAAAAATGGTGTCTTGAGAATGGATTTAAGTTCTCACAGACAAAGACAAATTGTATACATTTCTGTCGGAAATATAAAACCCATAAAGACCCAGAGCTCTCTTTAGATGGTACTCCAATTAAGGTTGTAAAAGAGGCCAAATTTCTGGGATTGATTTTCGACCACCATTTGACGTTTTTGCCACATATTAAATATTTAAAGACTAAATGCCTGAAGGCCCTCGATTTGTTGAAAGTCGTCTCGAATTCTAAGTGGGGAGGGGATCAGACAACCCTCCTTCACTTATATAGATCATTAATCCGCTCTAAATTAGACTATGGCTCCATTGTGTATGCTGGAGCTTGCAAGAGTAATTTAAAAAAGCTAGATTCAATCCACCATCAAGGACTTAGACTGTGCCTTGGTGCTTTTAGAACTTCTCCTGTTGACAGTCTCTGTGTCGAGGCTGATGAACCCTCTTTGAAACTACGCCGTATTAAATTATCTCTTCAATATATCACAAAATTACACTCTAACCCTTCTAATCCTGCATATGACTCCGTTTTTCATCCTCAATATGAAGAACTGTTTCTGAGGAAACCAAAGCTGGTTCCCCCACTTGGAATTCGGATTAAATCAAATGTTATTGCTGCCCATATAGATTTAAATCTCATCTCTCCTTACCGCCTTTTGTCTTCTCCTCCCTGGCAGTTGGTGAGGCCAGAAGTAGACATTTCCCTCACACGTTTTATAAAATCTGAGACCAATCCACTCGTATATCAACAAGCATATTTACAGTTAAGAAATAAATACGACACTCACCGTTCAATCTTTACTGATGGATCCAAGGATGGTGGCCAAGTAGCATCTGCCACCGTCATTGGATCAAAACATTTATCGTCCAGAATACCAGATAATAGCTCTATATTCACTGCTGAGGCCAATGCTATCCTTACAGCCTTGGGATACATTCAAAAACAATCTGTATATAACCGATTTATAATCTTTTCTGATTCTTTATCTTGTCTTCAGGCACTAAAAAAAGTCTCTTCTAGTCATCCAATCATTTTAAACATTTTAGAACTTTCTAATGATCTTTCAACTGGCCAATACAACATCGTCTTTTGTTGGTTGCCCAGTCATGTGGGCATAAAAGGCAACACAATGGCTGATGCTGCTGCAAAAGCAGCCCTCAACAAATCTGTGACACCACTTCTACTTCCCTACAGTGATTATAAACCTGTGATCAGATGTTACATCAGAGATCTTATGCAAATGAAGTGGGACACCCAAGTAGGTATCAATAAATTACATCAAATTAAGCCAACTCTCGGTTACACCTACTTGGGGTGTCAGTCCAGATTTGAAGAGGTCATTTTACGACGATGTCGTATTGGCCATTCAAGATATACACACGAATATCTATTAAAAGGTGAGGATCCTCCGTTTTGTATCCCTTGTGATGAGAGAATCACAGTCAAGCATGTCCTGCTTGACTGTATTGATTTTTCCATTACAAGGGATAAGTATTTCAAAGTTTCGTCCATCAAGGATCTTTTTAGTATCAGTGCTCATTTACTCATCGGTTTTTTAAAAGAAATAGAATTAATAGATAAATTTTGATTATAATATGTATAGTCTATAGAAAGTGATTTTAATTTGGTAAATTGAATTCATGACTTGGATTGTTAGTGGCTGTATCTTCACAGGGGGTTGAAGTATCGTAAAACAATTGTCCCCCTGGGAAGGTACGTAAGTCCGGTATCATTCAAAGTATCTTTTCATTTTGCTGTGATTTTAATCGTAGCATTTTTGTTGATTTTAACTGTTTGGCTAATCTTTCTGATAATCGCCAGTAGCCCGAGGGATGGTGTAAATCCTGCTGGGGACCATGTAGGTAGCAGAAGTACCGTAAGTCCCCATGGTCCCTAGTATGGTGGCCTAGCTTTGGTTGCTGGCGATCTACAGCCCGTTTTTATACTGTGTCGTCTGATTAAATTTGATCGTTTTATTGCTCTAAAATTAGTTTTTAAAATTATAATCTGTGATATATTGCTAATTGTTGTACTGTCCTTCGGCGACAGGTTTTTATATATAATATAAATGTTTAACTTGTTCAAGTCACGATATGGCTGAAATAGTGCCGATGTGACTTTAAATATTAACTCACTCACTCTGGACCAGACAATCCAGTGAACACGTCAGCGAGCCTGACCGCCCGATCCTGACCGCCCGATCCTGTTAGTCGCCTCTTACGACAAGCATAGTCAGCTTTTACGGCAAGCATGGGTTGCAGAAGACCTATTCTACCTCGGATCTCCACGGGTCGGGAGATGATGAATATGTAGTCTCACTGTGTACGACAGATTTCATGGCGTTGGAGTTCACATAACTGAATGAAGGGTTATTAATTCTGTAAATTGTAGTTAATTTTTTTATTTTGTTTATCACTGAGTGCGGCGTTAAAACAAATCACCAAACAAATTGATCCCACCTTTCGAACTCATTTCAGATCGTGACCATTTACATCAGTGTGTACAATTTCATTTCTCTTACTAAAATAATTTTAGAGACAATTGAGAAGCGGACGGACGGAAGGACAAAAAAGAACTCGTGGCGGGGGTAATTAAATCATAACATGGCATTGATCGAAGTATTTGATAATTTAGATTATGCAGGGTAAAACATGATATAATGAAATGATAATATAATTCAAACATCAAAAAGAAAACATATTTACAATGAAAACATTATGTCATTCACAAATCGATTATGTATAAATTTTGAGTAATTCATATTACAATGTATGTTATATTAATTGAACCATTCGAGATTCTAATGTGGAAGGCAAACATATTCTTAAAAGCTGTTTAACCTTGGATCCATTTTGACAGCTGTCACTGTAAAACACTCCATTCCCTTTCTCAACTATATGCCAATTATTGCTTTGGAATATCACGCCTTGAAACAGATATGAAAAGTATGACAACATAACAAAGTTATATACAAACTGGTATACAATCAACAACTGTATGACAAAAAATCACTACATGACAGTACAAGAAAGATTAGAGTGAGTGAGTTAAAATTTAACGTCACATCGGCAATATTTCAACCATATAGTGATGAGAACATTAATAGTTAATAAATTTAGACGAAGAAAAACCTGTCATCGACGGACAGTATAAATAACTAGACTATCACAGTTTAGAAGTAAAACTAGTTGCGTGAACAATTAAAAGAACAACCTATGATTCAACAATTTAATACATTATAAAAACGGGCTATAGATCACCAGCAACCAAAGTTAGGTCACCATACTAGGGACCGTGGGGACTTACGCTACTTCTGCTACCTACACGGTTCCCCAGCAGGATTTACACTATCGCTTCAGCTGCTGGTGATTGTAGTCAATTTTAGCCAGTAATTAAAATTTACAAATATTCTACGATTTAAAATTGCGGTAGGAATAACAAACTGAATGATTTGGTCTTATGATACCCTCTCAGGAGGACAATAATTTTACGTTACTTCAACCCCCTTCGAGGGCACAGCCAAAATCAATCTAGGTTAATAATCAAACACTACCATTTCGTAAAAAGTAACTATATACATCAAAATTTATCAATTAATTCAATTTCTTTAAAAAAAATTATTATTAAATGAGAACTGAGATTAAAAAGATCCTTTATGGATGAAACTTTGAAATATTGATCCCTTGTAATGGCAAAATCAATACAGTCAAGCAGTACGTGCTTGACTGTGATTCTCTCATCACAAGGGATACAGAATGGAGGATCCTCAGCTTTTAATAAATACTCGTTTGTATATCTAGAATGGCCAATACGACAGCATCGTAAAACGACCTCTTCAAATCTGGACTGACAACCCAAGTAGGTGTAACCGATATTTGGTTTAATTTGATGTAATTTATTGATACCTACTTGAGTGTCCCACTTCTTTTGCATAAGATCTCGGATGTAACATCTGATCACAGGTTTGTAATCACTGTATGGAATTAGAAGTGGTGTCACAGATTTGTTGAGTGCTGCTTTAGCAGCAGCATCTGCCATTGTGTTGCCTTTTATGCCCACAAGACTGGGCAACCAACAAAAGACAATGTCATATTGGCCAGTTGAAAGATCATTATGAAGTTCTAAAATGTTTAAAATAAGTGGATGACTAGAAGAGACATTTTTCAGTGCCTGAAGACAAGATAAAGAATCCGAAAAGATTATAAATTGTTTATATGCAGACTGTTTTTGAACGTATACCAAGGCTGTAAGGATAGCATTGGCCTCAGCAGTGAATATAGAGCTATTGTCTGGTATTCTAGAGGATAAATGTTTTGATCCAATGACGGTGGCAGATGCTACTTTGCCACCATCCTTGGATCCATCAGTAAAGATTGAATGGTGGGTGTCGTATTTATTTCTTAACTGTAAATATTCTTGTTGATATACCAGTGGATTAGTATCAGATTTTATAAAACGTGTGAGGGAAATGTCTACTTCTGGCCTCACCAACTGCCAGGGAGGAGAAGACAGAAGACGGTAAGGAGAGATGAGATCTTACTCTATCTTAGCAGCAATAACATGTGATTTAATTCGAATTCCAAGTGGGGAAACCAGCTTTGGTTTTCTCTGAAACTGTTCTTCATATAGGGGATGAAAAACGGAGTCATAGGCAGGATTTGAAGGGTTGGAGTTTAATTTAGTGATATATTGAAGAGACAATTTAATACGGCGTAGTTTCAAAGAGGGTTCATCAGCCTCGACATAGAGGCTGTCAACAGGAGAAGTTCTAAAAGCACCAAGGCACAGTCTAAGTCCTTGATGGTGGATTGAATCTAGCTTTTTTAAATTACTCTTGCAAGCTCCAGCATACACTATGGAGCCATAGTCTAATTTAGAGTGAATTAATGATCTGTATAAGTGAAGAAGGGGTGTCTGATCCCCTCCCCACTTAGAATTCGAGACAATTTTCAACAAATCGAGGGCTTTCAGGCATTTATTCTTTAAATATTTAATATGTGGCAAAAACGTCAAATGGTGGTCGAAAATCAATCCCAAAAATTTGGCCTCTTTTACAACCTTAACTGGAGTGCCATCTAAGGAGAGCTCTGGGTCTTTATGGGGTTTATATTTCCGACAGAAATGTATACAATTTGTCTTGGTCTGTGAAAACTTAAATGCATTCTCAAGACACCATTTATGAATTTTATTAAGACACAATTGTAACTGTCTTTCAAGGGTATGCAGGGGGCACGGGTGGCCCAGTCGTCTAAGGCGCCGCGATTCGCTGTGCAGAGTTGCGTCCCTTAGGCACGCCAGAAACCTATGATTGTGGGTTCGAATCCCGGTTCGCCCCGATTATGTTTCTAGGTTTGTCAGCACCATACCCGTGCTCGTGGGTTTCACCGAAGTGGTAAATGTATGAGACCTGCATCACTTCGGGCTTTCCTCCCACATTAAGCTGACACGCCGCGATATAACTGGAATAATGTTAAAAGCGGCGTTAAATCCAACTCACTCACTCAAGGGTATGCATATATTTACCACGAAATGAAATATTAAAATCATCAACAAACAATGACCCATCTATTGAGTCATTTAATACTTTAGATAAACTATTTATTTTGATGCTAAAGAGTGTGACAGACAAAATACTGCCCTGTGGAACCCCCTGATCCTCACTATAATGATCAGACAGGGTTGATCAAACACAAACTTGAAATTGTCTGTCTGTTAAAAACTGCGATACAAATTGAGGCAAGCGGCCTCTCAAACCAAAGTCATGTAAATCTTTTAAAATACCCTGCTTCCAAGTGGTACCATAAGCTTTTTCAAGATCGAAAAAGATGTTTAAAAAGATGTTTATTTATAAAAGCATTTTTAATAAATGATTCTAAACGAACCAAATGATCAATTGTACTTCGGTTTTTACGAACACCGCATTGGATATCAGTGATTAAATTGTTGGTCTCAAGAAACCAAACTAATCGATTGTTTACCATGCGCTCCATGGTTTTACAAACACAGCTAGTTAATGAAATAGGTCTGTAATTTGATGGATCTGTATGATCCTGACAGGCTTTGGTATGGGTCCAACGATAGCATTTGTCCATGAGGGAGGAAAATGTCCCGTTGTCCAAATAACATCGAAAATATTCAGTAGTGTTGTGAGACAAGATTCAGGCAAATGTTTTAGAAGCTGATAATGGATATCATCAGCACCAGTTGCAGTATCATGAGCTTGTGCTAAAGCAGTGTGTAGCTCATGTAGTGAAAAAAACTTCATTATAATCTTCGCCATTGTCAGAATTAAAATTAACTTTTTTCCTCTCTTGTTGCTTTTGATACTTCTGAAACTTTGGATTATAATTTGACGAAGAAGAGTCTCTTGTTAAGCTAAAGTTTCACCCAACTTCTTTGCAATTTCAGATTTTTCAGTCAATAAAGTATTGTCATCTTTCAGGTGACGAATACTAGTTTTGGAACCTTTGCCTTTGATTTTTTTAATCATGTTCCATACCTTTGACATTGGCGTGCGTGAATTTTAATTTTGGAAACATAATTTTTCCAAGTCTGCCGTTTGGTATGTTTAAAAATTTGTCGAGCTTTGGCATAATTTACTTTAAAATTATTTAAATTATGAACTGTAGGATGGCGTCGAAAGTATTTCTCTGCCTTCTTCCTACGTTTCCTAGCTTGTTTGCATTCGTCAATAAATCATGGTTTACGAATATGTGGGTGCGCAGGGGACTTAGGAATAGTTTCATCAGCTATAACTTTCAGTTGATCGGAAAACAACTGAATCGGGTCAGGAACATCCATAAAAAGTTCGTGTTGCAATATGTCAGTACATATGTTCTGAAATAATGGCCAATTTGCCTTAGTAAAATTCCATCTTGTAGTAGGTGGATCATAAGTGGGGCTTATAGCTGTAAGTACTGTCGGAAAATGATCACTTCCACAAAGGTCATCATGCACTGACCATTCAAATTCATTATATAAATTAGAATCTGTGACTGACAGATCTTGTGCAGTATACGTACCGTCGCAGGATGTAAATATGTGTTCGAGCCGTCATTGAATATGCATAGATTATTATCAGAGATAAAATCTTCAAGGATTTTCCCTTTACTGTTAGTATTAGAACTTCCCCATAGAGGGTTATGTCCATTAAGATCACCCATGATGATACAGGGCTTAGGTAGCTGGTCAAATAAATCCTGAAGATCGGACTGCTGCAAATTTGAGGATGGAGAAATATATAGGGAACAAAGTGTGAAAGTTATTTGTAGAGTAAGACGGACAGCAACAGCCTGAAGGTTGCAGTGGAGAGGAACAGGACTGTGAACGATGCCCTGCCTCACCAGTATGGATGCACCGCCAGTGGCTTTTTCACCCGGTGGAGAAAAAGAATGGAAAGAATTGTACTGACGCAATTCAAATTTATCAGTATGCTTAAGATAGGTTTCTTGTAAACTAAAAGCTGAAGGTTTATAATCTTGTGTTAATAATTGAACTTCATTAAAATTATTCCTAAGTCCTCTGCAATTCCACTGAATAATTTTAGGTGAATTAGTCATGGTGGTTCTATGGGGGATCTCTCACGTGCACATGAGGAGGATGGACTCCTATTTCTGAATTCTGAAGATGGAGTCACTTCCATCTCCAGAGGGTTAAAGGAGTTATGAACCTCTACAGTAGAGGGTATTTGAGCTATTTGTCGCCGATTTAGACGCTTTTTTTGTTTGTTTGACAATTCAACATATTTATCTTCATCAACAGCTGGTTGGATATCTTCTGGTTGTGACAGACTCACTGTCTGAGATGAAGATGTTGCGACATTGGACTGACTGTTAGAAGTAGGAGGCATTACAACAGTTTGAACAGGTTTGTATGACTTAGTCCAAGTCAGATCAGTTTGACAGGATACAGAAACAGTGTTTGATTTTTTTGAGACAGTAGCTGAGTAGGTGATAGTAGGAGTGTGTTTAGACGGAGTCTGGCTGAGAATACGCTTTTTTGCTTCAAAGAATGAAATATTGTTTTCGTATTTCAACTTTTCAGAATTTTGTATTGTAATTGCCAATCAGGGCATGACTTTGAAGATGATAGGTGTGCATCATCGCAATTTGCGCATTTGGGATCTTTACTGCAGTCAGAGCTTTGAAGATCCTCACTACAACGATGACAACGTGGAGCATTATTGCAAGATTTGGAACCGTGTCCAAACTTTTGACAGGTATAACACCAGAGTGGATTGGGGACATACACCTCCACTCCGATATTAAAATAACCAGCTTTTATTGATTTGGGCACAGTTCAGGAAGCAAAAGTAAACAAGTACGTATTGCTTGGTTCTATGCTACCATCATGTTTCTTGAAAGTGAAGTGCTTCACAGATTTAGTTACTGACGATCTCTAGCCCATTTTTATATTGTGTTGTTCCTTAATACTTAATGCTTTTAAATGTTCCGCAACTAGTTTTAAATCTTATCTGTGATATTCTAGTTATCATACTGTCCTTCGATGACAGATTTTTATAAAGTTTAAATATATGTATATTTCATGTATTACTTCTCGTCACGATATTGCTGAAATATTGCCGATGTGACGTAAAGCATTTACTCACTCACTCACTCACGCTTCACAGAAGTTACATTTTGATCTGTAAGTTCACCAACTATCTCCTTCTCAGACATGTCAGCTAGACATCTGGCTCTATCTCAAACAATGCCTTAACTGGAGTTGAGTGTTTTGTGTGCCGAGACAGCAACACTGACGTTTGCAAACTGTTTTTGTTGTAATAAATTGAGTGATTGCTGTCTCCGCTTATACTCCACAAATAGATTGTATTGTTTTAGATACGAGGAACGGATTGAGCTTGAGAGGCCCTCCATCGGATGATTCAATGACGATAAACCTTGCCCAAGTTTCTTGTTGCCTTAAAACAGAAACATCTTCATAAGATGTAAGATCAGCCTCTAGCCGCCTCTTTTTGTCCTTTCTACTGGAACCAGAGTGTGTTTGAGCCATGGTGTAGGTAATAGGCTTCAGCACCCCCGCTCCCCACCCACCATGGAGTGTCTACAAGGACGGTGCTACAGTGGAAACCAGGCTGCAACACCAGGGCTACAGGGGTGGTATACTCCAGCAAATACAACACGAATAGCTACATTTGTCTACCAAAATAAATGTCCAGCTGATTCGGCCCATGAGAGAACAGTGGAGACATATAGAATTCGGAGGTAGACATCACCAGATTGGCCCATGAGCCACCGCCTTCTGGCATAGGACTCTAGGCAATAGTAAGATTTGCATTGATAGATGTTCATATTTCATCATCAAAAATGGTTTCATATGATATATCCTAAGTGACACGTATCCATGCGCAGGGCATGGCCTGACCAGCCGATTGATAGAATCGGGCCAATTCTACCACCCGTCTAGGCGAAGTAAGGGTCGAAGTGGTGTTCCTGGCTCCAATGCCCTCAACCACAAGAATCCCGTCCTCCGCCGACACAGGGGCGCAACCCACGGCAAACAGGTTGCCCAATTTAGTCGCCTTTTACGACCAGCAATAGGGTGCTGTGGACCAATTCTACCCCGAGTCCACACGGGGGAAGAGCTATTAACGCTACCCAGCACTCACCACGGGGAGGTTGCTCTTCACGAGTGCCAGAAAGATTAGAAGTACAATATTAAATGGCAGTGGTCAGATTCACATACAAAATTACAGTGGTGATATATTCACCCAGCGGCAACAGTATTCAAGCTTCCGAGCTGGGCTCGGCAGGGAATCGTGGTTGATGAGTGATCCTCGCATGAAAACTAGTCCCGAAACGATGAAACGCGTGAGAACTCTCTAAACACGCTGTTGATCCACTATATATAGTCCAACTAGCTATTGGAAATTTCGAGTGCCCTCAGCAGTCTAGCGGCACTAGAACCTTACAGAATATTCTGCACGAGTCCACGGTATACCGGAAGTTTGCATATCACATTGGCATTTAAAAATAGAAACTTGCGTATCTTAAATAGCATTACTTTCCAGACAACTAATCACTGCCAAAATTCAATGCAATGCGCGTCTACCGAATCTTAACAGAAACAATATGATACAGTTGCCATATGACATAGTCAAGCGATAAACGGCCTCATTTACTCGTCGGTGGCTGTGGAAATCTTCCCAAACGTGATGTACTAGATCTACGTTCTAGCTCAGCTCAGTTGTGTCAAAGAGAATATAAGTATTAGAAACTGAAACCAGGTGCATCCATAAAACGACCACAACATTAGATCAGCTGTTTCACCTGACGTCATCCAAGTCACAACGCGCGAGGTCAAACCAGGCGCACCTGTGCAGACGACAAAGACACAGAGACGGGAAATCACCGACCGTATGTTAGCCTACAGAAATAAACTTTCAGGAGGCAGAATCACTGAACGAAAAATCCAAAGCGTTTATTCATAATTGTCACTACAGATAACATATCAAATAAAAGTCAAAGACTTGCTTCGTAGTTGCGATAGATTATCATACAATAATCGAGAGTACACTCGACATCAATAATTGGTAAATCTAAAAATAACTAGATCTCATATCCATTGCGGAATGTTTGAAATACGAATCCGATAGTGTTATGATGATACATTCCATTTTCTGAGGAGATATATAATGTGTATTAAATAATATATATATATATATATATATACGTACGTACGTAATTAGTTTTTAATTATCTTGTCTAATCACATCATGTTACATGTACAGTAGACACAAGGAAAATAGTTTCAATGAAAGGAGAATCAAATCGAAATCCATAAGCGGTTACAAAATGGTATTGTTGTGTCATCTTTCTAGAAGTGTTTGGATGTTTTCAGTAGTTGTATGATGTTTGTATCGCGTGTACCATCGACAGAAGCTGGGACCGAGGTACCACACCTGGTGAAACCGACTTTGACACAATGACGTTGAGATGTCGAGGCGACACGTTTGAAATCTCCTAATACTTGAACAAAAAAACTTCCGTTGCGGACTAAACGTCAGTGGTCTTACGCCAATAACTGTATAGTGGGGAAAAATTAAACTTCCTGGTCAGTCTGATCAGATTTCTTTTTCAAATTGTCTGTCTGATACTAAAATAGTCACGTATTAATGGCATAATCAATTTATTTGCCGTCATCCGTTTGAAGTTCGAACAAAGCAGAAAATGTTCAAGAAGCGCCGTAACCACTTTACTAATCTCACCATATTACGTATTCCGTAGCACTGTATAAATATGAGTTACACGATGTTAAAGCTGAGATAGTTTTATGATGTTGGTTATAATTTTGATTTTGCGCACTCAGTGTTTGACATCTTAATTCTCATTTGAAAAGGGCACTCATGAAGAGCAACCTCCTCGTGGTGAGTGCTGGGTAGCGCTAATAGCTCTTCCCCCGTGTGGAACCGGGGCAGAATAATTCCACAGCACCCCATTGCTGGTCGTATGAGGCGACCGAATTGGGCAACCTGTTTGCCGTGGGTTGCGCCCCTGTGTCGGCGGAGGACGGGATTCTGGTGGTTGAGGGCACTGGTTCCAGGAATAGCGTTCCTTTGCCCAATACACCACTTCGACCCTTACTTCGTCTAGACGGGTGGTAGAATGGGCCCGGTTCTATCAATCGGCTGGTCACGCCATGTATGAAACATGTTCATATTCAAATATTGCAATTTACATGTATGTGAATGTTGGGTATGTGTATATGTTATTAATGTATGAAATCAACTTGCCTAGAGTCCCATGCCAGAAGGCGGTGGCTCATGGGCCAATCTGGTACTATCAACCTCTGAGTTCTGTCTGTCTCCAATTTACTGTCATGGGCCGAACCAGCCTGGCATTATATTTGGTAGACAAATTCAGCTATTCATGTTGTTTTTACTGGAGTATACCACCTCTGTATCCCTGATGTTTGCATGTTGGAGATCCGGTGCAATAAAACATCCCCTTCTTGGCACTCCATGGTGGGTGGGGAACAGGGGTGTTGAATTATTTTCTTTCATCATGGCTCAGCAATACCCTGGTTCAAACCGTTCCAAACGACGACATGTCGATCTAGATGAAACTGATAATTCATCTCCTGTTTAAGATTCATGGGCCCGATTTATTGTCATAGAAGCAGCTGACAAACAACCAATCAAACTTAATCCCTTTGCCATTTCCAAGGCTGTATCTGGAATTTGTGGAGAAGTTAAGAATGTGACGCGTCTTCGCAGTGGCTCTCTTCTTGTTGAGTGTACACGGAGACAGCAATCTCTCAACCTGCTATCTTTAACTACATTTGCAAATGTTGAGGTTGCTGTGTCCGTGCACAAAACTTTGAATTCTTGCCGAGGCATTGTTCGTGACAGAGCTCGTTGCCTGTCCGACATGTCGGAGCAAGACATTACAGATGAATTAAAAACACAAGGTGTGACTGCAGTGAAGCGTTTCACTATGAAATCTAGAGACGGTGCCATCATCCCGTCCAATACATATCTGTTTACCTTTGCACTTTCAACAATGCCTAAGTCTATCAAAGCTGGTTATCTGAACATCGGAGTGGAGGTGTATGTCCCCAATCCACTTCGATGTTTCAAGTGCCAAAAGTTTGGTCACGGCTCCAAATATTGTAACCACTCTGCGATATGTCAACGTTGCGGCGGTGGACATGAGAACACCGATTGTGATGCAGAGATAAATTGTGCAAATTGTAAAGGACAACATCTGGCTTCTTCACGGTTATGTCCTGTGTGGCAAACCCAATCACAAATTCTGAAGGTCAAACATGAAAATAACATATCATTTCATGAGGCAAAGAAGCTTGTTGAGAACAAATCTCCTCCAACGTCACAAAATAAAACATATTCTGCAGCTGTTGCTCGTCCTGTTACACAAACCTCATCAATCTCTGTTCAGACAGAGTTGTCCTGGGTAAAGTCAGATCAACCTGTCAGCATAACTTCTAAATCATCTTCCACCCAAACTGTGCATCTCTCTGAACCAGACAATACAGTGTCTGCTGCTGAAGTGCTTGTCACTAAGGAATCGGATGCTGTAGAACCAGACATTCAACCTTTGACCAGGAAAGAAAGGAAAAAACTTCTTAAAAAACAGTCAACCAGGAACTCCTCATCTTCAGAGATAGTTGTTCATAACTCCTTTGATGCTCTTGACATGGATGTCACCCCATCGTCACAGAGCAGTAGTAGGAGTCCTTCCTCCTCACGTGTACGTGAGCGTTCACCGATTGAGCCACCATGACTCAATCGTACAACTTAATTCAATTGAATTGTAGAGGATTTAGGAATAATTTTAATGATTTACAGCTTTTAATTCAAGATTTTAAACCATCAGCTATGTGTTTACAAGAAACATATCTTAAGAACACAGATAAATGTGATGTCAGGAAATATAACATGTATAACCTCTTCTCACCTCCAGGGGCAAAAGCCACTGGTGGTTCTTCAATCTTGGTGAGACAGGACATAATCCATAGAGAAATTCCTCTTACCACCAATCTTCAAGCCGTTGCAGTCCGGCTAACTTTTCACATCGCCTTCACACTTTGCTCTATGTATATTCCACCATCTTCTCCCCTTCAGCAGGCTGATCTTCAGTCTTTATTTGACCAACTCCCTCAACCCTGTGTCATCATGGGTGACCTCAATGGACATAACCCTCTGTGGGGTAGTGTTGATACCAACGCTAAGGGCACGGTCCTTGAAGATTTTATAACAAACAATAATTTATGTATATTTAATGATGGTTCAAACACGTACTTACATCCTGCAACAGAAACTTATTCAGCATTGGATCTGTCACTTACAGATGCCAATTTACTGAATGAATTTGACTGGTCAGTTCATGATGACCTGTGTGGAAGTGACCATTTTCCCACATTCCTAGAAACTATTCTTCCAACTGATGAGCCACCTTCAACAAGGTGGAATTTTAAAAGAGCAAATTGGCCCTTATTTCATACCCATTGTTTTGAAAAACTGAAACCTGAAACTTTTCAAAACATTCCAGACCCTATTCAGATGTTCTCTGAACAGTTAAAATACATAGCTGATGAAACCATACCTAAATCCTCTGTGAACCCGCACATTCGCAAACCATCGTTTAGCGATGATTGCAAACAGGCCAGAAAGCGTAGGAAAAAGGCAGAAAAGTTTTTCCGCCGACACCCTACGGTCCATAATCTAAATAATTTAAAAATAAATAGTGCAAAGGCTAGACGAACATTTAAACAGAATAAACGTCAGTCTTGGAGAAATTATGTCTCTAGAATCAATTCACGCACACCTATATCTAAGGTGTGGAATATGATTCAAAGAATTAAAGGCAAGGGTTCTAAATCCAGCATTAAACATATCAAAGATGGTAATAATATATTAACGGATAAATCCGACATAGCAAATCAATTAGGTGAAACTTTAGCCAAGCACTCTTCATCATCCAACTATGATCCCACATTTTAGAAATTTAAACAACAACAGGAAAAGAAAAAGATTAATTTTCTCTCTGATAATGGTGAAGATTACAATGAAGTATTTTCACTACATGAGCTCAATACCGCCCTTGGGCAAGCTCATGATACTGCAACTGGAAGTGATAATATTCATTATCAGCTGTTAAAACACTTGCCTGAATCATGTCTCCAGACACTTTTAACTATATTTGATGATATTTGGACATCAGGGATTTTTCCTCCTTCGTGGCATGATGCAATTGTAGTCCCTATACCAAAACCTGGACGGGATCATACAGATCCATCAAATTACCGTCCCATATCTCTCACTAGCTGCGTTTGCAAAACTATGGAGCGTATGGTGAACAATCGATTAGTTTGGTATTTGGAAACCAATCATCTCATTACAGATATACAATGTGGTTTCCGGAAAAATAGAAGTACCATTGATCATCTTGTGCGTTTAGAATCATTTATAAAAAATTCCATTGTAAATAGTGAGTGAGTGAGTTAATATTTAACGTCACATCGGCAGTATTTCAGCCATATCGTGACGAGAACTGATATAAAATACAAAGATTTGAATGGATTAAATATCTGTCATCGAAGGACAGTAAAAATAACTAGAGTATCACAGTTTTGATTTTAAAACTAGTTGAGAACATTAAAAAGAATACATTTTCAATCAACAATACAATATAAAAATGGGCTATAGATCACCAGCAACCAAAGTTAGGCCACCTTACTGGGGACCGTGGGGACTTACAATACTTTTGCTACCTGCACGACTCCCCAGCAGGATTTACACCATCCCTTCAGCCGCTGGTGATTATATGCAATTTAGCCAATACTTAAAATAAACAAATATTCTACGTCTAAAACTGTGGCAAGAATAAATGAACTTTGAATGATGTGGTCTTACATATCCTCTCAGAGGGACAATAATTTTACGTTACTTCAACCCCCTTCAAGGATACAGCCACTAACAATCTCAGTCATCAAATTTATTTTACCAAGTATAAAAACTATATTATATACAAAACATATCAATCAAAATGTATGTAACAATTCAATTTCTTTTAAAAAGGCAATAATTAAACGAGCATTGATACTAAAAAGATCCTTTAAGGATGAAACTTTGAAATATTTATCCCTTGTGATGGAAAAATCAACACAATCAAGCAGGACATGTTTGACGGTGATTCTCTCATCACAAGGGATACAAAATGGAGGATCCTCACCTTTTAATAAAAATTCATTTGTATACCTGCTATGGCCAATACGACATCGTCGTATTATGACCTCCTCAAATCTGGACTGACAACCCAAGTAGGTGTAACCGATATTTGGTTTAATTGCATGTAATTTATTGATACCGACTTGGGTGTCCCACTTTTCTTGCATCCGATCACGGATGTAAGATCTAATGATAGGTTTATAATCACTATATGGGATGAGAAGTGGTGTCACAGATTTGGTGAGCGCTGCTTTAGCAGCAGCATCAGCCATTGTGTTACCAGTGATACCAACATGGCTTGGTAACCAACAAAAGACGATGTCGTATTGGCCAGTAGCAAGATCATTATGTAGTTCTATAATTTCACGTAAAAGTGGATGTTTACAAGATATATTCTTAATTGCCTGAAGACAGGAGTGAGTGAGTGAGTTAAAGTTTAACGTCACATCGGCAGTATTTCAGCCATATCGTGACGAAACAAAATTTGATATGAACAATAGATATTAAACTATATAAAATTCTGCTGACAAAGAGCAGTACAATAACTAGAACATCACAGAATTTCGTAAAACTAGTTTGAGAACAAGTAAAACTAGAGAACTAACTAATCATTTAACAACACATTATAAAAACAGGCTATAGATCGCCACCAACTGAAGGTTGATCACCGCGCTGGGGACCATGGGGACTTACAGTACTTTTGCTACCTGCATGGACCCCAGTCGGATTTACATCATCCCTTCAGTTGTTGACGACGAGTGACAAATTTAGCCAAACAGTAAAATAACACATATACTACTATTAAAAGCGTGGAAGAAATAAATATACCTTGAAAGATGTGGTCTTACATACCCTCTAAGGGGGACAATAATTTTACACTACTTTAACCCCCTTCGAGGATATAGCCACTAACAATCTCAGTTATTGATTAGTTCAACCAATTATAAGATGCATTTATTTATTTACAAAACAGAACAATCAAAACTTATGGAGCAATTCAATTTCCTTTAAAAAAGCAATAATTAAATGAGAACTAATAGTGTTAAAAAGATCCTTCATAGATTTAACCTTGAAATAGTTATCCCTTGTGATGGAAAAATCAACACAGTCAAGCAGTATATGCTTGACCGTGATTCTTTCATCACAAGGGATGCAGAATGGAGGATCTTCACCTTTTAAAATATATTCATGAGTGTAACGGGAATGGCCAATACGACATCGTCTTAAAATGACCTCTTCAAATCTGGACTGACAACCCAAGTAGGTATAACTGATATTTGCTTTTATTGCATGTAATTTATTTATACCCACTTGGGTGTCCCACTTCTTCTGCATTAGATCTTTGATGTAAGATCTAATGACAGGTTTATAATCACTGTATGGTATCAGAAGTGGTGTCACAGATTTGTTGAGTGCTGCTTTTGCAGCAGCATCAGCCATTGTATTACCAACAATTCCAACATGACTGGGTAACCAACAAAAGACGATGTCATATTGGCCAGTCGCAAGGTTATTATGTAGTTCTATGATATCGAGTAAAATGGGATGCTGACACGAATTATTGCTAATAGCCTGAAGACAGGATAAGGAGTCTGAAAATAGAATGAATTCTTTATGTTTAGATTGTTTATTTATATATTCTAAAGCAGTTAATATTGCTTTTGATTCAGCTGTAAAAATTGAAGATTTATCCGGTAATCTAGTTGATATAGTTCTGGATCCAATGACGGTGGCGCTGGCAACAGCATCACCGTCCTTGGATCCATCAGTAAAAATAGATTTATAAGTATCATAGTCACACCTTAACTGATTGTATTCTTGTTGATATTGTAATTGATTTGTGTCAGACTTCTTTAGTTTAGATAAGGTAATATCCACCTGTGGCTGTACCAATTGCCAAGGAGGAGACGAAAGCTGGCGGAAAGGAGATATAATTTCAAGTTTAATATCGGCAGCAGAAATGAAAGGTTTTATTCTTATTCCGAGAGGCGGAATAAGAGAGGACTTCTTACCGTACAGATCCTCATAAAGAGGATTAAATACACAACTGTATGCAGGGTTAGACTGATTAGAATATAATTTTGTGATGTACTGTAGAGATAGTTTGATACGGCGTTGTTTCAGGGATGGCTCATCGGCCTCAACATATAGACTGTCAATCGGAGAAGTTCTGAAAGATCCAAGGCAAAGCCTCAGACCCTGATGATGTATGGGATCAAGTAATTTAAGATTACTTTTACAGGCTCCACCATAGATGATGGAGCCATAATCGAGCTTAGAACGAACAAGTGATCTGTATAAGTGGAGGAGGGTCGTCTGATCCCCTCCCCACTTGGAATTAGAAACGACCTTTAATAAATCTAGTGCCTTCAGACATTTAGCTTTCAAATATTTAATATGTGGTAAAAACGTAAGATGATGATCAAAAATTATTCCTAAAAATTTAGCTTCTTTTACAACATTTATTGGAGATCCAGCTAGATGTAATTCTGGGTCCTTATGGGGTTGATACTTTCGACAGAAATGGATACAATTAGTTTTAGATTTAGAAAATTTAAAGCCGTTCTGCTCTGCCCAAACATTGATTTTATTTAGACAAAGTTGCAACTGTCTTTCAATCGTGTTCATATTTTTTCCTCGACAAGAGATATTAAAATCGTCAACAAATAACGACCCATCAATAGAGTCATTCAAAACCTTAGCTAAACTATTAATCTTGATACTAAATAACGTTACTGATAAGATGCTACCTTGGGGGACACCTTGATCTTGATCGTAAAAATCAGACAAAGTGGATCCCACACGTACCTGGAAATTTCTATCTGTTAAAAACTGTGATATAAAAGAGGGCAAACGGCCTCTCAACCCCATCTCATGAAGATCCTTTAAAATTCCATGTTTCCAGGTCGTATCATATGCTTTTTCTAAATCGAAAAATATAGATACGGTGTGTTGTTTATTGATGATAGCATTTTTTACAAATGATTCTAATCTAACTAAATGGTCAATAGTACTTCTATTTTTCCTGAAACCACATTGAATATTCGTTATTAGATTATTTGTTTCTAAGTACCATACTAATCTATTATTGACCATTCTTTCCATGGTCTTACAAACACAGCTAGTAAGCGATATTGGCCTATAATTTGAAGGATCAGTGTGATCCCGTCCAGGTTTTGGGATTGGAATGATAATAGCATTCCGCCATGACGAAGGGAAATTACCAGTTGTCCAGATATTATCAAATATATTTAATAGTGTTTCTAAACAGGATTCAGGTAAATGTTTAAGTAACTGATAGTGGATATTATCAGCACCAGTGGCTGTATCATGAGCTTGCCCTAAGGCAGTATTTAGCTCATGAATGGAGAAAACTTCATTATAATCTTCACCATTATCAGAGTTAAAATTGATTTTCTTTCTTTCTTGTTGGTCTTTAAATTTCTGAAATTTTGGGACATAATTAGATGATGAAGAATGTTTAGCTAAAGTTTCTCCTATTTTATTGGCTATATCAGTTTTATCAGTTAGTAATGTGTCACCCTCTTTAAGATGGTGAACACTAGATTTGGAGCCTTTACCTTTTATTCGTTGCACCATATTCCAAACCTTAGATATTGGAGTTCTTGAATTTATTTTAGTAACATAATTACGCCAAGATTGGCGTTTATTTTGTTTGAACGTACGACGTGCTTTTGCATTCAAAATTTTTAATTTATTTAGATTGTGGACAGTTGGGTGATGGCGGAAGTATTTTTCTGCCTTTTTTCTAGCTTTCCTAGCTTGTTTACAATCGGAGTTAAACCATGGCTTACGTACATGTGGATTTGTAGAGGACTTTGGTATACATTCATCAGCAATGTCTTTTAAAACGTCAGAAAAAACCTGAATAGGATCAGCAATATCACTGAAACATTCGGGTTTTATTTTATTTAAACACAGTGTTTGAAACAAAGGCCAGTTAGCCTTTGTAAAAGTCCATCTTGTTGAAGGAGGAACATCAGTCGGATTTACAGTTGATAGGATTGTTGGGAAATGGTCACTTCCACAAAGGTCATTGTGGACTGTCCATTCGAATTCGTTGAGTAGATTAGAATCGGTTAGAGTCAAATCTAAAGAAGAGTAAGTGCCAGTTGCAGGATGCAGATAGGTGTGGGAGTCATCATTGAAGATACACAGTTCATTAGTAGATACAAACTCCTCAAGAATCTTACCTTTTGTGTTAGTATTTGTACCACCCCATAAAGGGTTGTGGCCATTCAAATCACCCATGATGACACAGGGTTTTGGGAGTTGATCATAAAGACGTTGAAGTTCAGACTGATGGAGAGTTGAAGAAGGCGGAATATACAGCGAGCATAAAGTAAATGCAACGTGCAAAGTTAGACGTACTGCAACGGCTTGCAGATTGGTATTAAGTATAACAGGGCTATGGATAACATTTTGCTTTACAATGATGGAGGATCCTCCAGCGGCCCTATCACCAGGAGGAGAAAAAGAATGGTATGCAATGAACTGACGTAGGTTAAAAGTATCTGTCTGCTTTAGATAGGTTTCTTGTAGACAGAATGCTGATGGTTGTAAGTCCTGTACTAAAAGCAGTAATTCATTAAAATTATTCTTCAGGCCTCTACAATTCCACTGTACGACATGTGAAGAAACTAACTCTTAGGAGGGTTTACCGGGGATCTGCCCCGCACTTTTCTAGAGGGCGACAAGCTGTGTGTCCTAAGCTGGACGTTTTCGGACACATCCATGTCCTCAAGAGAACCAAACTTGTTGTAAAGTTGTATCTGGTTCTTTGATCCTTTTGTGGGTCTGCCACTGTGATAATTTTTAGACGGTTCCGTTCCAGGTTTTACCTTGGTTTTAGCAGCTGGTTTCATATTTGTTTGTGATTTATGGTTTGATGCTGACTGAGATGATGATTGTTTCTGGGATGTAGTTGATGATTGTGATTGAAGTTGAGATTCTGCAGTTTGAGTTGACTGTTCATTTGAGAATATTACAGGATTATCCGAGGTAACCCATGTCAAGTCGGTTTGGCAGTATGTCGAAGATGTTGCTACAGATGAAGTGGGTACTTTGGGGGTTGATTCAGCTGGTGACCTGGTAATGAACGCATAAGATTCATTTGGTTCATGAGTTTGAACAAGTTTTTTTGCATCTGCAAAACTGATGTTTTGTGTGAATTTAATTTTGTTGATCTCCATTTGTTTTTTCCAGATAGGGCATTCTTTTGAGAAAGATGAGTGATTTCCCAAACAGTTGGCACACTTCTTAAAGCTGCTGTCACATTCTTCTGTTACATGCGTATTCTCACTACAGTGAGCACATGTAACAGTCAATGTGCAAGTATTCACACCATGGCCATATTTTTGACATTTAAAACATCGCAAAGGATTTGGAATGTAAGTGTCAACATTGATACTGCAGTACCCTGCTTTTATTGATTTTGGAGCAGTCGGAGCGGAAAAAGAAAAGAGGTATGTGTTAGTTGGTTGAGTTTGGTCGTTCTTGCGGGTGGTAAACCTTTTGACGAAGATAACGCCTTGATCTTTCATCTCAGTAACAATTTCAATCTCAGTCATGTCTGTGAATAATCTGTCTCTATCTCTCACAATCCCTTTGCTCGTGTTCAGAGTTCTGTGAGCAGAGATCAAAACCGGGACTCCAACAAACCGTTCAGTTGACAAGAGGTTAGTAGATTGAGGTTTTATGTTACATTCTACTAAGATAGAGCCAGATCGTAAACGTTTGATGTTTTTAACCTCACCTGCAATGCCCTGAATACCCTTTGATATTGCAAACGGGTTCAGTTTGATAGGCGTCTTGTCCAGAGTTTCAATAACCAGGAAACGTGGCCAGTAGTCGATGGATTTGGACGGTCTATGGTCGTTAACATCATGATCAGTATCAAGAGGACGTTTGGTTTTTTTTAGGGGGGTTTCGTAATCCATGTTTAGTGTGTAAGTTTCATCATCCGAGCTCCCCACCCACCATGGAGTATCATAAAGACAATGCTAAATGCAAGTGGACCTCCGACTTACAGCACCAAGGATACTCGGATGAGATACTCAAGCAGAAAAAAATGAAAAGCTCAATTTTTCCACCAGATTGGCCCATGAGCCACCGCCTTCTGGGCATAGGACTCTAGGCAATGTACGAAGTTGGAAATATACATTTGAGTGATTTAAGATTGTAAATCACAACGGCAATATTCCAGCCATGTTGTATACATTTGAAAGGCATGCAAAAATCATTTGGCCAAGACAATACACAATAGTTCAACATTTTAACATAAAAATGCTACACAAAATGCATGCACAGGGCTCGGCATGACCAGCCGATTGATAGGATCGGGCCCATCCTACCACCCGTCTAGGCAAAGTTAGGGTCAAAGTGGTGTGTTGGGCTAAGGAACACTATTGCCGGCTCCGTCGCCCTCAACCACCAGACTCCCTTCCTCTGCCGACACAGGGACGCAACCCACGGCAAACGGGCTGCCCATTTTAGTCGCCTCATACGACCAGCAATGGGAGGCTGTGGAAATATTCTACCCCGGTTCCACACGGGGGAAGAGCTATTAGCGCTACCCAGCACTCACCACGAGGAGGTTGCTCTTCACGAGTGCCCCTGAAGACAGGAAAGTGAATCAGAAAAGATAATGAACCGTTTATGTTTAGATTTATTATTGATATATTTGAGAGCAGTTAATATTGCATCCGATTCTGCTGTAAAAATGGAACTGTCATTCGGTAATCTAGTTGATATGGTTCTGGATCCAATGACAGTGGCGCTGGCAACAGCGTCACCATCCTTGGATCCATCTGTAAATATGGAATTGTAAGTATCATAAGTGCTCCTTAATTCATTATATTGTTGTTGATAAATTAGTTGATTTGTTTCAGATTTTTTTAATTTGGTTAATGTGAGATCAACTACTGGCCTTACCATTTGCCAAGGAGGTGATGAAAACAGTTGAAAGGGAGCTATATATTGCAGTTTAATATTAGCGGCAGACATGGCAGACTGGATTCTGATTCCAAGTGGTGGAACAAGAGACGTTTTTTTATTATAAATATCTTGGTAAAGAGGATTAAAGATGCAATTAAAAACTGGATTTGACTGATTTGATTATAATTTAGTGACATATTGTAATGCTAATTTCAGACGGCGTTGTTTAAGAGAAGGTTCATCCGCTTCTACATACAGACTGAATTGGTGACGTCCTAAAGGCTCCAAGGCAAAGCCTTAGGCCCTGATGATGGATAGTATCGAGTTTTTTTAAGTTACTTTTGCAGGCTCCACCGTAGACGATGGAGCCATAATCGAGTTTTGAACGGATCAATGACCTGTACAAGTGTAGGAGGGTTGTTTGATCACCTCCCCACTTAGAATTTGAAACTACTTTCAACAAATCGAGTGCCTTCAGGCATTTAGCTTTAAGGTAATTAATATGCGGAAGGAAAGTTAAATGACTATCAAAAATAAGGCCCAAGAACTTGGCCTCTTTAACAATTTTGATATGGGTGCCATCTAAATAGAGCTCAGGGTCCTTATGCGGCTTATATTTTCTGCAGAAATGTATACAATTAGTTTTTGATTTCGAAAATTTAAACCCGTTTTCGAGGGACCATTTATGAATTTTATTGAGACAGATTTGTAACTGCCTCTCTATTGTATGCATATTTTTTCCTCGACAAGAAACATTTAAATCATCCACGAAAAGTGATCCATCTACTGAATCACTTAAAACCTTTGAAAGACTATTTATTTTTATACTAAATAAAGTGACAGACAAAATACTGCCTTGTGGGACACCCTGATCCTGATGATAATGATCAGACAGGGTAGAGCCCACGCGGATCTGAAATTGTCTGCCAGTTAAAAACTTGGATATAAATTTCGAAAGCCACACTGGATATTTGTAAGTAAATTATTTGATTCCAAGTACCATGTTAATCTATTGTTGACCATGCGTTCCATGGTTTTGCAAACGCAACTGGTCAATGAAATGGGTCTATAATTTGAGGGATCACTGTGATCCCGTCCAGGTTTCGGTACGGGTATAACTATGGCATCACGCCAGGAAGAAGGAAACTTACCTGATGTCCATATATCATCAAAAATCAACAAAAGGGTTTCTAAACACTGTTCTGGTAAGTGCTTCAGGAGATGATAGTGTACATTATCAGCTCCTGTAGCAGTATCATGAGCTTGTCCAAGAGCAGTATGAAGTTCATGGATCGAAAATATTTCATTATAATCTTCCCCATTATCGGATTTAAAAGTTATAGTTTTCTTTTCCTGCTGTTTTTGAAATTTTTGGAATTGAGGGACATAATTTGAGGAAGAAGAATGTTTTGCTAACGTTTCACCGAGTTTATTTGCAATATCCGATTTATTTGTTATAAGGTCATCCCCGGACTGAAGATGGTGGACACTACTTTTAGAACCCTTACCTTTAATTTTCTGTATCATGTTCCATACCTTGGACATGGGCGTTCGTGAGTTTATTTTGGAAACATAATGTTGCCAAGATTGCCGTTTATTTTGTTTAAACGTACGCCTGGCTTTAGCATTTAAGATTTTATATTTATTCAAATTATGGACCATTGGATGGCGACGGAAATAGTGTTCAGCCTTTTTCCGTGCCTTCCTTGCTTGTTTGCAGTCATTGTTGAACCATGGTTTACGGATGTGTGGATTTGTAGAGGACTTAGGAATACATTCATCAGCGATTTTGTTTAATTCATCAGAAAATAATTGCACAGGATCAGTCACGTCAATAAATAGGTCAGGCTTCAATTTTTTGGATGCGAGCATTTCAAATAAAGGCCAGTTGGCCTTAGTGAAGTTCCATCTTGTTGAAGGTGGAACATCTGAAGGTAAGACAGGTTTTAAAATGGTAGGGAAATGATCACTGCCACAGAGGTCGTCGTGGACGGACCATTCAAATTCGTTTAATAAAGCAGAACCTGTAACTGATAAATCCAGTGCAGAGTAAGTACCTGTACCGGGATGTAGATATGTGTTTGAACCATCGTTTAAAATACATAAGTCATTGTTTGAAATGAAGTCTTCCAAAAGCTTCCCCTTATTAATTGTCTGAACACTACCCCAAAGTGGATTGTGTCCATTCAAATCGCCCATGATAATACAGGGCTTTGGGAGTTGATCATAGAGAGCTTGAAGTTCAGACTGTCGGAGAGAAGTAGATGGTGGAATATATAACGAGCACAAAGTAAAAACTATGTGCAAAGTTACACGGACTGCAACAGCTTGAAGGGGAGTAGTAAGATGAACGGGGCTATGGATGACGTCGTGTTTCATTAAAATTGAAGAACCTCCAGTGGCTTTAGCACCTGGAGGTGAAAAGAAATTGTATGAGGTATAACCTCTAATATCAAATTTGTCAGTGTCTTTATAATATGTTTCTTGTAAACAGAATGCAGATGGTTTAAAATCCTGAATTAAGAGTTGTAAATCATTATAATTATTCCTAAGTCCTCTACAGTTCCATTGAATTAAATTTGATGATTGATTCATGGTGGCTCAATTTGTGATCTCCCATGCAAACGTGAGGGAGAGGAACTCCTTCTGGTCTCCAAAGACGGAGTTACCTCCATGTCCAGAGGTTCAAAGGAGTTGTGAACTGGTACCTCTGGTGGAGAGGGTACCCTGGCAGCTTGTCTGTTCAGTTTTTTCTTTCCTTTTTTTGATGAGTGGACGATGTCAACGGCTGGTGCTGTAACAGATGACAGAAAGTAGTTCAGAACTCCCGCTCCCCACCCACCATGGAGCGTCAACAGTGACGGTGTTACATTGCAACGGATATCCAAGATGCAAACACCAGGGATACAGGGGTTCTATACTCCAGCAAATATGACGCGAATAGCTACATTTATCTACCAACTCTATGCCAGACTGGTTCCGCCAATGACAGAAGTTGGAGACATATATTATTCGGAGGTCAACATCACCAGATTGGCCCATGAGCCACCGCCTTCTGGCGTAAGACTCTAGGCAATTTATATAATCCAAAATAGTTAATTCACACAAATTATGCATGGCCAAGGCCAAAATAGACATCAAAATACAACACATGTGTGCATTTACAATATTACGCACAGGGCCTGGCATGACCAGCCGATTGATAAGACCGGGCCCATCTTACCACCCGTCTAGGCGAAGTAAGGGTCGAAGTAGTGTGTTGGACAAAGGAACACAGTTCCAGGAACCAGTGCCCTCAACTACCAGACTCCCGTCCTCCGCCGACACAGGGACGCAACCCACGGCAAACAGGTTGCCCATTTTAGTCGCCTCATACGACCAGCAATGGGAGGCTGTGGAAATATTCTGCCCCGGTTCCACAGGGGGGAAGAGCGATTAGCGTTACCCAGCACTCACCACGAGGAGGTTGCTCTTCACGAGTGCCTCTTTGGATTGCGAGGTCGTTTACCTCAGTTTATATCCAGTTTTTTAACCGACAGACAATTTCAAGTCCGTGTGGGTTCAACCCTGTCTGATCATTACAATCAGGATCAGGGCGTCCCACAAGGCAGTATCTTGTCTGTCACTTTATTCAGCATTAAAATTAACAGTCTCTCCAAGGTACTGAATGACTCAATTGATGGGTTACTCTTTGTAGATGACTTCAACATATCTTGTCGTGGCAAAAACATGCGTACAATAGAAAGGCAACTGGGGATCTGGCAACCTTACTTCACCTGTATAGATCCCTTATTAGATCTAAACTAGATTATGGTTCAATTGTATATGGTGGAGCTGCAAAAAGTAATTTAGAGAAATTAGATACCATACATCACCAAGGACTGCGGCTCTGTCTTGGGGCATTTAGAACCTCTCCTGTAGATAGTCTGTATGTGGAGGCCGATGAGCCTTCACTTGCACATCGCCGACTAAAATTATCCCTTCAGTATATAACTAAATTACGTACAAACCCATCAAATCCGGCTTATAACTGTGTCTTCCATCCTCTTAATGAGGACCTGTTTCACAACAAACCAAAACTTGTACCGCCACTTGGCATTTGGATCAAGTCTCACATTGCAGATGCAAATATTGACTTAGATTTAATATCTCCATGCCGTCTTTTGTCTACTCCCCCTTGGCAACTAGTGAGGCCTGAAGTAGACCTTTCTCTCACTTATTTTAAAAAATCTGAAACAAATCCACTAATGTATCTGCAAGAATATAATAAACTTCGATCCTCATACAATACCTACAAATCTATATTTACAGATGGATCCAAGGATGGTGACACGGTTGCCAGCGCCACTGTCATTGGATCCAGGACTATATCAAACCGAATACCTGATAACTGTTCCATTTTTACAGCCGAAACAAAGGCCATATTCACAACATTAGAATATATCAATAACCAATCAAAACATAAACAATTCATTATATTTTCAGACTCACTCTCTTGCCTTCAAGCTATTAACAATCTTTCTTGTACGCATCCGCTTTTAATCGAAATTATTGAATTGTTTAATGATCTTGCTACTGGCCAATATGACATCGTTTTCTGTTGGTTACCCAGCCATGTTGGACTCATTGGTAACACCATGGCTGATGTTACATCAGGGACCTTATGCAAAAGAAGTGGGACACCCAAGCAGGTGTAAATAAATTGCATGAAATTAAACCAACTATTGGCTACACCTACTTGGGTTGTCAGTCCAGATTTGAAGAAGTCATTTTGCGGCGATGTCGTATTGGCCAAACGAGATATACACATGAATATCTTTTAAAAGGTGAAGATCCTCCGTTCTGTATCCCTTGTGATGAAAGAATCACGGTCAAGCATGTCCTGCTTGACTGTATTGATTTTTCCATCACAAGGGATAAGTATTTCAAAATCTCATCCATTAGGGATCTTTTTAATCAGATAAGTCCACATTTTATACTTGCTTTTTTACGGCACTCGTGAAGAGCAACCTCCTCGTGGTGAGTGCTGGGTAGCGCTAATAGCTCTTCCCCCGTGTGGAACCGGGGTAGAATATTTCCTCAGCACCCCATTGCTGGTCGTAAGAGGGAACCAAAGTGGGCAGCCCGTTTGCCGTGGGTTGCGTCCCTGTGTCGGCGGAGGACGGGAGTCTGGTAGTTGAGGGCACTGGTTCCTGGAACTGTGTTCCTTTGCCCAACACATTACTTCGACCCTTACTTCGCCTAGACGGGTGGTAAGATGGGCCCGGTCTTATCAATTGGTTGGTCATGCCAGGCCCTGTGCGTAATATTGTATATGCACACATGTGTTGTATTGTAATGTATATTTTGGTCTTGGCCATGCATACCTTGTGTATATTCTCAATTTTTGATTGTATAAATTGCCTAGAGTCTTACGCCAGAAGGCGGTGGCTCATGGGCCAATCTGGTACTTTCGACCTCTGTGTTCTGTATGTCTTCAATTTCTTGTCATGGGCCGGACCAGCCTGGCATTTTATTTGTTAGACAAATGCAGCTATTCATGTTGTTTTTACTGGAGTATAACACCTCTGTATCCCTGATGTTTGCATGTTGGAGATCGGGTGCAATTAAACATCGCTCTTTGTAGCACTCCATGGTGGGTGGGGAGCAGGGGTGCTGAATAAATTACTTTCATCATGGCTCACAATCATTCTGGTTCCAACCGCAATGAAAAGAAGAGACGACTCGAAGCTAAGATTTTATCATCTGATGATAATGTCTCGATTTCACAAAATTCTAATGCTTGGGCACGTTTTATAGTTGTTGAATCACGAAATCAACTACCCTTGAAAATTAATCCTTTTGCTATCTCTAAAGCCATTGCAGGTATTTGTGGTGAAGTCAAGAATGTTTCACGCCTCCGGACCGGTTCTCTTTTGGTAGAGTGTGCACGGAGACAGCAAGCTATCAATCTTTTGAAATGTACTACATTCGCAAACACTGAAGTTGCTGTCTCTGCGCACAGAACGTTAAACTCAAGTCGAGGCATCATCCGCGACAGAGCCCGTTGTCTGGCAGAAATGACAGAAGAGGAAATTCTTGATGAACTCAATGATCAACATGTCACGTCAGTGAAACGTTTCACAAGAAAGGATGGAGATAACATTGTCCCAACAAATACTTATTTGTTCACCTTTTCACTGTCGACCATACCACAATCTATAAAGGCAGGATATTTTAACATCGGAGTGGAGGTGTATGTCCCCAAGTCTGAAGTTTGGACACGGTTCCAAATCATGCGATCGGCCGATTGTTTGTCACCGTTGTGGTGCAAATCATGACGCCTCAGATTGTACAGCTGACCCCAAATGTGTGAATTGTAAGGGTAAACATGTTGCATCTTAAAAATCATGTCCTCTTTGGCAACATGAGAAAGATATCTTGACAGTCAAATGTCAAAACAACATTTCTTTTCAGGAAGCAAAAAAAGTCATTGCCAGCCGGTCACCTCCATCAGTGCACACTTATGCTGCTGCTGTCTCTCGACCTTCTACCACAAGATCTATAGAATGTCAAACTGACTTGACATGGGCACACTCTGAACACCCTGTGCCTGTGGTTACAACATCTGAGAGTCAGACAGATGATTCAGATACTCAATCATGTGGCATCTCTCCAGCATCTCAGGTTGTGACTCAGACTATGGCCCAACCTAAACCGACTCCTGAATTACCAGCAACTAACAAACCATCGACTGAAATGCCCAAAAAACAAAAGAAGAAACAAAACAAGAAAATTACTACTAAGATCCCTACTGTCACTGAAACATCTGTTGATGTTCAGAATTTCTTTGATCCTCTCGAGATGGATGTTACTCCATCTACTATGAGTGGTGACTCTTCTTCACGTTCACGTGAGCGATCTCCTATAGAACCGCCATGAACCATTCAAATATTTTTCAATGGAATTGCAGAGGACTTAGGCACAATTTTAACGAGCTGCAATTATTAACAACAGATTTAAATCCATCAGCAATTTCTTTACAAGAGACGTACTTAAAAAATACAGATAAATTTGAATTAAGGCAGTATAGTTCCTATCATTCTTTTTCTCCTCCGGGAGATAAAGCTCCTGGAGGTGCTTCTATGTTGGTGCGGCGGGGCGTTGTTCACAGTCCTGTTCCGCTTGACACGAATTTGCAAGCAGTTGCAATTAGACTTGCACTGCATATTGCCTTCACACTTTGCTCCTTATACATTCCTCCATCTTCAAATCTTCAGCGAAATGATCTACAAAAACTATACGACCAGCTCCCAAAGCCCTGTGTCATCATGGGTGATCTAAATGGGCATAATCCTTTATGGGGAAGTTCAACCATTAATCAAAAGGGAAAAGTGATCGAAGATTTTGTTTCCGATAATGATCTTTGCATTTTTAATGATGACTCAGACACTTACTTACACCCTGCTACTGGTACCTATTCATCTTTAGATCTGTCTTTGACGGATTCAGTTTTGTTAAATGAGTTCTCATGGTCCGTCCATGACGACCTATGTGGGAGTGACCATTTCCCCACGGTGCTTAAGCCCATTAATCCTGCTGATGATCCACCTTCACCTCGATGGAATTTTGTGAAGGCTGATTGGCTTTTATTTCAATCTTTATGCAAAGATAAATTGCAACCTACGTCTTTTCAGAATGTTATTGACCCAATTCAGTTGTTCTCAGATCAGCTGAATGAAATTGCTGATGAATCAATACCTGAGTCCTCTATCAACCCACGTGTTCGTTAACCATGGTTTGATGACACGTGCAAACAAGCTAGGAAATGTCGTAAGAAGGCGGAGAAATACTTCCGTAAACATCCTACTGTCCATAATTTAAACACTGTCAAAATTTCAAATGCTAAGGCAAGACGTCTATTTAAGCAAAATAAACGTCAATCATGGAGGAACTATTTCTCCAAAATAAACACTCGTACCCCTATGTCCAAGGTATGGAACATGATCACAAAGATCAAAGGCAAGGGATCAAATTCTACAGTGAACCATTTAAAGGATGGTGACACTTTGCTAACGGATAAATCTGCTATTGCCAATAGACTTGGGAAAACTTTATCTCAACATTCGTCTTCATCAAATTACGTTCCCGAATTTCAAAAATATCAGCTTCAACAGGAAAAGAAAAAAGTAAATTTTACATCTGATAATGGTGAAGATTACAATGAGGTATGTTCACTACATGAGCTACATACTGCCTTAGGGCAAGCTCATGATACAGCAGCAGGCGCTGATAATATTCATTATCAGCTACTTAAACACTTGCCAGAATCATGTCTTGAAACTATGTTGAATATATTCGATGATATTTGGACAGCAGGGACATTTCCACCTTCATGGCATAAAGCCATTGTTATCCCCATACCCAAACCTGGGCGGGATCATTCTGATCCATCAAATTACCGACCTATCTCTCTTACTAGCTGTGTTTGTAAAACGATGGAACGCATGGTAAATAATCGATTAGTGTGGTACTTGGAAACAAATAATCTTCTCACCAATATACAATGTGGTTTCCGGAAGAACAGAAGTACCATCAATCATTTAGTGCGTTTAGAATCGTTCATTAAAAATTCCATTGTAAATAGACAACATGCTGTATCGATCTTTTTCGATTTAGAAAAAGCTTACGATACAACATGGAAACAAAGTTGTTAAGGAAGCCAAGTTCTTGGGACTTATTTTTGATCATCACTTAACTTTCCTCCCGCATATTAAATACCTAAAAGCTAAATGCCTGAAGGCACTCGATCTATTGAAAGTTGTTTCTAATTCAAAGTGGGGAGGGGATCAAACAACCCTCTTACACTTATACAGGTCACTCATCCGTTCAAAACTTGATTATGGCTCCATCGTCTATGGTGGAGCCTGTAAAAGTAATTTAAAAAAACTTGATACGATACATCATCAGGGCCTGAGGCTTTGCCTCGGTGCCTTCATGACGTCTCCAATTCACAGTCTATATGTAGAAGCGGATGAACCTTCTCTTAAACAACGCCGTCTAAAATTATCTTTACAATATGTCACTAAATTATATTCTAATCAGTCCAATCCAGCTTTTAATTACGTCTTCAATCCTCTTTACAAAGATATTTACAATAAAAAGTCATCTCTTGTTCCACCACTCGGAATCAGAATCCAGTCTGCCTTGTTTGCTTCCAATATTAAACTGCAAGATATAGCTCCAACTCAACTGTTTTCAACACCTCCTTGGCAAATGGTACGGCCAGAGGTTGACCTTACATTAACAAAACTAAAGAAATCAGACACTAACGAATTAATTTATCAATAAGAATACCATCAATTAAGAAACACTTACGACACTTATAAATCTATCTTTACAGATGGATCCAAGGATGGTGGCGCAGTTGCTAGTGCCACCGTCATTGGATCCAGAACAATATCTTCACGTTTACCTGACAACAATTCCATATTCACTGCAGAAGCAAACGCCATTTTTACAGCACTTAAATATATCAGTAATCAAGCTAAACATAAACAATTCATACTGTTTTCAGATTCTCTTTCATGCCTTCAGGCGATTAAAAATATGTCTTCAAAACATCCACTTTTAATCGAAATTCTCGAATTATTTAATGATCTTGCTACTGGCCAATATGACATCGTCTTTTGTTGGTTACCAAGCCATGTTGGTATAGTTGGTAACACAATGGCCGATGCTGCTGCAAAAGCAGCCCTCAACAAATCTGTGACACCACTTCTGATCCCATACACTGATTTTAAAGTCATGATTCGATCTTACATCAGAGATCTTATGCAACAGAAGTGGGACGCCCAAGTAGGTATCAATAAATTACATGAAATTAAACCAAATATCGGTTACACCTACTTGGGCTGTCAGTCCAGATTTGAAGAGGTCATTATGCGACGATGTCGTATTGGCCACAGCAGATATACGCACGAATATTTATTACAAGGTGAGGATCCTCCGTTTTGTATCCCTTGTGATGAAAGAATCACGGTCAAGCATGTCCTGCTTGACTGTGTTGATTTTTCCATCACAAGGGATAAATATTTCAATGTAAAAACAATTAAGGACCTTTTTAATGATGTTAATTCTCGTTTAATATTATGTTTTTTAAAGGAAATAGAACTTGTTCATAAATTTTGATGTGTTCAATGTATTGTTTTAAAATTTGGTAGTGCCAAATTCATAACTTCGATTGTTAGTGGCTGTACCCTTGAGGGGGGTTGAAGTAGCGTAAAATTATTGTCCCCCTAAGAGGGTATGTAAGTCCCAAATCATTCGAAGTATTTTTCTGCACACTAGGCTTTTAAACGTAGTATCTTCGTTATTTTAATCTATGGCTTAACTGGTACACTGTGGCCAGTGACTGAAGGGATGATATATAATCCTGCCGGGGTCCATGCAGGGAGCAAAAGTACTGTAAGTCCCCATGGTCCCCAGTATGGTGATCTCCCTTCAGTTGCTGACGATTTCTAGCCCATTTTTAAATTATGGTGTTCATTAATGCTTACTGCCTTTTTAATATTCTCAACTAGTTTTAAATCAAGTCTGTGATATTCTAGTTATTCTACTGTCCTTCGTTGACAGCTTTTTATTCAGTTTAAATATATGTATCATAAATGTATCATAACTGTCATTTCTCGTCACGATATGGCTGAAACATTGCCCATGTGACGTTAAATAATAACTCACTCACTCACTCGTCACGATATGGCTGAAATACTGCCGATGTGACGTTAAATCTTACCTCACACACTCACTCACTTGCTTTTTTACAGGAAATTGAATTGATAGATAAATTTTGATGACTATGTATTGTTAATAAATAAATAACTTTTACTATTGATAGTATGAATAATTAACTGAGATTGTAAGTGGCTATATCCTCGAAGGGGGTTAAAGTAGTGTCAAATTATTGTCCCCCTGAGAGGATATGTTAGACCACTTTATTCAAAGTAATTTATCTATCACTGTTTTTAAACACAGAATATTTGTATATTTTAATTTTCGGCTAATCTCGTCAACATTCGCCAATAACTAAAGGAATGGTGTAAATCCTGCTAGGGAACCTTGTAGGTAGCTAAGGTACTGTAAGTCCCCTTGGTCCCTAGTATGGTGGCCTTACTTTAGTTGTTGGTGATTAATAGCCTGTTTTTATAATGTGTCGTCTGTTGTAATCAAATCATTTTATTGCTCTAAAACTAGTTTTACACTTATGATCTGTGATATATTGCTGGTTGTTATACTGTCCTTCGTTGACAGCTTTTATATAAATCTATAATATAACTGCATAACTTGTTCAAGTCACGATATGGCTGAAATATTGCCGATGTGACTTTAAAACACTCACTCACTCACTCATTTGAAAAGGGACTTTTTTTCGTCTGAATGTATTGTTAAAAACCTGAGCTACAGAACTTATCTTCTTCTGGTTCTAAGAGTGAGTGAGTTTGATTTTACGCCGCTTTTAGCAATATTCCAGCAATATCACGGCGGGGGACACCAGAAATGGGCTTCACACATTGTACCCATGTTGGGAATCGAACCCGGGTCTTCGGCGTGACGAGCGAACGCTTTAACCACTAGGCTACCCGACCGCCCCTCTGGTTCTAAGAACTGACAGAAGGTAGCTGTTGACTTGCCGTAAAAAGAGTAGACGTATTTACACCATAAGGCCATTTAAGTTTCTTATGAGTGAGTGAGTGAGTGAGTTAAAGCTTAACGTCACATTGGCAATATTTCAGCCATATCGTGACGAAAGTTTCTTATGAACCCAAGGGGAGACCATGCGAATGGGCATCTATCACAACCTTGCTAATGGAGAAAGAAGGAGTGTCCTTGGAGCACCACATCGCTGCGCACGGGTTTGCTGGAAAAGGGGATAGCCTCATATTTATTATAGCTGGAAAAACAAATGTCTATGTCTGGCTACCTTTCATGTACGAACTTGCACAGACAAATCGAAATGTAACATTCACTTTAACATGTAGTCTAACACCGATCTGTCCAGGCTGAGCCCAACTCAATTAACTTAACGTCAAGCTTGGGACGCCTCTCTACACTCAACACAGTAAACTAGTCAGGTAGCTAACCCACTTTATCTGTACAAATTCTACTCATCGTCCGGTGATAGACTGTCATCAACGTAAATAATCCATTTCTTAAGTTTCGTTCTGTCCATCCACATCCAACCAGTTCACATAGATCAGCACATCAAGGATAATGTGAAGTTTTGCACTGTTAGGTTCGTATATGTGAGCGAAATAGTGTAGCCTAACAGAAGAGTGTAGTTCAGAGTTATAGCGGTTCCTTAATAACAGTAAACAATACTTTGTAGTACAATACGTTTTTACAAGGGCGAACGTGGCAGAGACTTGTGAGAGGAGGCTGTGGTGATTATTTAGGCACGACCAGACGCGACAAGAGCTTGTCCTAGTATGTTGTTCTGCTGGGAGCTAGCTTGACTGGTTGTTGTTAGTCGTGGTGGCTGTTAGAGACCTTGGGCTGCTCTCCGGGACGGCTCTGTCGATCTGGTCTTGGTTGGTGTTGTTGGTTCTGTGCCTTCCTGCCTCTCTCTCTGCGTCTGTCTGTCTCGACTTTACTGACGGACCGGCTTATATGTGGATAGCCCGGCTGGCTGAACGTGACCCAACACGTGCTTGCACCACGATTTCGTCAGCCTGAATCACGATTCATCAATCAGCCGACGGCAGTTGTCGGTCAGTACCTGACAGGCACTCGTGAAGAGCAACCTCCTCGTGGTGAGTGCTGGGTAGCGCTAATAGCTCTTCCCCCGTGTGGAACCGGGGTAGAATATTTCCACAACACCCCATTGCTTGTCGTAAGAGGCGACCAAAGTGGGCAGCCCGTATGCCGTGGGTTGCGTCCCTGTGTCGGCGGAGGACGGGAGTCTGGTAGTTGAAGGGCACTGGTTCCTGGAACTGTGTTCCTTTGCCCAACACACTACTTTGACCCTTACTTCGCCTAGACGGGTGGTAAGATGGGCCCGGTCTTATCAATCGGCTGGTCATGCCAGGCCCTGTGCGTAATATTGTGTATGCACAACTGTGTTGTATTTTACTGTATATTTTGGTCTTGGCCGTGCATTACTTGTATGAATTCTCAATTTTGGATGTAATAAATTGCCTAGAGACTTACGCCAGAAGGCGGTGGCTCATGGGCCAATCTGGTGATGTTGACCTCTGTATTCTGTATGTCTCCAGTTTCTTGTCATGGACTGAACCTGCCTGGCACTACATCTGCAAGATAAATATAGCTATTCAAGTCATATTTGCTGGAGTATACCATCCCTGTATCCCTGGTGTTTGCATACTGGATATCCGGTGCAATATAACACTGTCCTTGTTGACACTCGATGGTGGATGGGGAGCAGGGATGCTGAAACTTATACTTACAACATGTCTCTAAATCTGCACTCTGGTTCTTCAGGCACTCGTGAAGAGCAACCTCCTCGTGGTGAGTGCTGGGTAACGCTAATCGCTCTTCCCCCGTGTGGAACCGGGGCAGAATATTTCCACAGCCTCCCATTGCTGGTCGTATGAGGCGACTAAAATGGGCAACCTGTTTGCCGTGGGTTGCGTCCCTGTGTCGGCGGAGGACGGGAGTCTGGTAGTTGAGGGCACTGGTTCCTGGAACTGTGTTCCTTTGCCCAACACACTACTTTGACCCTTACTTCGCCTAGACGGGTGGTAAGATGGGCCCGGTCTTATCAATCGGCTGGTCATGCCAGGCCCTGTGCGTAATATTGTGTATGCACACCTGTGTTGTATTATTATGTATATTTTGGTCTTGGCCATGCATACTTTGTATGAATTAACACTTTTGGATGTAATAAATTGCCTAGAGTCTTACGCCAGAAGGCGGTGGCTCATGGGCCAATCTGGTAATGTTGACCGCTGAATTCTGTATGTCTCTAAATTATTGTTATTCGCAGAACCAGCTTGGCAATAAATTTAGTAGACAAATATAGCTATTTATGTCATATTTGCTGGAGTATAACACCCCTGTAGCCCTGGTGTTTGCATTTTGGATATCCAATGCAATAAGACACTGTCCTTGTTGACACTCGCTGGTGGGTGGGGAGCAGGGGTGCAGAACCACTTCCTTTCATTATGTCAAAAAAACACTCTGGTTCGAAAAGAAAACATCTAGATGCTAGCTCATCTGATGACGAAACTGATCTGCAATTAGATTCCTGGGCTCGGTTCATTGTAATCGAGGCTTCTGATCATCAGCCTTTGAAATTGAACCCATTTGCTATTTCTAAGGCCATCAATGGTTGTTGTGGTACGGTTGACAATGTTACCCGCCTCCGTAATGGCTCCATACTTGTGGAATGTGCCAGGAAACAGCAATCTCTAAACCTTTTGTCCATCAGCCAGTTTGCAAATGTAGAGGTTGCTGTTTCAGCACACAGAACATTGAACTCGTGTCGAGGCATCGTGAGAGACAGAGCCCGATGTTTAGCTGACATGAACGAAGATGAGATTGTGACCGAACTAACCAAACAAGGTGTTACAGCTGTCAAGCGTTTCACCAGAAAACAGGATAATAACATCATCCAGACAAACACCTATCTTTTTACTTTTTCCCTTTCAACAATTCCAAAATCTATCAAAGCTGGGTACTTTAATATCGGAGTGGAAGTTTATGTTCCAAACCCACTCCGATGTTATAAATGTCAACATTTTGGACATGGTGCCAAGACCTGTACTCTCAGAACTGTCTGCGTGCGCTGCAGTGGCTCTCATGAGAACACTGAGTGCACTGATGCCATTAAGTGTGCAAATTGCGATGGGGACCACTTGGCCTCATCCAAAAATTGTCCACACTTTCACCTTCAATCTCAAATACTAAAAATTAAACACACCAACAATATATCTTTTTATGATGCTAAAAAGCTAGTTCAGTCACAATCTCCGAATAACTCAACAAAATCATACTCAGCAGCAGCAACTGTCACTCCTGTTGTCAAGGCTACAACAGTATCTATAGGATGCCAAACAACCATCTCTTGGGTTTGTAATCAGCAGATGCTACAGGACAATACAGCTCAAACATCTTCAAGTGCAACAACACGAGCAACTTCAGCTTCACAGACGGAGCTAGTGGAATCCAGCAGAACAGACCCAAAATCAACTACAATTATTGAAGACATACCTTTAACTAAAACTGAAAAAAAGAAACTGAAAAAAACGGCCAGGGCCCTCCAACACTTGGAGGTGCCTTCTTCTGAGCCAACACCTGTTAAGGTTCAAAATCAATTTGAACCTTTGGCGATGGAGGTCACTCCTTCTCCAACAGGCCATGGGAGTGGACCTCCCTCCCGCTCCAGAACCCCAGTAGAACCACCATGACCTGTTCTAACCTGATAATACAATGGAATTGCAGGGGACTAAAAAACAATTTTAATGATTTGCAGCTATTAACACAAGATTTCAAGCCATCAGCCTTTTGTTTGCAGGAAACGTACTTTAAAACTACTGATCAACTAAACATTAGACACTACGACTCCTATCATTTCTTTTCACCTCCAGGGGCTAAAGCCACTGGAGGTTCTTCAATCTTGGTGAGGCAGGGTGTTATTCATAGCCCTGTTCCTCTCAATACCCCTCTACAAGCTACCGCAGTTCGTATCACTATGCACATTGTTTTTACTCTGTGCTCTCTTTACATTCCTCCATCTACATCTCTTCAGCAAACCGATCTTCAAGCTCTCTATGACCAGCTTCCTAAGCCCTGTATTATCATGGGCGATATGAACGGTCATAATCCACTTTGGGGTAGTGATCGTACAAGTAGTAAAGGCAAGCTCTTAGAAGATTTTATTTCCAACAATAATCTATGCCTTTTTAACGATAATTCCAACACATATTTACATCCTGGTACAGGCACTTACTCTTCTTTGGATTTGTCTATTACTGATTCAAACCTGTTGAATGAATTTGAGTGGCTGGTCCACGATGACCTCTGTGGAAGTGACCACTTTCCAACCATATTAAATCCTATTACCCCATCTGATGTTCCTCCATCATCTCGATGGAACTTTACAAAAGCCAACTGGCCTCTATATGCCATTCTCTGTACAGAAAAACTAACACCTGATCATTTCACTGACGTTACTGACTCAATACAATGTTTTTCTGATGAACTTATCAATATAGCTGAAAAATGTGTTCCTAAGTCCTCTGGAATTCCCCACATACGTAAACCATGGTTTACCGATGACTGCAAGCAAGCTAGGAAGGCGAGGAAAAAGGCTGAGCGTTATTTCCGTCGCCATCCTATGGTCCATAACTTAAACAAATTTAAAATATTAAATGCTAAGGCAAGGCGAACATTTAAACAAAGTAAACGCCAATCTTGGCGACATTATGTGTCAAAAATAAATTCTCGGACGCCCATGTCCAAGGTATGGAACATGGTCCAAAAAATCAAAGGTAAGGGCACTAAATCTAGTATTCACCATCCTAAAGATGGGGACCAACTACTAACTCATAAATCAGATATTGCTAATAAAATTGGTGAAACTTTGGCAAAACACTCTTCCTCATTAAACTATGTACCTCAATTCCAAAAGTATCAAAAACAGCAAGAAAAGAAACCTATTAATTTTAATTCAGATAATGGGGAAGATTATAATGAACTATTCTCTATTCATGAACTCCATACTGCCCTTGAACAAGCTCACGATACTGCTACAGGAGCTGATAACATACATTATCAACTCCTGAAGCACTTACCCGAATCTTCCTTAGAAACACTATTGAATATTTTTGATGTCATTTGGACCTCAGGGAAGTTCCCTCCTTCGTGGCGTGATGCTATTGTTGTCCCGATACCCAAGCCCGGTCGAGATCATACTGACCCATCAAATTACCGACCAATATCATTGACAAGCTGCGTTTGCAAAACCATGGAACGCATGATAAACAATCGTCTCGTATGGTACCTGGAATCCAATAATCTTATTACTAATATACAATGTGGTTTCCGGAAAAACAGAAGTACCATCGACCATTTGGTTCGCTTAGAATCATTTGTAAAAAATGCAATAATAAATAAACAACATGCAGTGTCTATCTTTTTCGATCTAGAAAAAGCATATGACACTACATGGAAACATGGTATTTTAAAAGATTTACATGACTTTGGATTACGAGGCCGTTTGCCTCAATTTATATCTGAATTTTTAACTGACAGGCACTTTCAGGTCCGCGTGGGTTCTACCCTGTCTGATCATTATAATCAGGATCAGGGTGTCCCACAAGGTAGCATCTTGTCTGTCACATTGTTTAGTATTAAGATAAATAGTTTGTCCAAAGTTTTAAATGATTCGATTGATGGATCGCTCTTTGTGGATGATTTTAATATTTCGTGTCGTGGCAAAAACATGCATACTATTGAAAGGCAGCTTCAGCTATGTTTAAATAAAATCCAGAAATGGTGTCTTGAAAATGGTTTTAAATTTTCAAAATCTAAAACCAACTGTATACATTTTTGTAGGAAATATAAACCCCATAAAGATCCAGAATTAATTTTAGATAACACTCCCATTAAAGTTGTAACGGAAGCCAAATTCTTAGGTCTAATATTCGATCATCATTTGACCTTTCTGCCCCACATAAAATACTTAAAGAATAGGTGCTTGAAGGCCCTAGATTTATTAAAAGTTGTCTCAAATTGTAAGTGGGGAGGGGATCAAAAAACCCTCCTCCAACTATATCGAACACTTATCCGCTCGAAACTTGATTATGGCTCCATCATATATGGTGGGGCCTGTAAGAGCAATTTAAAATTACTTGACACCATTCATCATCAGGGCCTGAGGCTTTGCCTTGGAGCCTTCAGAACTTCACCTGTTCATAGTTTGTATGTGGAAGCTAACGAGCCTTCCCTAAAACACCGTCGCATTAAATTAGCTCTCCAATATATCTCTAAATTACGTTCCAATAACTCCAATCCAGCATATGACTGTGTTTTTAATCCCCTTTACGGTAATCTATTCAAAACTAAATCTTCTCTTATTCCACCACTAGGAATACGACTACAAGCAGATATTTCTGCTGCTAAAATAAACCTTGGTAATATAGCCCCCACTCAGCTTTTCTCTTCTCCACCATGGCAGTTAGTACATCCAGAGGTGGATCTAACTTTAACTAAACTGAAGAAATCTGACACAAATCAACTAATTTATCAACAACAATATAATGAATTAAGGAACACATATAATACTTACAAATCCATATTTACAGATGGATCCAAGGATGGTGCTGCTGTTGCCAGCGCCACTGTCATTGGATCCAGAACCATATCATCTAGATTACCGAATGACAGTTCTATTTTTACAGCAGAATCGCAGGCAATATTAACTGCTCTTAAATATATAAATACCCAATCTAAACATAAACGGTTCATTATCTTCTCTGATTCACTTTCCTGTCTTCAGGCAATAACTAATATATCTTGTCATCATCCACTTTTACGTGAAATAATTGAACTACAAAATGATCTTGCTACTGGCCAGTACGACATCGTCTTTTGTTGGTTACCAAGCCATGTTGGTATCATTGGTAATACAATGGCCGATGCTGCTGCAAAAGCAGCACTCACCAGATCTGTGACACCACTTCTTCTACCATACACTGATTATAAACCCTTAATTAGATCTTACATCACTGATTTAATGCAAAAGAAGTGGGACACTCAAGTAGGTATAAATAAATTACATGAACTTAAACCAACTATCGGCTACACCTACTTGGGCTGTCAGTCCAGATTTGAGGAGGTCATAATACGACGATGTCGTATTGGCCATAGCAGGTATACAAACGATTATTTGTTGAAAGGTGAGGATCCTCCATTTTGTATCCCTTGTGATGAAAGAATCACCGTCAAGCATGTCCTGCTTGACTGTGTTGATTTTTCCATCACAAGGGATAAATATTTCAAATCATCATCAATGATGGATCTTTTTAATAGAATCAATTCTCATTTAATTATTGGCTTTTTAAAAGAAATTGAACTTATTGATAAATCTTGAATTGTGTAAATAGCTATATTTTATATTGGTAATGTATAATTTGTAACTTAGATTGTTAGTGGCTATATCCTCTAAGGGGGTTGAAGTAGCGTAAAATTATTGTCCCCCTGAGAGGATATGTAAGACCACATCATTCAAAGTACATTTATTCTTACATCGGTTTTAAACGTAGTATATTTGTTTATTTTAAGTGTTGGCTTAATTGCTTCCCATCACCAGCAGCTGAAGGGTTGGTATAAATCCTGCTGGGGAGCCGTGCAGGTAGCAAAAGTAATGTAAGTCCCCACGGTCCCTAGTGAGGTGGCCTAACTTTGGTTGCTGGTGATCTCTAGCCCATTTTTATATTGTATTGTTGAATGAAAATTTATTCTTTTAACTATTCTCAACTAGTTTTAACATCGAAACTGTGATACTCTAGTTATCTTACTGTCCATCGTTGACAGCTTTTTAATTAAATGAAAATATAAATATTAAAAATGTTTCGTCACGATATGGCTGAAATATTGCCGATGTGACGTTAAATTTCACTCACTCACTCACTCTGGTTCTTCAAATACAAACAAGGGTAGGCATACAGATTCTGTCTCGTCTGATGAAGATGTCTCTCCACAAGTGGCCGATTCTTGGCCTAGGTTCATCGTCATTTCATCCGCTGATTGCTCTCCTTTAAAGCTCAATCCTTTTGTCATCTCCAAGGGAATCGAAAGTACCTGTGGGGAAGTCAAGAATGTCACACGTCTTCGTTCTGGCTCAATCCTTGTTGAATGTACACGGAGACAACAATCCGTTAATCTGCTGGGTCTCCAGCAGTTTGTTAACACAAAGGTTGTTGTCTCAGTGCACAAGACACTGGATTCTTGCAGAGGTATTGTGAGAGATCGCGCTCGCTGTCTGTCAGACATGGCAGAAGAGGACATAGCAGATGAATTAAAAAATCAAGGCGTCACCGCAGGTAAGCGTTTTACCAGGAAAACACAGGAAGGAACTATTGTTAACACCCAGACTTATCCGTTCACTTTTTCAATGTCCACTATTCCAAAATCCATTAAAGCTGGCTACTTTAACATTGGAGTTGAGGTTTATATCCCAAATCCACTCCGGTGTTACAAGTGTCAAAAGTTCGGCCATGGAGCTAAATTTTGTACTGCTAAGGCAAGATGTTTCCGTTGCAGTGGAACTCATGAGAGTTCAGACTGCACAAATGAAATCAAATGTGCCAACTGCAACGGAAAGCACTTGTCCTCATCCAAATCTTGTCCTGTATTTGAGCAGGAAACTAAAATCTTGAAACTGAAATGTACAAACAACATTTCCTACACAGATGCCAAAAAATTACTCCTTCCATCGCAAACTTCTACCAGAACTTATTCAGCTGCTGTGTCCTCTCCTACTCCAGCTGTCACATTTTCAACGTCCTCCACACAAACTGATATCTTGTGGATACAGGATACACAAATTACTATTGAGGAGACCAGTAAGACATCTCGAAATGACCCATCCAAAGCAACAATAGCTTCTCAAACAGAGACTCTCTCACCAGAACCTACTACAACTATTCGTTCAGAACCAGACACCGTAATTGAAACTGTTTAGGGCAAAGCCCAAATATCAAGGATGAACAAAAACAATCGAAGAAGAAAGGCAAGCTAATCCAGCATTTGGAGGTGCCTTCTCCTACAACAATTATTGAGGTTCATAATCCTTTTGAACCTCTGGAGATGGAGGTTAGTCACTCAGTCCCAGCTCATGGGAATGGACCTCCCTCCCGCTCACGATCTCCAGTTGAGCCGCCGTGAGTAGCTCTTCTCACATTATCCAATGGAATTGCAGAGGACTAAGGAACAACTTATATGATTTACAATCATTAATTCAGAATTATCAACCATCAGCACTGTGCTTACAAGAGACGTACTTAAAACATACTGATTTAATTGACATCAGACAGTATGATTCGTATCATTTCTATTCACCTCCAGCTGCTAAAGCCACTGGAGGCTCTTCTGTCGTGGTGAGGCAGGGTATTATACACAGCCTTGTTCCTCTTAATACGCCACTTCAGGCACTCGTGAAGAGCAACCTCCTCGTGGTGAGTGCTGGGTAGCTCTAATAGCTCTTCCCCCGTGTGGAACCGGGGCAGAATATTTCCACAGCACCCCATTGCTGGTCGTAAGAGGCGACAAAAGTGGGCAGCCCGTTTGCCGTGGGTTGCGTCCCTGTGTCGGCGGAGGACGGGAGTCTGGTAGTTGAGGGCACTGGTTCCTGGAACTGTGTTCCTTTGCCCAACACACTACTTCGACCCTTACTTCGCCTAGACGGGTGGTAAGATGGGCCCGGTCTTATCAATCGGCTGGTCATGTGCCTGTGGCCTGTGCGTAATATTGTGTATGCACACCTGTGTTGTATTATAATGTATATTTTGGTCTTGGCCATGAATACTTTGTATGAATTAACACTTTTGGATGTAATAAATTGCCTAGAGTCTTACGCCAGAAGGCGGTGGCTCATGGGCCAATCTGGTAATGTTGACCGCTGAATTCTGTATGTCTCTAAATTATTGTTATTCGCAGAACCAGCTTGGCAATACATTTAGTAGACAAATATAGCTATTCATGTCATATTTGCTGGAGTATAACTCCCCTGTAGCCCTGGTGTTTGCATTTTGGATATCCAATGCAATAAGACACCGTCCTTGTTGACACTCGCTGGTTGGTGGGGAGCAGGGGTGCAGAACCACTTCCTTTCATTATGTCAAAAAAAAACACTCTGGTTCGAAAAGGAAACATCTAGATGCTAGCTCATCTGATGACGAAACTGATCTGCAATTAGATTCCTGGGCTCGGTTCATTGTAATCGAGGCTTCTGATCATCAGCCTTTGAAATTGAACCCATTTGCTATTTCTAAGGCCATCAATGGTTGTTGTGGTACGGTTGACAATGTTACCCGCCTCCGTAATGGCTCCATACTTGTGGAATGTGCCAGGAAACAGCAATCTCTAAACCTTTTGTCCATCAGCCAGTTTGCAAATGTAGAGGTTGCTGTTTCAGCACATAGAACATTGAACTCGTGTCGAGGCATCGTGAGGGACAGAGCCCGATGTTTAGCTGACATGAGTGAAGATGAGATTGTGACCGAACTAACCAAACAAGGTGTTACAGCTGTCAAGCGTTTCACCAGAAAACAGGATAATAACATCATCAAGACAAACACGTATCTTTTTACTTTTTCCCTTTCAACAATTCCAAAATCTATCAAAGCTGGGTACTTTAATATCGGAGTGGAAGTTTATGTTCCAAACCCACTCCGATGTTATAAATGTCAACATTTTGGACATGGTGCCAAGACCTGTACTCTCAGAACTGTCTGTGTGCGCTGCGGTGGCTCTCATGAGAACACTGAGTGCACTGATGCCATTAAGTGTGCAAATTGCGATGGGGACCACTTGGCCTCATCCAAACATTGTCCACACTTTCTCCTTCAATCTCAAATACTAAAAATTAAACACACCAACAATATATCTTTTTATGATGCTAAAAAGCTAGTTCAGTAACAATCTCCGAATAACACAACAAAATCATACTCAGCAGCAGCAACTGTCACTCCTGTTGTCAAGGCTACAACAGTATCTGTAGGATGCCAAACAACCATCTCTTGGGTTGGTAATCAGCAGATGCTACAGGATATTACAGCTCAAACATCTTCAAGTGCAGCTTCACAGACGGAGCTAGTGGAATCCAGCAGAACAGACCCAAAATCATCTACAATTATTGAAGACATACCTTTAACTAAAACTGAAAAAAAGAAACTGAAAAAAACGGCCAGGGCCCTCCAACACTTGGAGGTGCCTTCTTCTGAGCCAACACCTGTTAAGGTTCAAAATCAATTTGAACCTTTGGCGATGGAGGTCACTCCTTCTCCAACAGGCCATGGGAGTGGACCTCCCTCCCGCTCCAGAACCCCAGTAGAACCACCATGACCCAAACAATTTTAATGATTTGCAGCTATTAACACAAGATTTCAAGCCATCAGCCTTTTGTTTGCAGGAAACGTACTTTAAAACTACTGATCAACTAAACATTAGACACTACGACTCCTATCATTTCTTTTCACCTCCAGGGGCTAAAGCCACTGGAGGTTCTTCAATCTTGGTGAGGCAGGGTGTTATTCATAGCCCTGTTCCTCTCAATACCCCTCTACAAGCTACCGCAGTTCGTATCACTATGCACATTGTTTTTACTCTGTGCTCTCTTTACATTCCTCCATCTACATCTCTTCAGCAAACCGATCTTCAAGCTCTCTATGACCAGCTTCCTAAGCCCTGTATTATCATGGGCGATATGAACGGTCATAATCCACTTTGGGGTAGTGATCGTACAAGCAGTAAAGGCAAGCTCTTAGAAGATTTTATTTCCAACAATAATCTATGCCTTTTTAACAATAATTCCAACACATATTTACATCCTGGTACAGGCACATACTCTTCTTTGGATTTGTCTATTACCGATTCAAACCTGCTGAATGAATTTGAGTGGTTGGTCCACGATGACCTCTGTGGAAGTGACCACTTTCCAACCATATTAAACCCTATTACCCCATCTGATGTTCCTCCATCATCTCGATGGAACTTTACAAAAGCCAACTGGCCTCTATATGACATTCTCTGTACAGAAAAACTAACACCTGATTATTTCACTGACGTTCCTGACCCAATACAATGTTTTTCTGATGAACTTATCAATATAGCTGAAAAATGTGTTCCTAAGTCCTCTGGAATTCCCCACATACGTAAACCATGGTTTACCGATGACTGCAAGCAAGCTAGGAAGGCGAGGAAAAAGGCTGAGCGTTATTTCCGTCGCCATCCTATGGTCCATAACTTAAACAAATTTAAAATATTAAATGCTAAGGCAAGGCGAACATTTAACCTAAGTAAACGCCAATCTTGGCGAAATTATGTGTCAAAAATAAATTCTCGGACGCCCATGTCCAAGGTATGGAACATGGTTCCAAAAATCAAAGGTAAGGGCACTAAATCTAGTATTCACCATCTTAAAGATGGGGACCAACTACTAACTCATAAATCAGATATTACTAATAAACTTGGTGAAACTTTGGCAAAACACTCTTCCTCATCTAACTATGTACCTCAATTCAAAAAGTATCAAAAACAGCATGAAAAGAAACCCATTAATTTTAATTCAGATAATGGGGAAGATTATAATGAACTATTCTCTATTCATGAACTCCACACTGCCCTTGGACAAGCTCACGATACTGCTACAGGAGCTGATAACATACATTATCAACTCCTGAAGCACTTACCCGAATCATCCTTAGAAACACTATTGAATATTTTTGATGTCATTTGGACCTCAAGGAAGTTCCCTCCTTTCGTGGCGTGATGCTATTGTTGTCCCGATTCCCAAGCCCGGTCGAGATCATACTGATCCATCCAATTACCGACCAATATCATTGACAAGCTGCGTTTGCAAAACCATGGAACGCATGATAAACAATCGTCTCGTTTGGTACCTGGAATCCAATAATCTTATTACTAATATACAATGTGGTTTCCGGAAAAACAGAAGTACCATCGACAATTTGGTTCGCTTAGAATCATTTGTTAAATATGCAATCATAAATAAACAACATGCAGTGTCTATCTTTTTCGATCTAGAAAAAGTATATGACACTACATGGAAACATGGTATTTTAAAAGATTTACATGATTTTTGATTATGAGGCCGTTTGCCTCAATTTATATCTGAATATTTAACTGACAGGCAATTTCAGGTCCGCGTGGGTTCTACCCTGTCTGATCATTATAATCAGGATCAGGGTGTCCCACAAGGTAGCATCCTGTCTGTCACATTGTTTAGTATTAAGATAAATAGTTTGTCCAAAGTTTTAAATGATTCGATTGATGGATCGCTCTTTGTGGATGATTTTAATATTTCGTGTCGTGGCAAAAACATGCATACTATTGAAAGGCAGCTTCAGCTATGTTTAAATAAAATCCAGAAATGGTGTCTTGAAAATGGTTTTAAATTTTCAAAATCTAAAACCAACTGTATACATTTTTGTAGGAAATATAAACCCCATAAAGATCCAGAATTAAATTTAGATAACACTCCCATTAAAGTGGTAAAGGAAGCCAAATTCATAGGTCTAATATTCGATCATCATTTGACCTTTCTGCCCGACATAAAATACTTAAAGAATAGGTGCTTGAAGGCCCTAGATTTATTAAAAGTTGTCTCAAATTGTAAGTGGGGAGGGGATCAAAAAACCCTCCTCCAACTATATCGAACACTTATCTGCTCGAAACTTGATTATGGCTCCATCATATATGGTGGGGCCTGTAAGAGCAATTTAAAATTACTTGACACCATTCATCATCAGGGCCTGCGACTTTGCCTTGGAGCCTTCAGAACTTCTCCTATTCATAGTTTGTATGTGGAAGCTGACGAACCATCCCTTAAACACCGTCGCATTAAATTAGCTCTACAATACATCTCTAAATTACGTTCCAATAACACCAATCCACCATATGACTGTGTTTTTAATCCCCTTTACGGTAATCTATACAAAACAAAATCTTCTCTTATTCCACCACTTGGGATACGACTACAAGCTGATATTTCTGCTGCTAAAATAAACCTTGGTAATATAGCCCCCACTCAGCTTTTCTCTTCTCCACCATGGCAGTTAGTACATCCAGAGGTGGATCTAACTTTAGCTAAACTGAAGAAATCTGACACAAATCAACCAATTTATCAACAACAATATAATGAATTAAGGAACACATATAATACTTACAAATCCATATTTACAGATGGATCCAAGGATGGTGACGCTGTTGCCAGCGCCACTGTCATTGGATCCAGAACCATATCATCTAGATTACCGAATGACAGTTCTATTTTTACAGCAGAATCACAGGCAATATTAACTGCTCTTAAATATATAAATACCCAATCTTAACATAAACGGTTCATTATCTTTTCTGATTCACTCTTCTGTCTTCAGGCAATTAATAATATATCTTGTCAATATCCACTTTTACGTGAAATAATTGAACTACAAAATGATCTTGCTACTGGCCAGTACGACACCGTCTTTTGTTGGTTACCAAGCCATGTTGGTATCATTGGTAATACAATGGCCGATGCTGCTGCAAAAGCAGCACTCACCAAATCTGTGACACCACTTCTTCTACCTTACACTGATTTTAAACCCATGATTAGATCTAACATCCATGATCTAATGCAAAAGAAGTGGGACACTCAAGTAGGTATAAATATATTACATGAACTTAAACCAACTATCGGCTACACCTACTTGGGCTGATTTGAGGAGGTCATAATACGACGATGTCGTATTGGCCATAGCAGGTATACAAACGATTATTTATTGAAAGGTGAGGATCCTCCGTTTTGTATCTCTTGTGATGAAAGAATCACGGTCAAGCATGTCCTGCTTGACTGTATTGATTTTTCCATCACAAGGGATAAATATTTTACATCATCATCATTTAAGGATCTTTTTAATAGAATCAATTCTCATTTAATAATAGTTTTTTTTAAAGAAATTGAACTTTTTGATAAATTTTGAATTGTGTACATAGCTATATTTTATATTGGAAATGTATAATTTGTAACTTAGATGGTCAGTGGCTATATCCTCAAAGGGGGTTGAAGTAGCGTAAAATTATTGTCCCCCTGAGAGGATATGTAAGACCACATCATTCAAAGTACATTTATTCTTACCTCGGTTTTAAAACGTAGTATATTTGTTTTTTTTAATGGTTGGCTAAAATTGCATACCATTACCAGCAGCTGAAGGGTTGGTGTAAATCCTACTGGGGAGCCGTGCAGGTAGCAAAAGTAATGTAAGTCCCCTCGGTCCCTTGTAAGGTGGCCTAGCTTTGGTTGCTGGTGATCTATAGCCCAATTTTATATTGTCTTGTTGATTATAAATGTATTGTTTTAACTGTTCTCAACTAGTTTTACTATTGAACCTGTGATATTCTAGTTATCTTACTGTCCATCGTTGACAGCTTTTTATTAAATCAAAATGTAATTATTATAACTGTTTCGTCGCGATATGGCTGAAATACTGCCGATGTGACGATAATTTTCACTCACTCACTCACTAATACGCCACTTCAAGCTGTTGCTGTTCGGTTAACTTTAATCTTTGTTTTCACGTTATGTTCTCTTTATGTACCTCCATCTTCGACTCTTCAAATAATTGATCTTCAAGCCCTATATGACCAGCTCCCCAAGCCCTGTATCATCATGGGAGATCTCAATGGGCATAATCCACTTTGGGGTGGTACTACTACAAACCATAAAGGGAAAATATTAGAAGACTTTCTTTCGAACAATGACTTAAGTATTTTTAATGATAACTCTAAAACTTATTTACATCCCGGTACAGGCACATATTCATCTCTTGATTTATCACGCACAAACTCTGAACTATTAAATGAATTTGAATGGTCAGTCCACGACGACCTCTGTGGAAGTGACCATTTCCCGACTATTCTTCAAAACATAACTCCATCTGATGTTCCTCCAACATCAAGATGGAACTTCAGTAAAGCTGATTGGTCGTTGTTCGAATTACTCTGTGAAAACAAGTTACATCCTGGTCGTTTTATTGATGTTCCTGATTCAATACAAATGTTTTCTGATGAACTAAATCACATAGCTGATGAATTTATTCCTAAGTCCTCTGCTAATCCACACATCCGTAAACCATGGTTTAATGATACTTGCAAACAAGCTAGGAAGGCACGGAAGAAAGCTGAAAAGTATTTCCGTCACCATCCTATGGTACATAATTTAAATAAATTCAAAATTGTAAATGCTCAAGCACGGCGTACGTTTAAGCAAAATAAACGCATGTCTTGGCAAGCTTATGTTTCAAGAATAAATTCACGTACGCCAATGTCGAAGGTATGGAACATGATTAAAAAATCAAAGGTAAGGGATCTAAATCTGGTATCCACCATCTTCAAAATGGGAATGAATTATTAACTGATAAAACAGATATTGCTAAACATTCTTCCTCATCAAATTATGTACCTCAGTTCCAAAAATACCAAAAACAGCAGGAAAAGAAACCTATTAATTTTAATTCAGATAATTGGGAAGATAACAATGAAATATTTTCTATTCATGAACTACATACTGCCCTTGGACAAGCTCACGATACTGCTACTGGAGCTGATAACATACATTATCAACTCCTGAAGCACTTACCAGAATCATGTTTACTATCTCTGTTAAATATTTTTGATAAAATCTGGACGACAGGAAGTTTTCCGCCTTCATGGCGTGCGGCTATTGTTGTTCCAATACCTAAAGGCATCCTCCTCGTGGTGAGTGCTGGGTAACGCTAATAGCTCTTCCCCCGTGTGGAACCGGGGCAGAATATTTCCACAGCCTCCCATTGCTGGTCGTATGAGGCGACTAAAATGGGCAACCCGTTTGCCGTGGGTTGCACCCCTGTGTCGGTGGAGGACGGGATTCTGGTGGTTGAGGGCACTGGAGCCAGGAACCGGTGTTCCATTTGCCCAACACACCACTTCGACCCTAACCTCACCTAGACGGGTGGTAGAATTGGCCCGATTCTATCAATCGGCTGGTCACGCCATGCCCTTTGCATGGAATACTTAATAAATTTGAATTTATCATATAACACAAGTACTGATCAGGATGTATGATGACCTTTATTGTGTAAAATAAAATTTTGCCTAGAGCCCTATGCCAGAAGGCGGTGGCTCATGGGCCAATCTGGCTTTTTAGACCTCCGGGTTCTGTTTGTCTTCAGATAACTGTCTAGGGCCGAATCAGCCTGACCTTTATTCTGTTTGACAGAAATAGCTACCTGCGTCTTTTTTGCTTGAGTATAGCACCCTTGTAACCTTGATGATTCTAGTTGGTTTCCACTACAACATCGTCCTTGTTGACACTCGATGGCGGGTAAGGAGCAGGGGTGTCGAATCTCCTTTCTTTAACCATGTCTACCCCTCAAAACTCTGGTTCTCGTTCGAAAAACAAAAGAAGACATGTAGAAACAGAAAATATTTCTTCATCTGATGATGAAAGTACTAGACAGAAACCTGATTCATGGCCGCGATTTCTGGTCGTGGACGGAGTTGATGGCAGACCGCTTAAAATTAACCCATTTGTTGTTTCAAAAGCAGTGGAGGGAATTTGTGGCGAAGTTAAAAATATAACTCGTCTCCGTAGTGGTTCTTTGCTCGTGGAGTGTACTAGACAACAACAATCCATCAATCTGCTCAATGCACACCATTTTGCGACTACTGAAATCGTTGTCTCTGAGCACAGATCTCTGAATTCATGCAGAGGCATTGTCCGAGACCGTGCCAAATGCCTGTCTGACATGACAGAGGAGGAAATTGTGGCAGAACTTAAATCCCAAGGGGTCTCTTCTGTTAAACGCTTTACCAGAAAAGACAATGACACAATCATTCCACTTAACACTTATCTTTTCACCTTTGCTCTCTCTAAAATCCCAAATTCAATCAAAGCCGGTTACTTCAACCTTGGAGTAGATATTTATGTGCTGACTCCTCTCCGTTGCTTCAACTGCCAACAATTTGGACATGGAGCAAAAACCTGCACTAAGTCTAAAGTCTGCTCCCGTTGCAGTGACAGACATGACAGCACTGATTGCACAAATGCAATCAAGTGTGCAAATTGCAACGGTGAGCATCAGTCTTCATCCAAACAATGTCCAGCACTTGATAGAGAAACAAAGATAAATAAAATCAAATACACAAATGGAATCTCTTTTTCTGCTGCAAAGAAACTTGTTGCTGAACAATCACCAACAACAACTTCCACAAAAACCTATTCTGCTGCAGCTTCCTCCTCTAACCATAAGGTAGACACTTCATGTCAGACGGCAATATGCTGGGTAAATGACAAGCAGACACTTCTCTTTTCTATTTCTGACATGACCACCTCTACCCCTGAAACACAGACTGAAGTACACTCCCATCCTCTGCCTGAGTCTGATTCCGAACTACCGCAAATTGAGCCACAGCATGAAGCAATGAAAAATTCAGTAAAATTAACCAACAAAGAAAAAAAGTTATTGAAAAAAAAAGAATCGAGGGCACTCAAACGTGTTGAGCTGTCATCATCTTTGACAACCCCTGTTGAGGTTCACAATTCCTTTGAACCTCTGCAGATGGAAGTCACTCCGCCGCTTGTCGAGCGGAATGGAAATTCTCCCAGATCTCCCATTGAACCTCCATGAGTTCTTCAAATATATTACAGTGGAATTGTAGAGGACTTCGGCATAATTTTAATGACTTACAGCTTTTAATTCAAGATTTTAGACCATCAGCTTTATGTTTACAAGAAACTTATCTCAAAACCACAGATTCATTTGACTTAAGACAGTACAGTTCATACCATCATTTCTCACCTCTGGGTGAGAGGGCCACTGGTGGATCTTCAATAGTTGTGAGGCAGGATGTTATTCACAGCCCTGTCACACTTGATACCCCTCTACAGGCCATTGCAGTCAGGCTTACCTTACATTTTGCCTTCACTTTATGTTCTCTTTACATTCCTCCTTCCTCCTCTCTTCAGCAGTCAGATCTTCAGGCACTCTATGATGAACTCCCCAAGCTATGTATAATCACAGGTGACTTGAATGGCCACAATCCCCTTTGAGGTGGAATAACACAAATGCTAAGGGGAGAATACTTGAGGATTTCATTTCCACTAATGATTTATGTATATTTAATGATGATTCACATACTTATCTGCATCCTGGAACTGGAACATATTCTTCACTCGATTTATCCCTTACTGACTCAAACTTACTAAATGAATTTGAATGGTCGGTCCATGATGACCTCTGTGGCAGTGACCATTTTCCCACTATTCTTTCAACTGTCAATCCATCAGATGTTCCACCTTCATGTAGATGGAATTTCACGAAGGCAAACTGGTCTATCTTTGAATCATTATGTAGAGATAAACTTAAGCCTGTATTATTGAACTGTGCCACTGATCCTATTCAAGTGTTTTCAGATCAATTAATCGAGATTGCTGATGGTTGTATTCCGAAGTCTTCTACAACTCCACATATCCGTAAACCATGGTTTACCACAACTTGTAAACATGCTAGAAAAGCTCGAAAGAAGGCAGAGAAATATTTCCGCCACCATCCCACAGTCCACAATTTAAATCAATTTAAAATATCAAATGCTAAAGCTCGTCGTACTTTTAAGCAAAACAAACGGCAGTCTTGGCAGAATTATGTTTCAAAAATTAATTCACGAACCCCTATGTCGAAGGTTTGGAATATGGTGAATAAAATTAAAGGAAAAGGCTCCAAAGCAACTGTCAAACATCTTAAGGAGGGTACTAACTTACTTACAAATAAATCTGATATAGCAAACAAATTAGGTGAAACTTTAGCTAAACATTCCTCCTCCTTAAATTATACTCCAACATTTCAGAAAGTTAAAGTCAGGAAAAAACTAATATCAATTTTAATTCTAATAACGGGGAGGATTACAATGAAATCTTTTCTCTTCATGAAATGCTTACTGCTTTGGACCAAGCTCATGATACGGCTACAGGGCCTGATAATGTTCATTATCAACTTCACAAACATTTGCCTGATTCGTGTTTAGAAACACTATTAAATATATTTGACAATATCTGGACAACGGGTAACTTCCCTTCAACTTTGCGGAATGCTGTCATCATTCCAATACCTAAACCACTTCTTCTTCCATACAGTGACTATAAGCCTGTTATTAGATGTTACATCAGGGACCTTATGCAAAAGAAGTGGGACACCCAAGGAGGTGTAAATAAATTGCATGAAATTAAACCAAATATTGGCTACACCTACTTGGGTTGTCAGTCCAGATTTGAAGAAGTCATTTTGCGGCGATGTCGTATTGGCCACACGAGATATACACAAGAATATCTTTTAAAAGGTGAAGATCCTCCGTTCTGTATCCCTTGTGATGAAAGAATCACGGTCAAGCATGTCCTGCTTGACTGTATTGATTTTTCCATCACAAGGGATAAGTATTTCAAAGTCTCATCCATTAGGGATCTTTTTAATCAGATAAGTCCACATTTTATACTTGCTTTTTTACAGGAAATTGAATTGATAGATAAATTTTGATGACTATGTATTGTAAATAAATAAATAACTTTTACTATTGATAGTATGAATAATTAACTGAGATTGTAAGTGGCTATATCCTCGAAGGGGGTTAAAGTAGTGTCAAATTATTGTCCCCCTGAGAGGATATGTAAGACCACTTCATTCAAAGTAATTTATCTATCACTGTTTTTAAACACAGAATATTTGTATATTTTAATTTTCGGCTAATCTCGTCAACATTCGCCAATAACTAAAGGAATGGTGTAAATCCTGCAAGGGAACCTTGTAGGTAGCTAAGGTACTGTAAGTCCCCTTGGTCCCTAGTATGGTGGCCTAACTTTAGTTGTTGGTGATTAATAGCCTGTTTTTATAATGTGTCGTCTGTTGTAATCAAATCATTTTATTGCTCTAAAACTAGTTTTACACTTATGATCTGTGATATATTGCTGGTTGTTATACTGTCCTTCGTTGACAGCTTTTATATAAATCTATAATATAACTGCATAACTTGTTCAAGTCACGATATGGCTGAAATATTGCCGATGTGACTTTGAATTAACTCACTCACTCACTCACTCCAATACCTAAACCTGGCCGGGATCATACGGATCCTTCTAACTATAGGCCAATATCTCTTACGAGCTGTGTTTGTAAGACCATGGAAAGACTGGTAAATAACAGATTAATATGGTACTTAGAAACAAATAATCTTATTACAAATATTCAATGTGGTTTTAGAAAAAATAGAAGTACTATTGACCATTTGGTTCGCTTGGAGACTTTTTTAAAAAATGCTATCATCAATAAACAACACACTGTATCAATATTTTTCGATTTAGAAAAAGCCTATGATACAACCTGGAAACATGGCATTTTAAAAGACCTTCATGACATGGGATTGAGAGGCCGTTTGCCTAATTTCATATCACAGTTTTTAACTGATAGAAGTTTCCAGGTACGTGTAGGATCCACCTTGTCTGATGTTTATGATCAAGATCAGGGTGTCCCACAGGGTAGCATTTTATCTGTAACTTTGTTTAGTATAAAAATAAATAGTTTATCTAAGGTTTTAAATGACACTGTTGATGGGTCATTGTTTGTTGATGATTTTAATGTATCCTGTCGAGGAAAAAACATGCACACGATAGAGAGACAGTTGCAGCTTTGTCTTAATAAAATCAATGATTGGTCTGAACGTCATGGCTTTAAATTTTCTAAATCCAAAACAAATTGCATTCATTTCTGTCGGAAATATAAACCCCATAATGATCCAGTCTTACATCTAGCAGGCACTCCAATTAAAGTTGTAAAGGAAGCGAAATTCTTAGGTATAATTTTTGATCACCATCTTACTTTTCTACCACACATTAAATATCTTAAAGCAAAATGCCTAAAGGCGCTAGATCTATTAAAAGTTATCTCCAATTCCAAGTGGGGGGGGGGGGGGGGGGACCAGTCAACCCTTCTTCACTTATATCGTTCACTCATCCGTTCTAAACTGGATTATGGCTCCATCATCTATGGTGGAGCCTGCAAAAGCAATCTAAAACTATTAGATGCTATTCATCATCAAGGTCTAAGACTCTGTCTTGGATCTTTCCGTACTTCTCCAATTAACAGCTTGTATATTGAGGCCGATGAGCCATCACTTAAAAACCACCGCATTAAACTATCTTTACAGTATATTACAAAGTTATATTCTAATGAGTCCAACCCTGCCTACAACTGCGTTTTTAATCCCCTTTCTGAGGATCTGTACCATCAGAAATCATCTCTTATTCCCCTCTGGGAATAAGAATTAAACCTTTCCTTTCTGCTGCTGATATTGATCTCAAAACTATATCTCCTTTCCGACTCCTGTCTTCTCCTCCTTGGCAATTGGTGCAGCCACATGTGGACCTGTCACTGTCCAAACTAAAGAAAGCAGACACAAATCAACTTCAGTACCAACAAGAATATAATCAATTACGAGCTTCTTACAATACTTACAAATCAATCTTTACGGATGGATCCAAGAATGGTGGCGCTGTCGCCAGCGCCACCATCGTTGGAACCAAAACTATATCAACCAGATTGCCAGGTAATTCTTCAATATTTACAGCAGAATCAAAAGCTATTTTAACAGCTCTTGAATATATTCAAGGATCTAAACATATGCAATTCATTACTTTTTCAGACTCTCTGTCCTGTCTTCAGGCTATCAAAAATAATTCGTGAAAGCATCCCGTTTTACTTGACATCATTGAATTACAAAATGAGCTTGCTACTGGCCAATAGGACATCGTCTTCTGTTGGTTGCCAGCCATGTTGGAATCGTTGGCAACTCCTTGGCTGATGCTGCTGCAAAAGCAGCACTCAACAAATCTGTGACACCACTTCTGATCCCGTACACCGATTATAAACCCGTGATTAGATCTTTCATCAGAGATCTAATGCAGAAGAAGTGGGACACCCAAGTAGGTATAAATAAATTACATGAAATCAAACCAAATATCGGATATACCTACTTGGGTTGTCAGTCCAGATTTGAAGAGGTCATTATGCGACGATGCCGTATTGGCCATTGCCGTTACACCCATGAATATTTGTTGAAAGGTGAGGATCCTCCGTTTTGTATCCCTTGTGATGAAAGAATCACCATCAAGCATATCTTGCTTGACTGTGTTGATTTTTCCATCACAAGGGATAAATATTTCCAGGTCAAATCTATTAAGGATCTTTTTAATAATATAAGTACTCATTTAGTTATTGGTTTTTTAAAGGAAATAGAATTGTGTCATAAATTCTGTTAATATATTTTGTGTATAACAACTTTTAAAATTAGTAGAATGAATTTATATCTGAGATTGTTAGTGGCAGTATCCTCGAAGGGGGTTAAAGTACTGTAAAATTATTGTCCCCCTGAGAGGATATCGTAAGTCCGTGTCATTCACAGAATATTTACATTTACTACGCTTTTACTACTAGAATTTCTGTCATTTTAATTGTGGCTAAAATTATGTACAATCGCCAGCGACAGAAGGGATGATGTAAATCCTGCTAGGGTCCATGCAGGTAGCAAAGGTACTGTAAGTCCCCTTGGTCCCTAGTATGGTGATCTACCTTCAGTTGCTGGCGATCTATAGCCCGTTTTTATAATGTAATGTATATGTATAGTGCTATTGATTTTATGATTACATACTAGTTTTAAATTTATTGCTGTGATAAGTCTAGTTGTTTTACTGTCCCTCGTTGACAGGTTTTTATATCCGTTTCAATATATATATTATATTTAACTATTGATAGTCACGATATGGCTGAAATTTTGCCGATGTGACTTAAAATTTTAACTCACTCACTCACTCACTCCAATACCTAAACCAGGACGTGATCATACCGATCCATCAAATTATCGTCCAATTTCATTGACAAGCTGCGTTTGCAAAACCATGGAACGCATGATAAACAATCGACTTGTTTGGTACTTAGAAACCAATAATCTCATTACCAATATACAATGTGGTTTCCGTAAAAACAGATGTACTATCGATCATTTAGTACGTTTAGAATCATTCGTTAAAAATGCCATAATAAACAAACAACATGCAGTGTCTATCTTTTTCGATTTAGAAAAAGCATATGACACTACATGGAAACATGGTATTTTAAAAGATTTACATAATTTTGGATTGCGAGGTCGTTTGCCTCAGTTTATATCCAACTTTTTAACAGACCGACAATTTCAGGTCCGCGTGGGTTCCACCCTGTCTGATCATTATAATCAGGATCAGGGTGTCCCTCAAGGCAGTATTTTGTCTGTCACATTATTCAGCATAAAGATAAATAGTTTATCAAAAGTTTTAACTGATTCGATCGACGGATCACTTTTTGTGGATGATTTTAACATTTCCTGTCGTGGTAAAAATATGCATACTATTGAAAGGCAACTTCAATTATGCTTAAATAAAATTCATAAATGGTCTCTTGAGAATGGTTTCAAGTTTTCAAAAGCTAAAACAAACTGCATTCATTTTTTGTAGAAAGTATAAACCGCATAAGGACCCTGATATAGTTTTAGATGGTGTTCCTATCAAAGTTGTAAAAGAGGCCAAGTTTCTTGGTATTATTTTCGACCAGCACATGACCTTTCTACCACATATAAATTATTTAAAGACTAAATGCCTGAAAGCATTGAATTTATTAAAAGTAGTTTCAAATTCAAAATGGGGAGGGGATCAGAAAACCCTCCTCCAACTGTACAGGTCGCTTATCCGCTCTAAACTTGATTACGGCTCCATTATATATGGTGGAGCATGTAAAAGTAATTTAAAAAAACTTGATTCTATTCATCATCAGGGCCTGAGGCTGTGCCTTGGAGCGTTTAGAACGTCTCCGGTTCATAGCCTGTATCTGGAAGCTGATGAACCATCACTTCAACAACGTCGTATAAAGTTATCTTTACAGTACATTTCTAAATTGCATTCTAATAACTCCAATCCAGCCTTCGGTTGTGTTTTTACTCCCCTCTATGAAGAACTCTACAATAAAAAATCAAGTCTTACTCCACCCCTTGGAATAAGAATAAAACATCATATTTCAGCTGCTAACATACATCTTGACCTGATAGCTCCAACAGAACTTTGGTCTTCCCCGCCATGGCAATTGGTAATGCCAGAGGTGGATCTATCCTTAACTAAATTCAGGAAATCTGAAACAAATCAGCTTATTTATCAACAAGAATATAATGAATTAAGAAGCAAATATGATACTTATAAATCTATATTTACCGATGGATCTAAGGATGGTGACGCAGTTGCCAGCGCCACCATCATTGGATCCAGGACTATATCCTCAAGACTTCCAGATAACTGTTCCATTTTTACAGCCGAATCCACGGCCATATTAACAGCATTAGAGTACATAAGTAAACATTCAAAACATAAGCAATATATTATATTTTCAGATTCTCTTTCTTGTCTTCAGGCAATTAAAAATCAGTCTTGTAAACATCCACTTTTAATTGAAATTATTGAATTATTAAATGTTCTTGCTACTGGCCAGTGCGACATCGTTTTTTGTTGGTTACCCAGCCATGTTGGTATTGTTGGGAACACAATGGCCGATGCTGCTGCAAAAGCAGCACTCAACAAATCTGTGGCACCACTTCTTATACCCTATTGTGATTATAAACCTGTTATTAGATCTTACATGCGAGATCTAATGCAGAAGAAGTGGGACACCCAAGTAGACAATAAATTACATGAAATTAAACCCACTACTGGTTACACCTACTTGGGTTGTCAGTCCAGATTTGAAGAGGTCGTATTAAGACGATGTCGTATTGGCCACAGCAGATATACGCACGAATATTTATTAAAAGGTGAGGATCCTCCGTTTTGCATCCCTTGTGATGAAAGAATCACGGTCAAGCATGTCCTGCTTGACTGTGTTGATTTTTCCATCACAAGGGATAAATATTTCAAGATTACATCTATGAAGGATCTTTTTAATATCAGTTCTCATTTAGTTATTGGTTTTTTAAAAGAAATTGAATTGTTCCATAAATTTTGATTAATATGTTGTGTGGCAGAATAAATGTGATAACTGAGATTGATAGTGGCTGTATCCTCGAAGGGGGTTGAAGTAGTGTAAAATTATTGTCCCCTGGAGAGGGTATGTAAGACCACGTCTTTCAAAGTAGATTTATTCTTACCATATCTTTTAAACGTAGAATATATGTTGTTTTAATTTGGCTAAATGTGTTAATAATTGCCAACACCTGAAGGGATGATGTAAATCCAGCTGGGGTCCATGCAGGTAGCAAAAGTACTGTAAGTCCCCATGGTCCCCAGTATGGTGATCTACCTTCAGCTGTTGGAGATCATAGCCTGTTTTTATAATGTATTGTTATGTATCGTAATATCAATTTTATGATTCCATACTAGTTTTAAATATTTCTCTGTGATAAATCTAGTTATTTTACTGCCCATCGTTGGCAGGTTTTTTATATGTTTTCAAAGTATTTATAATATTTAACCTTTGATAGTCACGATATGGCTGAAATATTGCCGATGTGACTTAAAACTTAACTCACTCACTCACTCAGTACCTGACAGTTCGTGACCATTAGGTTCCCAGAACAGGACACTCCTTGATATATCCCCTCAGGGGTTTCCAGATGTGTGGAGGGCGTCTCTCCCAATTAACACAGTTCCTGACCACTAGGTCACTGGAGAATCAAAACACAACCTTGTCTAACACGGTCATCAATCAGCCGGCGGCAATTGTCAGTCAGTAACTGTCCCATCGTGACCATTAGGTCACCAGGACAGGAAACTCTCTAGTATAGCCGGCGGCAACTGCCAGTCAGTAACTGTCCAAACCCTGACCTGTGGAGGGTGTTTCCTCCTCCACTGATACGGTTCACTGGCTATCTCTTCTGTGTGCCGATCCCCACGGTCCCCAGTAAGGTGGCCTAACTTTGGTTGCTGGTGATCTATAGCCCATTTTTATATTGTATTGTTGATTGAAAATGTATTCTTTTTAATGTTCTCAACTAGTTTTAAAATCAAAACTGTGATACTCTAGTTATTTTTACTGTCCTTCGATGACAGATATTTAATCCATTCAAATCTTTGTATTTTATATCAGTTCTCGTCACGATATGGCTGAAATACTGCCGATGTGACGTTAAATATTAACTCACTCACTCTGTGTGCCAATCACCACGAGTCCACCTGCCTATACAGCCTCTGGCCACACTGAATAGTGTTACATTAGATATTATTCGCGCTTTCGGAAGTTACTTTAAAGTGCCAAATCTTCTATTTCCGCTTTGAAATCGTTGATTTGAACATGTTATATAAAAATTACGTTACACACTATATCAAATCAAAGGGTCGGTGATTAGTAATATATTTAAGCGGCATCTGATTATCAGCTACTTTAAAGAATTTGAACTGTGTAATACGGAGAAGTTCGGAAAAGATCCAAGACATAGTCTTACACCTTGATGATGGATAGTATCCAAAAGTTGAAGGCTGCTTATGCAGGCTCACCCATAGATGATGGAGCCATAATCCAGTTTAGAGCGAATAAGTGATCTGTATAATTGGAGGAGGGTTTTCTGATCCCCTCCCCTCTTGGAATTTGAAACAACTTTCAGTAGCTAAAGGGCCTTCAGGCATTTATTTTTCAAATATTTTATGTGTGGTAGAAAGGTTAAATGGTGATAAAAATGATACGAAGGAACTTAGCCTCTTTTACAACTTTAATTCGAGTGCTATCTAAAACTAGATCAGGGTCTTTATGAGGTTTGTATTTCCTACAAAAATGTATACAATTTGTTTTCGATTTTGAAAATTAAAAAAAAAAAATTCCAACAACCATTTATTTATCTTATTTAGACAAATTTGTAATTGTCTTTCGATAGTATGCATGTTTTTACCACGACATGAAATGTTAAAATCATCCACGAATAGAAATCCATCAATGGAGTCATTTAAAACCTTAGAGAGGCTATTTATTTTGATACTGAACAATGTGACAGACAAAATACTGCCTTGTGGGACACCCTGATCCTGACTATAATTATCAGACAGGGTAGAACCCACGCGGACTTGAAACTGCCTGTCAGATAAAAACTTGGAAATAAATTGAGGCAAGCGGCTTCCATGTAGTGTCAAATGCTTTTTCTAGATCGAAAAAGATAGACACTGCATGTTGTTTATTTACAATGGCATTCTTAACGAATCACTCCAGTCAGACTAAATGGTCAGTGGTACTGCGATATTTACGGAAACCACATTGAGTGTTTGTTTTTAAGTCATTTGATTCCAAGTACCATGTTAATCTATTATTGACCATGCGTTCCATGGTTTTGCAAACGCAGCTTGTTAATGCAATGGGTCTATAATTGGAAGGATCAGTATGATCACGTCCAGGTTTAGGTATGGGAACAATTATAGCATCACGCCATGAAGAAGGAAATTCTCCTGACGTCCAGATTTTATCAAATATCATCAAGAGGGTTTCTAAACAGGGTTGCGGTAAATGTTTTAAGAGTTGATAATGTATATTATCAGACCCTGTAGCAGTATCATGAGCTTGCCCAAGGGCAGTATTGAGCTCATGAATGGAAAAGATTTTATTGTAATCCTCCCCATTATCTGAATTAAAATTTATAGGTTTCTTTTCTTGCTGCTTTTGATATTTTTGGAATTTAGGGGCATAGTTCAAGGAGGAAGAATGTTGAGCCAGAGTTTCACCAAGTTTATTAGCAATATCAGAAGTATTGGTTAATAATTCATTCCCATTTTTAAGGTGGTGGACACTAGATTTAGAACCCTTACCTTTAATTTTCTTAATCATGTTCCAAACCTTCGATCTCGGCGTACGTGAATTTATCGGCACTCATGAAGAGCAACCTCCTCGTGGTGAGTGCTGGGTAGCGCTAATAGCTCTTCCCCCGTGTGGAACCGGGGTAGAATAATTCCACAGCACCCCATTGCTGGTCGTAAGAGGCGACCAAAGTGGGCAGCCCGTTTGCCGTGGGTTGCGTCCCTGTGTCGGCGGAGGACGGGAGTCTGGTGGTTGAGGGCACTGGTTCCAGGAATAGTGTTCCTTTGCCCAATACACCACTTTGACCCTTACTTCGCCTAGACGGGTGGTAGGATGGGCCCGGTCCTATCAATCGGCTGGTCATGCCGAGCCCTGTGCATTATCTTTCTCAGCACAGATTTGACCCAATTTAGTTTTCATTTGGCAAATTTTACTGCTGCTTAAATTGTATTCACACCATATTTGTATGCTTATATGTTGAATTATATGCAATTTTGCCTAGAGTCTTAAAGCCCAGAAGGCGGTGGCTCATGGGCTAATCTGGTGGTACATTATTTCTAATGTTTCTGCTTGAGTATACCCTCTTGGTATCCTTGGTGCCGCCTGTTGGAGGCCCACAGGCATTTGGCATCGTCCTTGTTGACGCTCCATGGTGGGTGGGGAACCAGGAGGGTGAAACACAACTACTTTACCATGGCTACTCAAAACCCCAAAAAACAAAAACGTTATCATACAGATGACACTGATGATGAGGAAGATATGATTACCAGACTCTGTTACTCTGAACGCGACACCTGGCCTCGATTCATCGTTGCTGAATCCAGTGAAAAACAGTTGACTTCATGTTCCCCCTTTTTATTAGAAAAAGCAATTCAGGGTATTGCTGGAACTGTGAAGAATGTCACCAAAACTAGATCTGGTGCCATTCTTATAGAATGTGTTACAAGAGGTCAGGCAGCTAATCTGCTGGAAGCCAAACTTTTTGCAAATATAGCAATAACTTGTTATCCACACAAGTCCCTGAACTTCAGCAAAGGTATTATCCGAGACAGAGATAAGAGTCTTGCTGATCTATCTACTGATGACATTGTAAGTCAGTTACGTATGCAAGATGTAGTTGAGGCAAAGCGTTTCACCTTTAAGAAGGTTGGAATCTTTTCACCATCCAATACCTACCTGCTTACGTTTGATGTTCCAAAGCTACCTCAATCAATTAAAGTAGGATGCTTCTCTATGAGAATTGACATGTATGTTCCAAATCCTCTCAGGTGTTTTAAATGCCAGAAGTTTGGTCATGGACAGAAAACATGTACCAAAACTGCCGCTTGTTATCGTTGTGGTGGAGGTGATCATGATGGCAACTCATGTGAATTTGAATTCAAATGTGTAAATTGCTTTGGTCCTCACATGTCCTCCTCTAAAGAGTGTCCAGTTTGGAAGTTAGAAATGGCCACCCAGCGCATAAAAACTGAGAAGAACATCAGTTTTTCAGACGCAAGGAAGTTGGCAGCTTCAATTTCACCTTCCAACAATATTTCCTTGAGAGGCAAATCAAGCTACGCTGTAGTCTCGAAACCATCAACAACAACTATTGACTGTCAAACTGACTTCACTTGGGTAAATACTGAAGTACCAGTGCGTCTTCGTGAACTCAAAACTTCACCAACTACAAAATCTTCGTCACAAACTGCATCCACTTCAGAAAAAGAAAAATGTCAATGTCAATTATTCAAAAAAGCAAATTTCCAGTGACCGTATTCCAAAAGGACACCGAGACCCTGTGTCCATTTTCAACAAGTTCGGTGTTTTAGATGACATGGAAGTGTCACCCACTCAGAGCACTCGCTCTAGGAGCCATTCTCCTAAGAAAAAGGGTCGGGAGCGATCTCCCATAACACACCCATCATGAATACTTCACTAATACAATGGAATTGTCGAGGGGTTAAAGCAAATTTTGAAGAAATCAAACTTCTAGCCAAAGATTATAACCCCGTGGCATTTAGCCTCCAGGAAACATTTCTAAGGGATGATCATTCATTTAATTTGCGCCAGTATGATACCTATAGTTCCTTTGCAAAGATCACCAATGGTAAGGCATCTGGTGGCACTAGTATACTTATTAAACAGGGAGCACTACACAGCCCCATTGTATTAAATACTAACTTACAAGCTGTTGCGGTACGTCTATCTTTACATGTTGCAATAACTCTGTGCTCATTATACATACCTCCATCATCTGCTCTCCAAATCAGGGATCTGGACAAGCTTATTGACCAGCTTCCCAAACCTTTCTTAATTATGGGAGACTTAAATGGTCACAATCCCTTATGGGGTTCATCTGATCGCAATGACAAAGGAAAACTACTAGAAGAAGCACAGTCTATGTCTTCTTAATGATGGCAGTAATACCTACCTCCATCCAGCAACAGGTACATACTCTGCGTTGGATTTGTCCATTTCTGATCCATCATTATTTAATGACTTTTCTTGGTCTGTTCACGATGATTTGTGCGGTAGTGATCACTTTCCTACTGTCATTCAAACTATCGCTCCCTGTATGGATAGCTCCATTTCCAAATGGCAATTTTCCAAGGCTGATTGGCTGTCTTTTAGTTCTTTGTGCAGTACTAAATTGAAAGCTGATTATTTCATAAATGTTCATGACCAACTTCAATTGTTTTCTGATACGTTACTAAACATTGCCACCGAAACCATCTCTAAAACCTCGACAACTCCACGTGTTAGTACACCTTGGTACAATGAAGATTGCAGAAAAGCTAGAAAAACCAGAAAAAAGGCTGAAAGAGTTTTCAATAAACACCCAACTCAAGACAATTTAAAACACTTAAGGATATCTAGAGCAAAAGCTCGTAGAACCATCAAGCAACATAAACGTAGCAGCTGGAGACATTTTGTGTCCAAATTGACTACCCATACTCCACTCAATAAAGTATGGAATATGGTTCGCAGGATAAAAGGTAAAGGTTCCACAAGTAGTGTTCAACACTTAAAAGATGATACTGAGACATTAACTTCTAAAAAAGACATTGCTAATAAACTGGCCGAGACAATCAGTAGTAATTCATCGTCTGCCAACTATGATCCTAAATTTCAAAGGTATCAGAGTCAGCAGGAAAAGAAGATTCTTACTTTCAAATCCAATAATTATGAAGATTACAATGAATCTTTTTCCTTAAGTGAATTACACGAGGCTCTAAACAAAGCTCATGATACAGCATCTGGGCCAGATTATATCCATTATCAATTATTGAAACATCTACCGGAAACATCTCTTTTAACCCTCTTGTTCATTTTCAATAATATTTGGGAATCTGGGTATTTTCCTTCTTCTTGGCATGAGGCTACCATCATCCCTGTGCCCAAACAAGGGAAAGATCACACGAATCCTTCTAATTACCGTCCAATAGCTTTAACAAGTTGCATCTGTAATGGAACGAATGATCAACAGGCGTCTTGTCTGGTATTTAGAATCTAATCACCTGATAACTGATATTCAGTCAGGTTTCAGGCATCAGAGGAGCACCATTGATCATCTCGTTGGTTTAGAATCTTTTGTACACAATGGTTTCATTAATAAACAACATGTAGTATCAATCTTTTTTGATTTAGAGAAGGCATACGATACAACATGGAAATATGGCATCTTAAAAGATCTCCATGATATGGGTCTTCGTGGCCGTATGCCTGATTTTATCTCACATTTTTTAGAAGATAGAAAATTCAAAGTTCGAGTGGGCTCCACATTATCTGAGATGTATGATCAGGAAATGGGGGTCCCTCAGGGCAGTATTTTATCAGTGACACTATTTTGCATAAAAATCAACAGTCTTGCTAAAATCTTGAATGACAATATTGATGGTTTGTTATTTGTTGATGATTTTAATATATCATGTCGTGGTACCAATATGAATACCATTGAAAGACAGTTACAACTCTGTCTAAATAAAATCCATAAATGGTCTCAAGAAAACGGTTTTAAGTTTTCGAAAACTAAAACCTGTTGTGTCCATTTTTGCAACAAACGGAAGGTACATAAAGAACCAGAATTGACTTTAAATGATATTCCTATCAAAGTGGTCACGGAAACAAAGTTTTTGGGTATTGTCTTTGATCATAAATTATCTTTTATACCTCACATTAAATATCTGAAGGCTAGATGTTTGAAAGCTCTTGATATTCTTAAAGTGGTATCAAACGCTAAATGGGGTGGAGATAGAGACACACTTTTGCACATCTATAGAACCTTGATAAGATCCAAACTTGACTATGGTTGTTTCATTTACGGTTCAGCCCGTAAATCATATCTCCGAGAACTTGACCCAATTCACCATCAAGGACTTCGATTGTGCCTTGGAGCATTTCGGACATCGCCCATTGACAGTTTGTATGTGGAGGCAAATGAACCCTGTCTTAATTTGAGACGCTTAAAACTGGCATTACAATATGTCACTAAACTTCGCTCCAATCCATCTATTCCTACCTTTAACCATGTATTCTCTCCTCCGTATAAGCATTTGTATGACAGAAAACCAAACATAATTCCACCACTTGGCATTCGCATGGAATCACATGTCAATAATGCTCATTTAAATATTTCTGCTATTGCTGAATATAGAGTACCAGCAATGCCTCAGTGGCAATCTATACAACCTGTCGTTAATTTAGAACTGACAAAACTAAAGAAATCTGAAACCCATCAATTATCTTATCAACAAGCATTTCATGAATTGAAAAGCAACTACCAATCTCATACCAGTATTTACACAGATGGGTCAAAAGATGATGAGAAGGTATCAGCTGCAGCGGTTACAAACAGCTGTACTATGTCAGTACGCTTAACTGATGGAAGCTCCATTTTTACGGCAGAAGCACAGGCTATACTATTAGCTTTGCGTCATATTGAAAAGTCTCCTGAAACCAGTTTTCTCATATCTTCTGATAGTCTGTCCTGTTTACAGGCAATCAAAAACCGAAAAGTGGATCATCCATTTTTAGCTGAAATTTTAAGGTGTCATCTCAATTTATCAGTCGCTGGAAAAGATATAATTTTTTGTTGGCTGCCCAGTCATGTTGGCATCAGTGGCAACTGTAAGGCAGATTCTTTGGCAAAAAACGCTCTTAATAAACCAACGTCAAACACAAAACTCCCATATTCTGATCTGAAACCTTCCATCAGACACTATGTGAATGATCAATGGCAAAAATCTTGGAATCCCAAGACTCTGAACAAACTTCATGCTATCAAACCACAGATTGGAGGTCACGCATGTTCTGGTTTACATCGTTATGATGAAGTTGTTTTACAGCGGTGCCGCATTGGCCATAGTTATTATACACATTCGTTTTTATTGAAGGGTGAAGATCCACCTTTTTGTATCCCCTGCAATAGTCCAAATACTATCAAGCACATTTTGCTTGATTGTGTAGATTTTGCACTCATCAGACAACACTTTTATGATAATGTTCATACCCTATCTGAACTTTTTAACTCAGTTTCTAATCACTTGATTTTAGCATATTTAAAAGAAATCAAACTGTATGATAAAATATAGACTCTTATCTTAACAATCAGTTTTTACTCTTGACTGTGATATTGACTGAAGTTTTAGTGATTTTCAGCATCACTTTTATTATATTTGATTCCCTATGGTCCAATTAGACATTTTCTCGCCGCGAATAGCTGCAAGATTGCTGATGCGGCGTTAAGCAAAACTTACTCACTCACTCACTACGTGAATTTATCTTGGAGACATAATTTTGCCAAGACTGACGCTTGTTTTGTTTAAAAGGACGCCGTGCTTTAGCGTTTAATATTTTAAATTTATTTAAATTGTGGACCCTTAGGATGGCGACGGAAATACTGTTCAGCTTTTTCCTTGCCTTCCTAGCTAGTTTGCAATAATTGCTAAACAATGGTTTACGTATGTGAGGATTTGAAGAGGACTTTGGAATACATTCATCAGCTATTTTATTTAGTTTATCAGAAAAAAGTTTTATAGGGTCGGAAACATCAAGAAAACCATCCGGTTTTAGATGATTAGTGCAAAGGACTTCATATAAAGTTTGCCTTAGTAAAATTCCATCGTGATGACGGAGAAACATCAGATGGTGTCACAGATTGTAAAATAGTAGGAAAATGGTCACTTCCACGTAGGTCATCGTGGACTGACCATTCAAATTCCTGAAGTAAATTAGAATCTACAACTGACAGGTCTAAACAATAGTAAGTGCCAGTTGCAGGATGTAGATATGTGTGAGTACCATCATTTAAAATGCACAAATCATTATTGAAGAGAAAATCTTCAAGTACTTTTCCTTTATTATTAGTGTTATGACTACCCCAAAGTGGGTTATGGCCATTCAAATCTCCCATGATAACACAGGGCTTAGGGAGTTGATCATATAGTGTCTGAAAATCAGACTGTCGGAGAGAGTACGATGGTGGTATATACAAAGAACATAAAGTAAAAACAATATTTCATGTTATATGTACTGCAATGGCCTGAAGAGGGATATTGAGAGGAACTGGACTGTGAATGACGCCCTGCCTCACCATAACAGAAGATCCGGAGGAGAAAAGCAATGTTAAGAATCATACTGTCGTAAATCAAAATTATCTGTTGGTTTAAGGAAAGTTTCTTGTAGGCAAAATGCAGATGGTTTGAAATCCTGAATAATAGCTGAAGATCATTGAAATTGTTCCGAAGTCCTCTACAATTCCATTGGATTAAATTGGGGGAGCAACTCATAGAGGCTCAATTGGAGAACGGGAGCGTGGGGAAGGTCCTCTATGCTGCAATGGCAACGATGGAGTGACCTCCATATCTAGAGGTTCAAAAGAGTTATGAACCTCCACTGGGGTTGTCAATGTAGAAGGCACCTCAATGTGTTTAAGGGCCTTAGACTCCTTTTTCTTTTGTTGTTTATTTGCTTTTCTGGTAACAGTTACATTTTGTTTCAATACAGCCACAGGTTCGGGGGGAGTTTCAGGGTCAGGCACAGTGTCAGTCTACGGTAGAGGTTCTGCTGAAAGCTCAGTTTGTGAACCTGATGTAGAGGACGTATGTGTGACGGCAGCATCAATTTGCCGTTTGGCACCCATGATCTACTTTGAGAGTTGAAGAGGAAACTGCTGCAGAGTAAGATAGAGTAGAAGGGGAAGGGGATGACTCCTTCTCTAGTAATTTCTTTGCATCAGCAAATGAAATGTCATTGCTGTACTTGATTTTAAGAATCTTAGTTTGTCTGACAAAAGAGGGGCATGATTTTGAGTGAGTGAGTGAGTTAAGATTTAACGTCACATCGGCAGTATTTCAGCCATATCGTGACGAGAAGTACATTAATAATACACATATTTATACGAAATATAAACCTGTCAACGAAGGACAGTAAAATAACTAGATTTATCACAGGTTATATCTAAAACTAGTAGTTAGCCATAAAAATATAACATCATACGAAACAATACAAGATAAAAATGACCTATAGATCGCCAGCCACTGAAGAGAGATCACCATGCTAGGGTCCATGGGGACTTACATTACTTTTGCTACCTGCATGGACCCCAGCCGGATTTACATCATCCCTTCAGCTGTTTGCGACTATTGACAAATTTAGCAAACATTAAAATAGCACATGTGCTACGATTAAAACCGTGGTATAAATAAATATACTTTGAAAGACGTGGTCTTACATACCCTCTCAGGGGGACAATAATTTTACACTACTTCAACCCCCTTCAAGGATAAAGCCACTAACAATCTCAGTTACTGATTTATTTTACCAATTGTAAAAGTTTATTTATTTACAAAACATGATGATCAAAATTTATGAAACAATTCGATTTCTTTTTAAAAAAACAAGAATAAAATGAGAACTTACCTGAGTAAAAAGGTCCTTCATAGCTGAAACTTTGAAATATTGATCCCTTGTGATGGAAAAATCAATACAGTCAAGCAGGACATGCCTGACCGTGATTCTTTCATCACAAGGGATACAGAATGGAGGATCCTCACCTTTAAGTAAATGTTCATGAGTATATCCAGAATGGCTAATAAGACATTGTCTTAATACGACCTCTTCAAATCTGGACTGACAACCCAAGTAGGTATAACCAATATTTGCTTTTATTGCATGTAATTTATTTATACCCACTTGGATGTCCCACTTCTTCTGCATTAGGTCTTTGATATAGGATCTAATTACAGGTTTATAGTCACTGTATTGTAGAAGAAGTGGTGTCACAGATTTGTTGAGTGCTGCTTTGGCAGCAGCATCAGCCATTGTATTACCAACAATTCCAACATGGCTGGGTAACCAACAAAAGACGATGTCGTATTGGCCAGTAGCAAGGTCATTATATAATTCTAAAATGAATGGATGATTTGAAGAGCTAGATTTGATTGCCTGTAGAGAAGAAAGTGAATCAGAAAAGATGATGAACCGTTTACAACTGTACTGTTTTTGGATATATTCCAAAGCAGTTAATATTGCTTTTGCTTCAGCGGTGAAAATGGAGCTATGGTCTTGTAAGCGGGATGAGACGGTTTTGGATCCAATGACAGCAGCACTGGAGACTGTGCTGCCGTCCTTGGATCCATCTGTAAAAATGGAACGGTGGGAGTCGTATTTAGCTCTAACTTGTAAATATTCTTGCTGATATACTAATTAATTTGTGTCTTGTTTTTTAAATTGTGTAAGAGTCAAGTCCACCTCCGGTCTGATAAGTTGCCAAGGAGGGGAAGACAGAAGCCTGAAAGGAGAGATATTATCTAAATCAATATGTGCAGCTGTAATGTGGGGTTTAATCCGAATGCTTAGTGGTGGGACCAGCTTAGGCTTACTATGAAAAAGGTCTTCGTAAAGGGGTTGAAATATACAGTTATATGCAGGGTTTAACGGGTTAGAACGTAATTTTGCAATGTATTGAAGCGATAATTTGATACGCCGTTGCTTCAAGGATGGTTCATCAGCTTCTACATATAAGCTATCCACAGGAGACGTTCGAAATGCGCCAAGACATAGTCTTAGGCCCTGAGGGTTGAAGTAGTGTAAAATTATTGTCCCCCTGAGAGGGTATCGTAAGTCCATATCATTCAAAGAATGTTATTCCAACTACAGTTTTAATCTTCGAATATGTGTTCCTTTAATCTGGCTAAATTTATCAATTATCGCCAACACCTGAAGGGATGATGTAAATCCGGCTGGGTAAGTCCCCATGGACCCTAGCATGGTGATCTACCTTTAGTTGCTGGCGATCTATAGCCCGTTTTTATAATGTCAAGTTTTGTATCGTGCTATTGATTTTATGATTACATACTAGTTTTAACTTTATTTCTGTGATAAGTCTAGTTATTTTACTGCCCTTCGTTGGCAGGTTTTTATATAAACTTCAATATATGTATTATATTTAACCATTGATAGTCACGATATGGCTGAAATATTGCCGATGTGACTTAAATGTTTAACTCACTCACTCACTCACTCTTAGGCCCTGATGGTGAATGGAATCTATTTTTTGTAAATTGCTCTTACAGGCTCCACCATAAATGATGGAGCCATAATCTCATTTAGAGCGGATCAGAGAGCGATACAAGTGGAGGAGGGTTGTCTGATCACCTCCCCACTTTGTATTGGCAACAACTTTCAACAAATCTAGAGCCTTCAGGCATTTAGTTTTAAGATAGGGAACATGCGGCTTAAAAGTTAAATGGTGATCGAAAATGAGACCCAGGAACTTGGCCTCTTCTACAACCTTGATAGGAGTGCCATGTAAAAAATAGTTCTGGATCTTTGTGGTGCCTGTATTTCCTACAAAAATGAATACAATTGGTCTAAGCTTTTAAAAACCTAAAACCATTTTCAAGACACCATTTTTCGATTTTGTTGAGACATAGCTGTAACTGTCTCTCGATGGTATGCATATTTTTTCCACGACATGAAATATTAAAATGGTCCACAAAAAGTGAACCATCAATGGAATCATTTAAAACCTTTGACAGACTATCAATCTTGATGCTAAACAGAGTTACAGACAAAATACTGCCTTGTGGGACACCCTGATCCTGATTATAATGGTCAGACAGGGTGGAACCCACACGAACCTGAAATTGTCGGTCTGTTAAAAATTGAGACATAAATTAAGGCAAACAGCCTCTTCACCCCAAATTATGTAGATCTTTTAAAATACCATGCTTCCAAGTGGTATCATACGCTTTTTCTAAATAAAAAAAGATTGATACTGCATGCTGATTATTTACAACTGCATTTTTGACAAAGGATTCTAAACGTACAAGATGGTCAATGGTACTTCTATTCTGACGGAAACCACATTGTATGTTACTGATAAGATTATTAGTTTCCAAGTACCAAACCAGTCGATTGTTTACCATTCGCTCCATGGTTGCACACACAGCTAGTAAGTGATATTGGTCTATAATTAGATGCATCACTATGGTCCATACCAGGCTTAGGTATGGGGACAACTATAGCATTACGCCATGAAGGCGGAAAATTTCCTGACATCCATATCTGATCAAATATATCAAGAAGTGTCTCTAAACATGAATTAGGTAAATGCTTCAGGAGTTGATAATGAATATTATCATCTCCCGTTGCAATGTCGTGCGCTTGACCAAGTGCAGTATTTAGCTCGTGGAGCGAAAATACCTCATTATAATCTTCTCCATTTTGAGAAGTAAAATCAACCCTCTTCTTTTCCTGTTGTTTCTTATATGTTTGAAACTTGGGATCATAATTTTATCGATGAAGAGCGTTTGGCCAGCGTCTCGCCCCCAATTTATTAGCAATGTCCACTTTATCTGTTAATGGTTAATGTTAATGGTCACCTTCCTTGAGATGGTGGACAGTCGATTTTGAACCTTTACCTTTAATTTTTGCAATCATGTTCCACACCTTGAATATCGGCGTGCGAGCATTTATTTTAGACAAATAATTCCTCCAAGACTTACGCTTATTCTGTTTGAATGTATGGCGTGCCTTGGCATTTTTTATTTTAACACGACCAAATTATGTACAGTTGGATGACGGAGAAAATATTTCTCCACTTTTTTCCGACACTTTCTAGCCTGTTTGCACTCTAGATCAAACCATGGTTTTCGAATGTGTGGATTTGCAGAGGACTTACGAATGGTTATCTCAGCAATTTCATTCAACTTATTCGAGAACAATTGAATAGGGTCGGTAACAGTTCTGAACATATCCGGTGTCAATCTATCGGTACAGAGTTCCTGAAAAGAAGGCCAGTTTGCCTTGGTAAAATTCCACCTAGATGTAGGTGGAACATCAGTTGGATTATTTGCTGTTAATATTGAGGGGAAATGGTCGCTGCCACACAAGTCATCATGAACCGACCACATAAATTCGTTTAATAGATTTGAATCTGTTAATGACAGATCTAAAGTGAAATAGGTTCCAGTAGCGGGATGTAAATAAGTATTTGATCCATCATTGTCAATGCATAAATTGTTATCAGAAATAAAATCTTCATGTACTTTTCCCTTTGGATTAACGTTAACACTTCCCCATAATGGGTTATGGCCGTTTAAATCACCCACAATCATGCAAGGCTTAGGGAGTTGATCGTATAAGGATTGAAGATCCGATCTCTGAAGCATAGAAGAAGGAGAAATGTACAGAGAACACAGGGTAAATGTAATGTGCAAAGTCAGGCGCACTACAACAGCCTGAAGATTGGTATGAACTGAAACAGGGCTGTGGATCACTCCCTGCTTCACCAAAACAGTAGAACCTCCAGTAGCTTTAGCACCTGGTGGAGAAAATGAATGAAAGGAACTGTACCGACGCAAATCAAAATTGTCAGTCTCTTTGAGATATGTCTCCTGGAGACATATTGCTGATGGCGTAAAATCTTGAATTAATAAATGTAATTCATTAAAATTGGTCCTGAGACCTCTGCAATTCCACTGAATAAGTGGGTTCATGACGTTAAAGTTATAGGTGGATGAACCAGAGATCTACGTCTCCCATTTCTAGGCGACACAAGAAAAAATACCCATATATACAAAATATACAATTTTGTATATTTGATATTTCCAAAATATACAATTTTGTATAGTTGGTATTTCCAAAATATACAATTTTGTATATATGGTTAGATTTTACCACTGCTTCATTCAATTTCCTCACCTCTTATAGAATGTTTCACACAATATGTGGTTGCAAAGTTTACTTATGATACCGAACAGTATAATTATTGCATGTGACAATAATGCTTTAATACTATTTTCATTATGACAACTATATGATGTTATGAAATAATTTGTATTTCGTTATGTTTTACAGATCTTAATAACAGTTTGATCAATATAAAATGCGTTCGCCGGCAACAAGTAGTTGAAAGTAGTTTTAAACATTGATGTTTATCGTTCCAAAGCTCTGTTCTCCAGCTCAGTTCATCTTTGTTTACGAGAACGTTTTTGATATGGGCAATTTTCTTCTTTCGGGACATTGGAGCAGTCATAATATTCATAACATCATAAATATTAAGATTACAGGCAATTTTAACAACTTTAGTACTCCATGAACTTTTACATAGTAACCATTTTCTTCATCAAAGCGTTACAAGTACTGTTATTAAATCTTGGGGTAGTCTAAAAACATTAGCATGTAATGTAACAAACGGGGAGGAGAGACCCATGTCTCCATTAGTGGCTATACATGGAGGTACCGTTACTAACACCAAGAAATAATTTACCGGCTCTATTTTGGATTAGATTAACGTTTTATCCTCATATACCAGAGCCATAGAACATTACCGGCTCAACAAGACTTTCATACAGTTTCATAAAAAACATCATAAGACATACACCCAACAGAATAAGACAAAGCATGGCTGGCAGAATTGTACAACTCTTTCACAGTTTCACATATCTAGATGCTCGTCAACCCGTAGTCCCAGATAACGATATGATTCTACATAGACCAGTGTTTGCCCAGCGTAGAGGAATCTGGTTAATCTGTATCACTTAACGAGTGGTGGATAGCTTACTCTGCCCACAGTCGAGAGCAGCACAGTAATTAGTAGTTTAGACCAGGCGAATACACTGGTCACACTTGACTGGTCTGTCTGATGATTCGGTCACCTGCCAAATGGGATGTCTGACAATTGGGTGTGAACCTTACAGAGGAAGTTATTTTATGAATGCGTCACGTGTTTCAAAAGAGATGACCATTATCTAAGTAAAATACTTCTAAGATCATAAAGGACATAACATTTAATAAAGTGAAATTCATTTTCGACAATCTTTTATGAACAATTTTAAAACAGTGCGGGCAGATTCTATTTTCTAAAAGGTTTGGGGGGTTGTAAATCGTCCTGTTTCGATCCAGATCTAAAACTAGCTAAAATGCGACGGTGGTCCCTGTATTTAAAACATAAGGAGCAACAACGTTACGATCATGAAAGTTCTTAATGTATTGCCCTTAACGTTATGTTTATCGTCCCAAAGCTTTGTTCTCCAGCTCAGTTCATCTTTGTTTACGAGAACGTTTTTAATATGGGCAATTTTCTTCTTTCGGGACATTGGAGCAGTCATAATATTCATAACATCATAAATATTAAGATTACAGGCAATTTTAACAACTTTAGTACTCCATGAACTTTTACATAGTAACCATTTTCTTCATCAAAGCGTTACAAGTACTGTTATTAAATCTTGGGGTAGTCTAAAAACATTAGCATGTAATGTAACAAACGGGGAGGAGAGACCCATGTCTCCATTAGTGGCTATACATGGAGGTACCGTTACTAACACCAAGAAATAATTTACCGGCTCTATTGTGGATTAGATTAACGTTTTATCCTCATATACCAGAGCCATAGATCATTACCGGCTCAACAAGACTTTCATACAGTTTCATAAAAAAAATATCATAAGACATACACCCAACAGAATAAGACAAAGCATGGCTGGCAGAATTGTACAACTCTTTCACAGTTTCACATATCTAGATGCTCGTCAACCCGTAGTCCCAGATAACGATATGATTCTACATAGACCAGTGTTTGCCCAGCGAAGAGGAATCTGGTTAATCTGTATCACTTAACGAGTGGTGGATAGCTTACTCTGCCCACAGTCGAGAGCAGCACAGTAATTAGTAGTTTAGACCAGGCGAATACACTGGTCACACTTGACTGGTCTGTCTGATGATTCGGTCACCTGCCAAATGGGATGTCTCACAATTGGGTGTGAACCTTACAGAGGAAGTTATTTTATGAATGCGTCACGTGTTTCAAAAGAGATGACCATTATCTAAGTAAAATACTTCTAAGATCATAAAGGACATAACATTTAATAAAGTGAAATTCATTTTCGACAAACTTGAATGAACAATTTTAAAACAGTGCGGGCAAATTCTATTTTCTAAAAGGTTTGGGGGGTTGTAAATCGTCCTGTTTCGATCCAGATCTAAAACTAGCTAAAATGCGACGGTGGTCCCTGTATTTAAAACATAAGGAGCAACAACGTTACGATCATGAAAGTTCTTAATGTATTGCCCTTAACGTTATGTTTATCGTTCCAAAGCTCTGTTCTCCAGCTCAGTTCATCTTTGTTTACGAGAACGTTTTTAGTATGGGCAATTTTCTTCTTTCGGGACATTGGAGCAGTCATAATATTCATAACATCATAAATATTAAGATTACAGGCAATTTTAACAACTTTAGTACTCCATGAACTTTTACATAGTAACCATTTTCTTCATCAAAGCGTTACAAGTACTGTTATTAAATCTTGGGGTAGTCTAAAAACATTAGCATGTAATGTAACAAACGGGGAGGAGAGACCCATGTCTCCATTAGTGGCTATACTGGAGGTACCGTTACTAACACCAAGAAATAATTACGGGCTCTATTGTGGATTAGATTAACGTTTTATCCTCATATACCAGAGCCATAGATCATTACCGGCTCAACAAGACTTTCATACAGTTTCATAAAAAAAACATCATAAGACATACACCCAACAGAATAAGACAAAGCATGGCTGGCAGAATTGTACAACTCTTTCACAGTTTCACATATCAACCCGTAGTCCCAGATAACGATATGATTCTACATAGACCAGTGTTTGCCCAGCGTAGAGGAATCTGTTTAATCTGGTTAATCTGACTGTTGGAATATTATCTATGCATTATCCTGTCTAAAAATCTAGATATATTTACAATATCATGTATGCATTTTTGAATCATTGTATTCCGGAGTGGTCTTCGTATAAACTTCTTGACCAATCCGCTTCATGTACATTTTCAGAAAAACATAACATAACATGGGAATACCGTTCGAATTGAGCCTCGCTCAATTTCCCTGTGCGCTGTGATGAAAATTTTACAGGGACTAGCTGTGCTACCACACATGTTAAACCATTTTTACAGTTTTGTCTAATTTTAGCGATAATGAAAACTGAGTAGAGATAAGATATATTGATGAACAACGTCTTTATTACAGTTAGGAGCGACGCTTAGGTGTATGTTGTAACACCATTATCAAGCAAGTGATGTTGTTCATCCACAGATCTTATCCTCTCTCAATACTCCAACTTCTAAATTCCTCGCAAAGAAGATAGTGATACTTGTTTTGAATCTTGCCATCGTACAAAATATTCTTCGCACAGTATTCAAGAAACAATGTAATATTAATATCATACTACGCCATCAATATATGTTGTGCAATATTTGAGAGGTTGGCGCCTGTCGGGACGGTGTGAGATGCTAAAACTGTTCTTGTATAGTCTAGTATCCTTTGGCTAGTGACAGCTACCACTGTTTATTCCCATTCAAGTTGCTAACGGTGTTTCATCTAAACAGTATTATGGGAACGGAAATTAAAACATTACTTCATTCGTTATGCTACCATTTTTGAATATATGTCCATGAGATTAATCTGTTCATTTTTCCGTATTTTTATTACGGAACTTATAGCTTTGTGTGGCACAAACGATCAAATAGTAAGATGACTACAATTAAAGGGCATTAATAACGAGAGGCTGTTCACATATATGTACATCATATATGTATCACGCGAATCATTTCTGATTTTACTCGACGTAAGAGCTAGAAACGTTACCTACTTCCGGCGCAGCGGTTCTAGATGTTGGCGCTATCTAGATTGGGTCCCTGACACATGCAGCTCTATTTGATGGGTGTATTGTACTTAATAAGCTGAACTTTTATAAATCTATTTTTTGCAAATATACACTGGTCACTCCAACTAATCATTGTTACTAAAATATATAGGATTGTTGTCTATAACGTGTCCATTCGTATGTCTGTTCTACTAATTATTGACACTATGAAACTCGTACAATTTTTTAAATCATTACTAAACGTGTTGTACTTGTCTACATCTGAATTGAAAAGTGGGAGAAAAGTTGCTTACTGTATTTTGCCGCCTTTGATGGTTCTGATGATCAAGATGACAACGTCAAAATCTAAGTGTTCAGGAGTCGATGAGGATTCAGGAGTTTTTGAATTGATGAAGAATCAAGGTTGGGGGTTATTATAGGCCTAATAGTGCACCACATGATTTATGTCCAGGCCCCCGTGACATGCAGTTGTCATGTGACATGTAATTAACTAATTGAATTGCAAAAACAATTCCGACAGCAAATAACCGCATCCACAACAACAATGCGTGGATGCAAAGAAAGAAACCATTTTAAACCCCTTTCTGTATATTTGTATTTGTATTCCTTTCTGAAACTATCATTCTACAAACAGTTGTGTTCACCGCCCATTGTGATACTTCTACTTAAGAAAATAAAAAAGGATGTTTATTTAGTCATTTGACATGCGTTCATTGTAAACAAGGATTAGTGTGAAAGGATTACTAAGTTTGTCATCCAGTATAATGCACTTCCTCGATTAGCATAATTAGAACAGAGTTTGTAATTAGTTATATCCTGACTCCAGTTAACCAAGGCAGCTACATCAGTTGTGATTTATGAATTTGTGGAATCTTAATGAAAATAACGACCGCCTGTCACAAAAATGCAAACGAACATTGAACACGCACAGTTGCAGATTTTCCTTTCGTACATTTGAGGGTGAACGTGAACGAAGCCGTGCAAGATGCTTTACAGCGATTTGTCTTCAGAACACATATTGAGCTCAGGTAAGTTTATTAATGATGATATTTTCATCCATTCATAGATATGGCGATCATGAGCGCTGACACTATATGTATTCGCAATAGAACATTTGGAAGACTAGACACAAATTGAGTCACAATATGACAACATCAAATCAAAGAATTTGTTTAATGCAACAGATTTAAGGCATTGAAATTGTACATTATTATAAAATACATGAGTGTCGCTACGTCTCATGTCAAATACATCAATGAATTCTTTATAAAAAAAAAAAAATTAATATTACTATGAATTTAAAGCTAAAATTATGGAGTCTTGCATGTCGAGCCAACAAACTATAGTACATATTATTCACCTTGGAATTTCTGTTTACTGTGCTTGCGGTGGGGTCAACCCTATTCCCAAAATGGACAGTTCCAAATACTACTGCATAAAATATTAATGCCAATTTGGAGAAAATTACCAAATGAATGAATGCAAGTAAAACTTAATCCAGGGAAAAAGAAAACTGTTCAATATCACGTCAAAGTGTGCCCAAGTGCAAAACCTAAACCTAATGAAAGGACTTTGGTATTAATATTTCAGTCAGATTATGATATTGGCGAGTTAACGAGGTAAGCCCTATGATTAATTGTCTTAAATACCTTTCTGGTGTCCACCGCCGTGAACCATACTCAATCACTCAAATAAATAACCCCTTTTACATAAGTCATGAACAAGCATATATATATTGCCAATATTTTGCTCCCATGTTTTGGATAATTGTACCAAAGAAAAAGAATTAATCCTAGAATGTCTACACATTAATTCATTACGGACGCTGAAATAATGCCGATGAGACGTTAATTTTTACCTCGCCCACTCACTGATTACGGACTATTTGTGGGCCAATAAGAGGTTCAAGCCACGTGAAAATGTAGAGTGAGACCAACGTAGCCATTACACCTTTTTACAAGATGGAAAACATCTTTGCTGTTAGTGATTACATATAAAGAAATCTAACCAATTCACAGGCTATACGTTGTAGAACTGAATGCAAGTCATTCCTACCTTATACCATTAATAATTGGAATAGTCACCGGAAAAAGAGGATTATTAAACTTAGACAATGTTATATTCAGTTAAGCCATGATACCAGATTTTGTCACTTTAAACTTCCATCGGCTTAAAAAACACATCTCAGATAACACATCATGCATGCTCTTGTGGCTGTCACAATGGTACACTGCATTAATTTTTACACATGCCCCAACTACAATATATTTAAAAACGATTCTATTCTAAAGGTTAAGTGAGTTTCTAATCAGTGGTTTATTGGAAACAATTTGAACAGTGCCTAATTTAGCTATTTTGAAATCGGCCATGTACATCCGACGTTCGGGTGGATTTGCACATATATAATAACTAGTAGTAAGACTTAATACATACTTTGAGACACGTATTAAGTATTAAAGAGTTAAATAACTTTTCTTAGGAAACCCCTTTCCATCAACCGCACTGTTGACCTATCTTTTTTGTTCTGTTTTGATGTATTGATGTATTATTTAATACAATATGTATATCTCCCCTCATCCCAATGTTAATAAAAGGAAGCTTGGTGGGGACTTTTGGGATATAAGAAATGAATACAGACTGCCATATTGTCTGAATGTCTTAACAATCACCGGGTGTGACCACGTAGACAGGATATCATTCGGGTTTCTCATAATTACTCCATGAGCATGCTTGGTATTGTAGCTTGGGGATATTAAATGTAAGTTTGTTATCAGAGGAGATTGATAGTGAACTTTTAGTACCAGTTAGATATGATATCTATATGACTTCTTTCTGTTTGACAAAGGATTAAGGGTATATGTGTGGGTAATCCTTCCACGCTGATGAAAGAAAGTCACTCTACTAGTTCATGTAATCTACGTCAAATAAGATCAGAACACATGCATTATTACAACATACTCAGGATACCAATAACAACGAAATGTACAAATTAACAAACATGATCAATATTATTATTACATGTTAATGCCATGTATGTAAATATAGCTATATAAACATATGTTTAACTTTTCAGCTTGTGTGAAGTCGTCCATAAATACAAGAAAACGTATATTTTCCCAAAATTATATTACCCTCAAAAGGGCAATTATATTCATGTTACATTTTTTCAGTCTCTTTTTTAATTCGAATGACGTAACATTTATGTTACTTTGATTTTATTAGACCCATGTTGTTGTTACAGACCCAGGGATTGACTAGGTTCATTACATGTCATAAAAGTGCCGGGACATAATATGGTGGCAATACATTCTCTAATTAACACCTGTCACAAAGGGACGGGCAATTTGGGTTTGTCCTCAGGGAATGTGTTATGCAATTTGTGTATTCACGAAATAACATTCAACAAATTATGTACATGGTCCTGTGATGTAGGATTGATGCATTCGTACTTTTTATAAATAAATGAATTGCATTTTTTTTCTTAACCGTGTGCGAAATACGCATAATGTCGGAAAGCGCAAGTTAAATACTGACTTCATCCCAAAATAAATCACAAACCCTCTCTTATAATTTGTATATTATTCTATATTTTAATTATGTAAATCACGTTCCTGTCACTTTTAAAGTAGAATACGTTAGTCACTCAACCAATTCCATTATTATTTTCCCAAAGATCAAAGATTAAAGCAGTTATCAAGATTTATTTTCCATATCTTTAAAAATACTTAATCTTTACATTGAAACTGCCATCATGATGTATCATTATTATTATTTTTACTATTATTATTGATGTACATATGGTTTGCACCCAACCATGCGCGTGCCAAATTATACAGCGTCAAGCTTTTAGAGCGCCAACTAAGTTTTCCAAAGTAGAAATTAAGCCAAATGAATATATATCAAGTTTCCTTTTGCTAGAACATATGCATGCTGTTGTGTTTTTTCAAGGTAATCTTCGTTCTCGCATTGATAACAATATTTAAAGAACAAGTATTATAAAATATAATACGGGAATATATTACACACGTTATTTACGCATCCGGTTGCTCATAATACAATTTTCCCCAAGGACTACCGTTTTACAAAACGCGATTTTCCGCGTTTCCGATGAGATTTCACATTATAACAATGTATATCTACAATGAAACCGACAGCTCAGAACAAACCAAATTCAACACTTTTAAGTAGTGATAAAATAGTTTTCATACTCTGTGCAATCCACTCTGTTGGTCAATGTGCACGAGAGCATGTTACAAAACACATCGCGGCCTCCCCGTAAAACAAATCCAAGCTCAAACACTTTCAATACAGAAGTTACCGCCAAAGCAATCGCCCCCGACAGCTAATCCCCTCTGTGCATTTGACCATAAAGTCTACTCACATACCAAGCACCGCGCCAGGAAAAGTACCAGACGCCTCAACCGCCCACCCGTCAATATCATTGCAAGGACAGTATGTACTCCCGCTAACAGTGTGGAGTACTAATTAAACCTTCCAGTATTGTTACCCGCCACTAAATCAGTTTTTTGTAACTTGCTGATACTATTTTGCACATACAAAACATTTATAGAGCAATACATAGCAATTATCCTCCTTTACCAACATATACAAAGAAACACAGTGCTCAACTTAAAACACTTCAATTTGCACATATATCATAATTATACACAAATACATAATAATTATCTCCCTTTACCAATATATACAAACAAAACAAATTTGGATACACCATATATACAAATTTGTATATTTTGTATATGTCATATATACAAACTTGTATATTTTGTATATATCATCTTTCCAATCTTGTATATCCTTTGGAAATATCATCTTTCCAAAGGATATACAAGCTTGTATATATGGATTTTTTTTGCAGTGCGACTTACTTCCGTTGCGCCCATTAGGATGAGGAGAGACATCCATGTCCTCCAAGGATTCAAAGCGATTATAAATCTGTATTGGGTCGCGGTGACCCTTTGGCACACGATCTGAATGTTTGGAGTAATCTATCTTTTTGCTGGCATTTTTGACAGCAGGGGAAGATGTTGGAGTTGTTGCAGTCGCCAGTGATGGTGTTGACACAGGCGCTGATTGTTGAGCATCATTTGTCTGGGAAGTACTTGGCCGTAATACGGAATATTTTTCTGTTGATATCTGTTTGACATGCAACAGACTGAACAGATTTCGTAAGAGGTCGAGAAACCACTGCAGAGTAGGACATACCTGCTGTTTGAGGGGTGGAGGCATTTAGCAAAAGTTTTGCATCATGGTATGGAATATTTTTCTGAACTTTGATTTTGACTATCTCATATTCACGCTTCCACCTTGGACATGACTTTGATGAAGATATATGGTCACCAGAGCATTTAACGCATTTTGGAGGTGTCATACAATCAGAACCCTCATGGGCTTCTTTACCACATCTGTAACATGTCATGCGATTCCTGCAAGACTGGGCACCATGGCCAAACTTTTGACATTTGTAACATCGAAGTGGATTTGGAATATATTGTTCCACCCCGATGTTACAGTATCCTGCTTTGATACATTTAGGATGTTTAGGCTGGGAATAAGAAAGTAAGTATGTATTTGTTTGCACAGTCACTCCATTTCTCTTAGACGTAAAACGTTTCACAGTTGTCACACCTTGACCTTGCAATTCTGCTGCTATTTCCGATTCGCTCATATCCGAGAGCCAACGGTCCCGGTCTCTGATGATGCCTTTACTACTGTTCAGAGTCTTGTGCAGTGAAACTGAAACTTCAGTATTCACGAGGTGTTTTGTGTTTAGAAGAGCAGCAGATTGTTTTGCCGTTTTACACTCAATCAGAGGAAAGCCAGATCGAATCTTTTTAACAGTTTGCACGTCACCAACTAAGCCATAAATTGCTTTTGAAGTTGCAAATGGATTTAATTTGAGCGGTTCCCCATCAGCAGAAGATACCACCACAAATCTGCTCCAGTTATCATGTCTGTTTGAGGTACTATCCTCATCAGAGGACAAACATTCATCCAATGCTCGTTTGTGTTTTTTGTGTTGAGCCATGGTTAATAATAGAGGTTTCACCATCCCAGCTCCCCACCCACCATGGAGTATCATAAAGACAATGCTATATGCCAGTGGGTCTCCAGCTGGCAGCACCAAGCTTAAGGATACTGAGATGGTATACTCAAGTAGATTAACTAAAAAGTAATCAATCCACCAGATTGGCCCATGAGCCACCGCCTTCTGGGCATAAGACTCTAGGCAATTAAAAAAATACACGTAGTTTAATATCAAATGGTGTTTTATAAACAAATTTTGGCCAAGACCTAAAGTGTAAAGACAAGTCAAAAATACAATTTGTGCAAATACAATTAATGCACAGGGCTTGGCATGACCAGCCGATTGATAGAACCGGGCCCATTCTACCACCCGTCTAGGCGAAGTAAGGGTCGAAGTGGTGTATTGGGCAAAGGAACACTATTCCTGGAACCAGTGCCCTCAACCACCAGAATCCCATCCTCCGCCGACACAGGGGTGCAACCCACGGCAAACAGGTTGCCAAATTCGGTCGCCTTTTACGACCAGCAATGGGGTGCCGTGGAAATATTCTACCCCGGTTCCACACGGGGGAAGAGCTATTAGCGTTACCCAGCACTCACCACGGGGAGGTTGCTCTTCACGAGTGCCGCATGATTTTGAAATGGACATGTGTTCAACACTGCAGTTTGCACATTTGATGGTTTCTGTGCACTCAGTGCCATTATGGTTTTTACTGCAGCGGGAGGAAACTTGTTTGTTGCGACAGGATTTTGCTCCATGTCCAAACTGTTGACATTTAAAACATCGGAGTGGATTGGGGATGTATACATCCACCCCAATGTTGAAATACCCGGCTTTGATGGAAGAAGGGAGCTTTGTCAGTGCAAAGGTAAAAAGGTAGGTATTTGTTTAAATAAATGTATCACCATCCTTCCTAGAGAATCTTTTGACAGATGTAACGCCTTGATTTTTAAGCTCTGCAGCAATTTCATCTTCAGACATATCTGAAAGGCATTTTGTATAGTCGCGAACAATGCCTCTACAGGAATTCAGAGTCTTGTGAACTGAGACAACAATCTCAGTATCAGCGAAATGATGTGCCTGGAGCAGATTTGAGATTGTTGTCTCCGTGCATATTCCACAAGTAATGAACCGGACCGGAGACGAGTAACATTTTCTACAGTTCCACATATTCCTTCAATAGATTTTGATACTACAAAGGGGTTGATTTTGAGGGGGTCACCATCAACACCTTCAATAACCAGAAAACGTGGCCAAGAATCAATATGTGGTACAGAATCCTCATCTGAAGATACTGCAGGATCTGAATCAATATGCCTGCGTTTACTTTTTGAGCGAGAACCAGATAAGTGTGGGGTAGCCATAATGAAAGCAAGTTATTCGACACCCCTGTTCCCCACCCACCATGGAGTGTCAACAAGGACGGTGATGTAGTGGAAGCCGACTACAAACACCAGGGCTACAAGGGTGTTATACTCAAGCAAGAAGGACACAGGTAGCTATTATTGTCAAACAGGGTTAAAAGTCAGGCTGGTTCTGCCCTAGACAGTTATCTGATGACAAATAGAACCCGGAGGTCCGTAATGCCAGATTGGCCCATGAGCCACCACCTTCTGGCATAGGACTCTGGGCAGATTTCTATTGCAATCAAAATGTGATGTTTTCCATAATTATTATGTGGAATATAAGGTTATATTCAAAACAGAGATAAACCATGCACAGGGCATGGCATGACCAGCCATTCTACCACCCGTGTAGGGCAAAGTGTGTTGGGCAAAGGAACACTGTTCCTGGAACCAGTGCCCTCAACTACCAGAATCCAGTCCTCCGTCGACACAGGGGCGCAACCCACGGCAAATAGGTTGCCCAATTCGGTCGCCTTTTACGACCAGCAATGGGGTGCTGAGGAATCATTCTGCCCCGGTTCCACACGGGGGAAGAGCTATTAGCATTACCCAGCACTGACCACGAGGAGGTTGCTCTTCACGAGTGCCTGATCCTTTCGAAATTGGATTATGGCTCCATTGTGTATGCTGGAGCTTGCAAGAGCAATTTAAAAAAGCTGGATTCAATCCACCATCAAGGACTACGACTATGTCTTGGTGCTTTTCGAACTTCTCCTGTTGACAGCCTCTATGTGGAGACTGATGAACCTTCCTTAAAATAACGCCGTACTAAATTGTCTCTTCAATATGTTACTAAATTATGTTCGAACCCCTCTAATCCTGCTTATGACCCTGTTTTCTATCCCCTCTATGAAATTCTATTTCAGAAGAAACCGAAGCCGGTTTCTCCACTTGGAATTCGGCTCAAATCCAATATTGCTGTTGCTAATCTAGATCTGGATCTTATCTCTCCTTCCCGCCTTTTGTCTACTCCTGCCTGGCAGTTGGTGAGGCCAGAAGTATACATTTCACTGACACGCTTTCTAAAATCTGACATAAATCAACTAGTATATCAACAGGAATATTTACAATTGAGAAACAAATATTACACTCACTGTTCAATTTTTACTGATGGGTCCAAGGATGGTGGCAAAGTAGCAAGTGCTACTGTCATTGGATCCAAAATTATATCATCAAGAATACCAGACAATAGCTCTATTTTCACTGCTGAGGCCAATGCTATCCTTACAGCCTTGGTATATATTCAACGACAGTCTGCATGTAAACAGTTTATCATTTTTTCTGATTCACTTTCTTGTCTTCAGGCATTAACTAATGTATCTTCAACTCATCCAATTATTTTACATATTTTAGAACTATACAATGATCTTTCAACTGGCCAAAACGACATCGTCTTTTTTTGGTTACCGAGCCATGTGGGTATAACTGGAAATACAATTGGCCGATGCTGCAGCCAAAACAGCACTCAACAAGTCTGTGACACCACTTCTGATACCATATAGTGATTTGAAACCTGTAATTAGATCTTACATCCGTGATCAAATGCAAAAGAAGTGGGACACCCAAGTAGACATTAAATTACATGAAATTAAACCCAATATTGGTTACACCTACTTGGGTTATCAGTCCAGATTTGATTGATTGTTTTATCCCCAAATTATCCCCAAATTTCTCCAGATAAATGCTGACAAATATCAAGAATGCATCTGTCCATTCCTCGATTGTGTTGATTCTGGGATAATTGCACCTTATAACCTCAATACCCCCTTGTGCATTGAGGCGGGTTATAGCGAAAACGGCACCTCAGCAAAACGTCACCGGGGGAAAAAGGCACCTCGACTCGAGCGAAAACGGCACCTCGACTCGAGCGAAAACGGCACCTCGACTCGAGCGAAAACGGCACCTTATTATTTTTTTTTACCTTGGTCAAATAAATGATATTAAACTTACATTGTCACTTGCAAACGCCAATAATTGTGAGATGTTAAAACAAGTTTACATTAGATATAAGCCTATACTCCAACTATAATCCAACTTAGCTTATGCGCAACTCAACTTATTGTGAAGAAATAAGCCCCCTACTCCAATTTACTGGTTGTAACATAACGAATATTGTATTTTAACACATTTATATTTTCAGATTGCCGAGGACTTCTTACCCGAAGGCTTCGTCCGTGGCGACATAGTTCACAAGGACGAGAGGCATATCATGCTTGCTACTGACCGGCAATTACAGCACCTAAGTAGGAGTGGTCAATGGTTTATGGACGGAACGTTTAAGATTGTCAAACGTCCGTTCCATCAACTGCTGACCATTCATGCTTTTGTGCGTGCCGGCAGTAACTTCAAGTTGATGCCTCTTGTGTTTGTAATTATGTCAAGGCGTCAAACATCGGACTTCGTCAAAGTCTTGAAGAAGAAATTGGATTGCAGGTATAATATATATTTAATGTATTGTAAAAAAAAGAAGAACTGTAATAGAAATAGATAGTAACATATATATAATCTAATATATCTTATTTATCTCATATGTCTTACATAAATTTTTCACTTGTTTCTAGGTAGCCTACATGGAGGATGATGCCATCCACATCAACAACAAGGTGGGTGAGCAGTCCCTGGGGATCTACAGATTGATCCCAGAGCTGTTCCGAGAGGCCAGTCTGTTGCCTCTACAGTCGCGACTGATTCAGGAGGGACGACTCAGGGCGTATGTTCGCAAATCTTCAACATCTCGTCAAGAGGAGATCTTCGACGTATGGCGAAGATACAAGGATGGGGATCTCTCCCTGACCCAAGTACTTTCACAATGTTCTGTTGTTCATGGACCAATTTTGTGAAGAGGATGATGATGATGATGATGATGATGAAGATGGACATGTATATATGAACATATTTACTGAAAAGAGGAAATACAATGTAAGTCACCAATCAAATACTTTATTTACTTATATCTCTGAAAAGAGGAAATGTAAATACATCACTAATAAAATACCATGTAAATAAACCCTATACATATTACTACAAAAATCGTTGTTATCTTTATTAAAAATAGAGGTGCCGTTTTCGCCCGACTCATAGTAGCCGTTTTCGCCAAATGCGGTGCGGTTTTCGCCAGAGAAATCGGTGACGTTTTGCTGAGGTGCCGTTTTAGCCTGCACCCTATTGAGGCCCATGAGTCCTACTGGTTTGTTGTCATAGGTCTCCTGTCTTAGCCCTTTAGTTAAGATCCCTAATTCCACATACTCATTTTTCCAAATTTTCTCCTTGATATTTTGAGGTATATTAGAACCTAAGTTATCTTGGGAGAGAACGATAGGCTGAGGAGCAATAAACTGTGAGAAATCATGCACGCCAAGCCCCTGTGACTGACTAATGCCGGTTACCATAGCAAGCGTACCGCTGTCGCTGCTATCAAGCTCAATAGGCCTATCGCCTACTGGTTGGAATCTAACTGTAGCTGTACTACTATCAGTATTACTAGACCTACCACTTGTAACATTTATGCTGCCGTCAGACCTGCTACACGAATTATCAACTAAGGGGGATAACTCACCTGTAGTTGAGACGAAACTGGCGGGCGCAATCCTTGTCTGCTTGGCCGACGTCGCTACCTCGCTGTCCGCTCGCTGAACAAGTTTCCTCTTTCTTCCAGCCCCTCTAGACTTAACAAACGCCCTGCCTGTCGACCCTAAGGGTCTTGAGACATCCTTTTTTCGTGGCATAGCGAGCTGGAAAGCGGTTACTCTTGAGAGAATACGTCTTGTGCAGAGCGAGCAAAATTGTTGTTTCCGAAAAGGTGCAATGAGAGTTATCAGTCTTGAGTTGGAACTCTTCAATTGGTTGGATGAACTTCCGTCGAGTACTGTCAACTTCCGTCGAAAACAGCGCGCTGCTTCGAAGCTGTCAAAATGGGGAAGCAATACTGCTGTATTTGTAGCAATTTTAGGGGAAAGATAGTCGGAAAGAATAGTATCTCTACACGTCATTCCAGTAAGCAAGTCCCTACGACAAGCGTGGATAAGGCGACTTCGGTTAGTGAGAAAAGACCTCACAGTGACCAAGCACACGGAAATATGCTCAGAACATTTCGTGGGTGGTAACGGTCCAGGCATAGGGCATGATGTTCCATCGATTTTTCCGAAGAAAAATTACAGTACTTGCACAGTGAGTTTTGTTGATTCTTATAAGATTTATGCTATTGTTGGTGTATTTAATGTGTTTTATCGTTTGTGAATGTTATGTGATTGTGAAAAAGTGCTATGATTAAAACTTGAAATGAAAAAAACAAACAAAACGTTTCAAGTTGTGTTGATCTTAAAATTCTATGTATCCTATCTTTCATCTTATTTGTTTGAATAAATAGAAAAAAATGTCTCAGTGTCTGTTGATAATTTGTTGCAGGTGTCTGATGCTGACTTTGTTGATACCCCTAAGCCAAATGAAAGCCCATTCAAGCAGGCCTGTGACCCTGAATCTCCCAAAGTGACTATGCAGATACATGGAGGGACTCCTCAGTCTGATGAAATTGAACATCATTCCACAACATTCAGTCAAGGTGCCAGGTACAGCGGGAAGATAAGTTTTTTCTCTTTTTTGAATTTGTTGATTATTATGAGAAGTTATGCTTAACAAGACAAAATATAAAAATCATGGTTTAGTCTCTCTTACTTACAGAACAATAAAATATAAAGAGCATAAAATATATATATAGAGCATAAAATATAATAGAACATTGACCAATAAACTTGATAATACACTTCTTATATTAGCTTTTGTATTAACAGATTTATGTTAATTTATTTTTTATTACCTTTAATTCCTTTAACCTCAAAATATCGGAAAAAAACTATTTATTTAAGGTGATGAAAAGCTATTTATTATTTTGACAGATCCTATGACGCTCCATCAATTATGCTGCATGACTACTGTGAGGCTGTGTGTGAAGATGACATCAGTTCCATAAGATATGGACCATCGCAAACAGAAATGGTGGAAGTTAGAAGCATGTCTACTCAAACTGACGATGTAATGTTCCAGTGTTTGAATCCTGTGAAAACATCCTGTGCAATGACTCAGACTGAGACTGAAAATAAAAAAGTCTTTCGCAATCAAGCCACTCAAGTCAAACTTCCTGATTTAACATTTTTTTATGTGAAGAATGATTCAGAATTGGTAACCTATTATACAGGTCTTGTGGATGCAGAAAAGTTTTCATGATTATTTGACGAGTTTTCTGAGGTTCATGACAGGGACTATCCAACATCCAATATCGGACGCCCTAAATCTTTGTGTTTGATAGACGAGTTCTTTCTAGTGTTGATGTGTCTTAGACTTGGACTCCTAGTTGTTGATTTATCAAAGCGATTTCATATTTCCAGAAGCTGCTGTGCTGATGTCATTAATAGATGGATTGATATTTTGTACAACAATTTATCCTTCCTAGTTGTCTGACCATCAATGGATACTATTAATACAACTATGCCTCAAGGTTTTAAAGATCTGTATCCAAATACAAGGGTTGTTATAGATTGTACAGAATTATTTACAGAAAAACCCCACTCTATTGGTAAACAGTCACAAATGTACAGTCATTATAAAAGTCACATAACATTTAAAGCGCTTGTTGGTGTCACTCCAAATGGTGTTGTTAGCTTTGTCTCTGACTTGTGGTCAGGAGCTATAAGTGACCAGCAAATAACAGTAGAATCAGGACTTTTAGATTTGTGTGATGTAGGTGATGCAATCATGGCGGATAAGGGATTTACAATCTCAGACTTGACAACACCAAAAGGTATACTCCTAATAATTCCACCAAAGAAACATAAGAGAAAACAGCTGACTGCTGTAGAAATTGAACAAACTAGGAGAATAGTGAACTTGAGAATCCATGTTGAAAGGCACATGGAACGTGTCAAGAATTTCAGAATTTTGCAGGGTATAATTCCAATTACAATTTCAAAATCTGTAAACAAAATCTGGAAAATTTGTAATGCTATGACTACTCTGCTTCCCCCTCTTAATCCTCATGACCAAGAAATTGATGACAATTACTTCTTTGATGACAGTTCCTTGCTTGCTCTGTAATTAGTAGGATTAGCAAAATCTTATTGCAGCTCCAGATGTGAATGGTCACATGATATTTTCTGCTATATTTAAACTTAATAATCATGGTATCATGATAACAATTTTGTATTGAAAACATTGAGCCAAATAAGTCTATTTTTGTCCAATATGACTATTGACATGACCACCTACTGGTTGTCTATTTTTGTTTTACTTATTGAATCAAAGCATTGATATAAAAATCCTGACTCTTAATATAAGTAGATAAACAATTTCATGTTTTAGCTGTGACAGCAGGATCATAGTCCCATGGTTCTAATTTTTGTAACAATAACTAAAAATGAAAGAAATAAACGCTTGATGATTTTCTTTAATCATGTTGTCCATGTTGTCATTTCAAGACGTTACAGAAAATATGTTATGGCTTAATAGAATGGTTCAAGAATTACAAGGAGAAGAAGATATCCTATGTCTAAGCGACATACTATCTGAATGGTCAGTCGCCGTGAATGCGGCGTTAAGTAACAATTCACCCACTGAATGGTAAGTATCTATGACTATCAAAGAAAGATATGATATGGTATTGAGTGAAACATTGAATTGACTGAGTGAGCATAGGGTAAAACAACTGGTAAGATGGTAGTACAACCGTCAGTCTAATACAGTAAAACACCTCGCTGGACACGTAGGGTATATTTTTCAGGAATAATGGCTGACAGATAGAAACTGCGAAGCCTTGTGACCATCTGATGCCACTTGTTCTCGTCAAATGTAATCCTTTCAATAGATATCCCTTTGAGAGTCCACACCACAAAATCACACCAAGGTCTTTTGGTCAAGGCCATCTGTCCTTGTACTTGAAAGTAGTATGCATGGTTTTCTTTTAGAGTCACATTATTGTCCACAATATGGCAGAAGAAATTTGTATTTGATGCAGCCTCTTCTGGTGTTAGATCTCTGAAAACAGATGGACATTTAATCTCTACTAACTTGTAAGCCATGTTGATTACTACATGTACTACAATCTGTGCATGACACAATTCCATCAGGGCTAGTTGCAAGGTAAGGGTAGTCTGTATTCACAATTAGTCCACACTGAGACACTTTCAACTGTGGATGAAGACCTGCCATTTTGTTGATATACTGCCGCCTTGCTGCCGATTCATGTGAAAGTCCCCATCTGGTATGTCTGTTACCAAATTCGCCCCGATATCCCATAAGGTCACATACAAGTCTATCTGGAGCTGTAGATGTCTGTCGGTTAAATACTTTGCCAAACTGTGAACTTGTTATCCTTTCCAATCTGGCTTCCTTCCAAAACTTTGTTTTATGTTGTCCTCTTGTCATTCTCTCTATTGACCTCACATCCTTTTCTGACACTTTCATGGAATCAAAATAATTTTGAAAGGTAGTTTGACAGGTTGGCGATTTAATATCAACATAGTCAGGAATACAACCATCAATGCATGGTATTTTTGGAAGTTCTGGCATAGGTTCAGGAGCTTGAGTAACAGTAGTTGTATTAACAACATATCCACATTTACTTTTTGTTTCATGACCAATTAACTTCTTATTAAATCTTGTGAGATTTATTGTTGTCTGTGGCTTGTTGCTGTTGGGACACATTGATCTTTTGTTGATTGTTCCATTCTGTATTCTGACAGTACCTTGTGTAGTCCCGGTACCTTTTTGTTGACTCTTCCTGCCACTTGACATCAGGTTCAAGTCATCCGATTTCATTGGATCCAACTTCCTTTTTCTGGGAATTTTCCACTTGCACTCAACTGATGTGCATGAAAGCAAACCATCCTTTTTCTTCTGACTAATGTCTGCAAGGGCATGAAGCAGGGCTGATACATGATTACAAGCCTCCCCGGCACTGCAAAAACAAAATTAGTTATATTTATTACTATTATTTGGACTCTAGCTTTAATATTATGAAATAACGATCAAATGCATATAAAATGACACAGTCATGTTTCTTCTATTTCACCCTAAATAATTATTATTTTTAATGTAATCAGCTAAAGATGTCACATATTAATAAGGAACAATATCAATAATCTGTTTATTTATTTAAATTAACAAAAGTGAATGAGAGGTCCCACAAAGGAAGAGATTTTAAAATGTATCAATTACTTTGCTGGTATTTGGAATTAATAATTTAGATATCTTTTGATCAAACTTAATATTTGGAACATATTTTCTTTGAAAAGGTTTTTAAACGTTTTGTTTGTAAAAAAACAGCGATCTAGATATAGATGACACGACTGTAGTTATATTAATGCAAAGTCTACATACCCAGCTGCACAAGTACAATTTGCTGAATGAACACGACCTGTTACTTTTGAGAGACTTGCTCAAACTTCGTGATCGGGGCTTTTCTTAGGATCCGCTGTTGGTAGTGATGGTATGACACGACATCTGACAAACATATGGTCACAGTCGTGATGGATGTTGTGTAGAGCTACGCCGTGAACGTGAACTTCTTGGTAAAACACCACTGCCTTCATTTGTCGTTTAGCCATCATGGGTTTCGTGTCTGAAGTCCTATGGTTGCTAAGTACCATATAATTGTAGATTTCCTTCTCTGAGAATTCCGGCAATGATTCAACAGCATCGTTCCATCCAATCATTAATGTAGTGGGGTCTGGCATTCGATATCCGCTGGGTGTGACGAGCTTCCGTTGCATACATATAACGCCTGTACTGGGTTGTACTAAGGTGGTTGCATCCAAACGAAGTGCCTTCGCCCCTCTTGCTCGCGCTAAAACTTGTGCTCTTACCCCAGTCACCTTTTGATTTCGTTCCCGTAGGTATTCACGCAATTCTTTAACTGTCATTTGATGGAATTCATCATCAACGTCAATATTGTTATTTGCCGCCATTTTGAAGGTTTACTCGGCGGAAGTGAACGTGAAAAGGGGACATCACTCTAATTTTCTTTGCAAAGGGACATAACAACACTTTTCGGAAAGTCGAAATAGCGCAACGTGAGCGGAAAGGATTAACACGTGACAACTGCACGTGAATCAGACAGATTTAGAGTAACCTCCCTTTCCCTATAAAATGAAACCCGGCAGTTGATAATTGAATTTTATTATTATACTGAAGATGTAATAAAATTATTTATATATAACGTTCATCTTCATTCACTTACGCTGAATGATGACATAGTGACAATAGTTTTACGCCGATTTTAGCTCAGTTTCTATCAATATCACGGCGGAGGGCATCACAAATAGGCTTCACACATTTTAACCATGTAGAGAATCGAAACTGCCGGGCGAACGGTATAACCACTAAGCTATGCCACCGCCAATAGTTTCAATAAGGAAGAGCATGTGGTGTTCATTTCGATTCGGCACTCGTGAAGAGCAACCTCCTCGTGGTGAGTGCTGGGTAGCGCTAATAGCTCCTCCCCCGTGTGGAACCGAGGTAGAATATTTCCACAGCACCCCATTGCTGGTCGTAAGAGGCGACCAAAGTGGGCAGCCCGTTTGCCGTGGGTTGCGTCCCTGTGTCGGCGGAGGACGGGAGTCTGGTAGTTGAGGGCACTGGTTCCTGGAACTGTGTTCCTTTGCCCAACACACTACTTTGACCCTTACTTCGCCTAGACGGGTGGTAAGATGGGCCCGGTCTTATCAATTGGCTGGTCATGCCAGGCCCTGTGCGTAATATTGTTTCTGCACACCTGTGTTGTATTATATTGTATATTTTGGTCTTGGCCATGCATACTTTGTATGAATTTACAATTTTTGATGGAATATATTGCCTAGAGTCTTACGCCAGAAGGCGGTGGCTCATGGGCCAATCTGGTGATGTTGACCTCTGTATTCTGTATGTCTCCAGTTTCTTGTCATGTATTGAACCTGCCTGGCACTACATCTGGTAGATAAATATAGCTATTCATGTCATATTTGCTGGAGTATCACACCCCTGTAGCCCTGGTTTTTTGCATTTTGGATATCCAATGCATTAAGACACCGTCCTTGTTGACACTCGATGGTGGGTGGGGAGCAGGGGTGCAGAACCACTTTCTCTCATTATGTCTACAAAATACCCTGGTTCAAAAAGAAAACACATAGATGCCAGCTCTTCTGATGAAGAAACTGCTATACAAATAGATTCCTGGGCTCGATTCATTGTAATCGAAGCATCAGATCACCAACCCTTAAAATTAAACCCGTTTGCCATTTCCAAGGCCATCAATGGTTGTTGTGGAAAAGTTGAAAATGTCTCCCGTCTGCGTAATGGCTCCATATTAGTAGAGTGTGCAAGAAGACAGCAATCTCTGAACCAGCTCTCACTCAGCCAATTTGCAAATGTAGAGGTTGTTGTTTCGGCTCACAGAACGCTGAACTCGTGTCAGGGAATTGTAAGAGACAGAGCCCGATGTCTATCTGACATGAGCGAAGACGAGATTGTGACTGAACTGTCTACACAAGGTGTAACAGCTGTCAAGCGCTTCACACGAAAACAAGATGAACAAATTATAAAGACTCACACTTATCTGTTTACTGTTTCTCTTTCGAAAATTCCACCATCTATCAAAGCTGGATATTTTAACATCGGAGTGGAGGTTTATGTACCAAACCCACTCCGATGTTACAAATGTCAACATTTTGGGCATGGCGCTAAGACCTGCACTTTCAGTACTATCTGTGCCCGCTGCAGTGGGTCACATGAGAGTACTGAGTGCACAGCTGCCATAAAATGTGCCAATTGCAAGGGGGACCATCTGGCCTCAGCTAAACTCTGTCCAGCATTTCTTCTCCAGTCCCAAGTGTTAAAAATCAAACACACCAACAATATATCTTTTCATGAAGCAAAAAAATTAGTTCAGTCACAGTCTCAAATTACCTCAGTCAAATCTTATGCTGCCGCAGCAACTATCACTCCTATTGTCAAAGCAGCCACAGTATCTGTAGGATGCCAAACCACCATCTCTTGGGTTGGTAATCAGCAGATGTTAAATGACTCTCCGGCTCAATCGTCTCCAAATACAACAACAACATCAGCATCGCAGACGGAACTAGTTGCATCTTCAAAAACATCACAATCAGATTCATCTCCTATTAATGGCGACATACCTTTAACAAAAACAGAAAAAAAGAAACTGAAAAAAACGGCGAGGGCCCTCCAACACTTGGAGGTGCCTTCTTCTCAGCCTACACCTGTTAAAGGAGAGTGTACACGCAAAAATCACTTTCTTTCTTTTTCTAAACAAAACGCAATTTTAGAATTAATTAGTATCTGTGTTTGAAAATATACACTCATTTTTTTCACAGTGAAAGTAGGAAGCTCACAATAGTGTGAAAATGATATGCCGTTATGAGGCCTTCGTTTTTCGAGCTAAACAGGCCTGAGTTATCCCCCTTAGATTATGACGTAATTGGTGCCAATTCAACTGGGTCACTGTCTATTCTCAACGCAAAAGATATCAAGTACCAGTTTGCGGTAAAAGAACATGGCCTACGACACACTCCGGCGCAGTGGTGACTCAGCATAACACTATGCTGGCTGGCATCTGAGACGCTAGAATCACACACCTAGACCTACACCACGTGAAGCGGCTCTAACAAAGCATGATGACGTCATAATGTTTATCAATTGGCACCAATGACGTCATATTGCAAGGGGCATAAGCCATGGTGTTTTTGTTGTGGAAATAGAACACTTGGTAAATGTGAAAAATATAAATCGTTTTAATGCGAAAAATATGTTAATTAATTGTGATATTTTTATATTTTTGTCTATGACACTTCTAGGTTAACACTTTTAATGTGGAAAAAGTACAAGAAAAATAGGTTAATTTCCGTGTGAACTTGCCCTTTAAGGTTCAAAATCAATTTGAACCTTTGGCGATGGAGGTCACTCCTTCTCCAACAGGCCATGGGAGTGGACCTCCCTCCCGCTCCAGAACCCCAGTAGAACCACCATGACCTGTTCTAACCCGATAATACAATGGAATTGCAGAGGACTAAAAAACAATTTTAATGATTTGCAGCTATTAACACAAGATTTCAAGCCATCAGCCTTTTGTTTGCAGGAAACGTACTTTAAAACTACTGATCAACTAAACATTAGACACTACGACTCCTATCATTTCTTTTCACCTCCAGGGGCTAAAGCCACTGGAGGTTCTTCAATCTTGGTGAGGCAGGGTGTTATTCATAGCCCTGTTCCTCTCAATACCCCTCTACAAGCTACCGCAGTTCGTATCACTATGCACATTGTTTTTACTCTGTGCTCTCTTTACATTCCTCCATCTACATCTCTTCAGCAAACCGATCTTCAAGCTCTCTATGACCAGCTTCCTAAGCCCTGTATTATCATGGGCGATATGAACGGTCATAATCCACTTTGGGGTAGTGATCGTACAAGCAGTAAAGGCAAGCTCTTAGAAGATTTTATTTCCAACAATAATCTATGCCTTTTTAACGATAATTCCAACACATATTTACATCCTGGTACAGGCACATACTCTTCTTTGGATTTGTCTATTACCGATTCAAACCTGCTGAATGAATTTGAGTGGTTGGTCCACGATGACCTCTGTGGAAGTGACCACTTTCCAACCATATTAAACCCTATTACCCCATCTGATGTTCCTCCATCATCTCGATGGAACTTTACAAAAGCCAACTGGCCTCTATATGACATTCTCTGTACAGAAAAACTAACACCTGATCATTTCACTGACGTTCCTGACCCAATACAATGTTTTTCTGATGAACTTATCAATATAGCTGAAAAATGTGTTCCTAAGTCCTCTGGAATTCCCCACATACGTAAACCATGGTTTACCGATGACTGCAAGCAAGCTAGGAAGGCGAGGAAAAAGGCTGAGCGTTATTTCCGTCGCCATCCTATGGTCCATAACTTAAACAACTTCAAAATATTAAATGCTAAGGCAAGGCGAACATTTAAACAAAGTAAACGCCAATCTTGGCGAAATTATGTGTCAAAAATAAATTCTCGGACGCCCATGTCCAAGGTATGGAACATGGTCCAAAAAATCAAAGGTAAGGGCACTAAATCTAATATTCACCATCTTAAAGATGGGGACCAACTACTAACTCATAAATCAGATATTACTAATAAACTTGGTGAAACTTTGGCAAAATACTCTTCCTCAACTAACTATGTACCTCAATTCCAAAAGTATCAAAAACAGCATGAAAAGAAACCTATTAATTTTAATTCAGATAATGGGGAAGATTATAATGAACTATTCTCTATTCATGAACTCCACACTGCCCTTGGACAAGCTCACGATACTGCTACAGGAGCTGATAACATACATTATCAACTCCTGAAGCACTTACCCGAATCATCCTTCGAAACACTATTGAATATTTTTGATGTCATTTGGACCTCAAAGAGTTTCCTCCTTCGTGGCGTGATGCTATTGTTGTCCCGATTCCCAAGCCCGGTCAAGATCATACTGATCCATCCAATTACCGACCAATATCATTGACAAGCTGCGTTTGCAAAACCATGGAACGCATGATAAACAATCGTCTCGTTTGGTACCTGGAATCCAATAATCTTATTACTAATATACAATGTGTTTTCCGGAAAAACAGAAGTACCATCGACCATTTGGTTCGCTTAGAATCATTTGTAAAAAATGCAATAATAAATAAACAACATGCAGTGTCTATCTTTTTCGATCTAGAAAAAGCATATGACACTACATGGAAACATGGTATTTTAAAAGATTTACATGCTTTTGGATTACCAGGCCTTTTGCCTCAATTTATATCTGAATTTTTAACTGACAGGCAATTTCAGGTCCGCGTGGGTTCTACCCTGTCTGATCATTGTAATCAGGATCAGGGTGTCCCACAAGGTAGCATCTTGTCTGTCACATTGTTTAGTATTAAGATAAATAGTTTGTCCAAAGTTTTAAATGATTCGATTGATGGATCGCTCTTTGTGGATGATTTTAATATTTCGTGTCGTGGCAAAAACATGCATACTATTGAAAGGCAGCTTCAGCTATGTTTAAATAAAATCCAGAAATGGTGTCTCGAAAATAGTTTTAAATTTTCGAAATCTAAAACCAACTGTATACATTTTTGTAGGAAATATAAACACCATAAAGATCCAGAATTAAATTTAGATAACACTCCCATTAAAGTGGTAAAGGAAGCCAAAATTCTTAGGTCTAATATTCGATCATCATTTGACCTTTCTGCCCCACATAAAATACTTAAAGAATAGGTGCTTGAAGGCCCTAGATTTATTTAAAGTTGTCTCAAATTGTAAGTAGGGAGGGGATCAAAAAACCCTCCTCCAACTATATCGAACACTTATCCGCTCGAAACTTGATTATGGCTCCATCATATATGGTGGGGCCTGTAAGAGCAATTTAAAATTACTTGACACCATTCATCATCAGGGCCTGCAACTTTGCCTTGGAGCCTTCAGAACTTCTCCTATTCATAGTTTGTATGTGGAAGCTGACGAACCATCCCTTAAACACCGTCGCATTAAATTAGCTCTACAATACATCTCTAAATTACGTTCCAATAACTCCAATCCAGCATATGACTGTGTTTTTAATCCCCTTTACTGTAATCTATACAAAACAAAATCGTCTCTTATTCCACCACTAGGGATACGACTACAAGCTGATATTTCTGCTGCTAAAATAAACCTTGGTAATATAGCCCCCACTCAGCTTTTCTCTTCTCCACCATGGCAGTTAGTACATCCAGAGGTGGATTTAACTTTAGCTAAACTGAAGAAATCTGACACAAATCAACCAATTTATCAACAACAATATCATGAATTAAGGAACACATATAATACTTACAAATCCATATTTACAGATGGATCCAAGGATGGTGACGCTGTTGCCAGCGCCACTGTCATTGGATCCAGAACCATATCATCTAGATTACCGAATGACAGTTCTATTTTTACAGCAGAATCACAGGCAATGTTAACTGCTCTTAAATATATAAATACCCAATCTTAACATAAACGGTTCACAAACGAATCTTTTCTGATTCACTTTCCTGTCTTCAGGCAATTAATAATATATCTTGTCATCATCCACTTTTACGTGAAATAATTGAACTACAAAATGATCTTGCTACTGGCCAGTACAACATCGTCTTTTGTTGGTTACCAAGCCATGTTGGTATCATTGGTAATACAATGGCCGATGCTGCTGCAAAAGCAGCACTCACCAAATCTGTGACACCACTTCTTCTACCTTACACTGATTTTAAACCCATGATTAGATCTTACATCCATGATCTAATGCAAAAGAAGTGGGACACTCAAGTAGGTATAAATATATTACATGAACTTAAACCAACTATCGGCTACACCTACTTGGGCTGTCAGTCCAGATTTGAGGAGGTCATAATACGACGATGTCGTATTGGCCATAGCAGGTATACAAACGATTATTTATTGAAAGGTGAGGATCCTCCGTTTTGTATCCCTTGTGATGAGAGAATCACCGTCAAGCATGTCCTGCTTGACTGTGTTGATTTTTCCATCACAAGGGATACATATTTTACATCATCATCAATTAAGGATCTTTTTAATAGAATCAATTCTCATTAAATTATAGGTTTTTTAAAAGAAATTGAACTTTTTGATAAATTTTGAATTGTGTACATAGCTATATTTTCTATTGGTAATGTATAATTTGTAACTTAGATGGTCAGTGGCTATATCCTCAAAGGGGGTTGAAGTAGCGTAAAATTATTGTCCCCCTGAGAGGATATGTAAGACCACATCATTCAAAGTACATTTATTCTTACCTCGGTTTTAAAACGTAGTATATTTGTTTTTTTTAATGGTTGGCTAAAATTGCATACCATTACCAGCAGCTGAAGGGTTGGTGTAAATCCTACTGGGGAGCCGTGCAGGTAGCAAAAGTAATGTAAGTCCCCTCGGTCCCTTGTAAGGTGGCCTAACTTTGGTTGCTGGTGATCTATAGCCCAATTTTATATTGTCTCGTTGATTATAAATGTATTGTTTTAACTGTTCTCAACTAGTTTTACTATTGAACCTGTGATATTCAAGTTATCTTACTGTCCATCGTTGACAGCTTTTTATTAAATCAAAATGTAATTATTATAACTGTTTTGTTGCGATATGGCTGAAATACTGCCGATGTGACGATAATTTTCACTCACTCACTCAGTATCCTTGGTGCTGCCAGCTGGAGACCCGCTGGCATATAGCACTGTCTTTATGATACTCCATGGTGGGTGGGGAGCTGGGATGGCGAACCTTCTGTAATCAACCATGGGTCAACAAAAAAACAAAAAAACGTGCATTGGATGAATGTTTGTCCTCTGATGAAGACAGTACATTGAACAGATTTACTGATAGTTGGAGTACATTTTTGGTGGTATCCTCAAATAATGGTGAACCTCTAAAACTAAACCCTTTTGCAACATCAAAAGCAATTTATGGTATAGTTGGTGATGTACAAGCTGTTAAGAAAATTAGATCTGGCTTCCTTCTCATAGAATGTAAAACAGCAAAGCAGTCTGCCACTCTATTAGCCACAAAACAACTCGCCAATACTGAAGTTTCGGTTACACCACACAAGTCTTTGAACAGCAGTAAAGGCATCATTAGAGACAGGGACCGTTGGCTCTCTGATATGAGTGAAACTGAAATTGAAGCTGAATTACAAAGTCAAGGCGTAACTAACGTCAAACGGTTTACTTCCAGGAGAAATGGTGAAATTGTGAAAACAAATACCTATTTACTTTCTTTTTCACAGCTTAAACACCCTAAATCTATCAAGGCAGGATATTGTTATATCGAAGTGGAACAATATATTCCAAATCCACTTCGGTGTTTCAAATGCCAAAAGTTTGGCCATGGTGCCCAGTCATGTAGAAATCATATGACATGCTTTCGTTGTGGTGCAGCTGCCCACGACGGTACAGATTGCCTGACATCTCCAAAATGTGTCAATTGCTTTTGTGAACATATGTCTTCATCGAAGTCCTGTCCCATCTGGCAGCATGAATATGAGATTGTTAAACTCAAACTTCAACGCAATCTTACATACCATGAAGCAAAACTTGTACTAAAAGCAACCTCTCCACCAACAGCCGGTAAGTCATACTCTACAGTTGTTTCTCGCCCTTTAACCAAATCGGTAAAGTCTGTTACATGTCAGACCGATATCACCTTGGTTAATACAGAGACTTATTCAGTAACCACTCCAAGTTCAAATGCAGAGAATAGTGTTTCATCAGAATCACAGACTGATCCAACACCATCAGAGTCATCTCCCAAAGTTAAAAATGCCAGTCAGAAAGTTGATTACTCGAAAAAATCTGATCGAGTCCCCAAGGGTTTACGTGACCCTGTGAAGATATACAATAAATTCCAGTTACTGGAAGACATGGATGTTTCCCCTCATCCCCGAGCGCGCACCAGAAGTAAGTCGCCTCGGACAGGGAAAAGTAGATCCCCTGTACTTCCACCTCATATAACATGAATAGTACAGACACACTAATTCAGTGGAATTGCAGAGGTCTAAGGACCAATCTTTCTGATATTCAATTATTGGTACAAGATTATAAACCATCAGCAATTTGTCTTCAGGAGACATATCTCAAACAATCAAATACATTTGACCTCCGTCAGTACAGTTCATATCATTCATTTTCTCCTCCGGGTGTTAAAGCTACTGGAGGATCTTCCATCCTGGTGCGACAGGGTGTGATTCACAGTCCTGTATCCCTTAATACCAATCTCCAAGCTATTGCAGTCCGACTCACTTTGCACGTTGCATTTACACTGTTCTCTCTTTATATTAATCCTACTTCTACTCTTCAGCTTTCTGATATACAATCTCTCTATGACCAGGTTCCTAAGCCGTGTATCATAATGGGTGATTTAAACGGTCATAATCCCTTATGGGGTAGCAACAATATAAATTCCAAAGGGAAGCTCCTTGAGGAATTTATTTCCAATAATAACTTATGTATTTTTAATGATGGTTCACATACGTATTTACATCCTGCTACTGGGACGTATTCTGCGTTAGATCTGTCACTATCAGATTCTAACTTGTTAAATGAATTTACTTGGTCGGTTCATGACGATTTGTGTGGAAGCGATCATTTCCCTACAGTTCTGAAAACAAATAACCCATCTGACGTTCTGCCCTCATCCCGGTGGAATTTTAATAAAGCCAACTGGTCTTTGTTTCAAAACCTCTGTACTGACAAGTTAACACGTGACATTTTCAAGAATGCTCCTGATCCTATTAAGTTGTTCTCAGATCAACTGAATGCAATTGCTGATGAAACGATACCAAAGCCCTCTGCAAACCCACACATACGAAAACCATGGTTTGATCATACATGCAAACAAGCTAGAAAGATACGGAAAAAGGCAGAAAAATATTTTCGCTGAAACCCTACTGTTCATAATTTGAATCATGTTAAAATTACAAATGCTAAAGCACGACACACTTTTAAACTGAATAAACGAGTGTCATGGAGAAATTATGTCTCAAGGATCAATTCCCGAACCCCTATGTCCAAGGTATTCAGAAGATTGAAGGAAAAGGTTCCAAATCTAGTGTTCACCATCTCAAAGATGGTGATCATATACTAACCAATAAAACTGATATCGCAAATAAATTCGGCGAAACACTTGCTAAACATTCTTCATCAACAAATTATGTTCCACAGTTTCAGAAATACCAGAAACTAGAGGAAAAGAAAACTATTAATTTTACCTCAGATAATGGTGAAGATTATAATGAAGTGTTTTCACTCCATGAGTTACATACTGCCCTTGGCCAAGCTCATGATACTGCGACAGGAGATGACAATATACACTATCAGCTCCTGAAGCATTTGCCTCAGTCATGTCTTGAGATACTTTTAGACATTTTTTATCAGATTTGTACTTCGGGGAATTTTCCTCCATCATGGCACAATGCCATTGTAATCCCCATACCTAAACCTGGACGGGATCATTCTGATCCATCAAATTATAGACCAATATCATTAACTAGCTGTGTTTGTAAAACTATGGAACGGATTGTCAATAATCGTTTAATATGGTACCTGGAAACCAACACCCTCATTGCAAATATTCAGTGTGGTTTCCGTAAAAATAGAAGTACCATTGATCATTTGGTACGTTTAGAATCGTACGTCAAAAATGCCATTGTCCACAAACAACATGCTGTATCGATCTTTTTTTATCTTGAAAAAGCATACGATACGACTTGGAAGCATGGTATTCTTAAAGATTTACATGCTTTTGGATTGAGAGGTCGTTTGCCTCAGTTTGTATCCAAGTTTTTAACAGGCAGACAGTTTCAAGTTCGTGTGGGTCATACCCTGTCTGACCATTATCATCAGGATCAGGGTGTCCCACAGGGCAGTATTCTGTCTGTTACTTTATTTAGCATAAAGATTAATAGCCTTTCCAAAGTTTTAAATGACACAATTGATGGGTCACTTTTTGTGGATGACTTCAATGTTTCATGTCGCGGCAAAAATATGCGTACTATAGAGAGACAACTACAGTTATGTCTTAATAAAATTCAGAAATGGTCACTTGAAAATGGCTTTAAATTTTCAAAAGCCAAGACCAACTGTATTCATTTTTGCAGGAAGTACAAGTACCATAAAGATCCCGAACTGTTTTTGGGTGGCACTCCTATCAAAGTTGTTGAGAAAGCCAAGTTCCTGGGACTTGTTTTTGATCGGCATTTGACTTTTCTGCCACATATCAAATATCTTAAGACTAAATGCCTGAAGGCTCTGGACTTGCTGAAAGTCGTTGCAAATTCAAAGTGGGGTGGAGATAAGAAAACCCTCCTTCACTTGTATAGATCCTTGATCCGATCTAAATTGGATTATGGTTCTATTGTGTATGGTGGTGCTTGCAGAAGTAATTTAGAGAAATTAGATTCCATACACCATCAGGGATTAAGGCTCTGTTTTGGTGCATTTAGAACATCTCCAATTGATAGCCTATATGTAGAAGCTGATGAACCTTCTTTACAGCTCCATCGTATCAAGTTATCCCTTCAGTATGTTACTAAATTATACTCCAACCCATTAAACCCTGCTTACACCTGTGTTTTCAATCCTCCTTATGAAGAGTTGTTTCAAAATAAATCTAAGCTGGTCCCACCTCTGGGAATTCGGATAAAACCCCACATTACTGCTGCTAATATTAACCTAGATCTTGTTTCTCCTTGTCGACTTTTGTCTTCTCCACCTTGGCAAATAGTTCGGCCGGAAGTTGATCTTACTCTTACTCAATTTAAAAAATCTGACACGAATCAATTGGTCTTTCAACAGGAATATCTACAAATGAGAGCAAAATATGACTCACATCGCTCAATATTTACAGATGGGCCCAAGGACGGTGACAAAGTAGCATGTGCCACTGTCGTTGGAGCAAAAATTATATCTTTCCGAATACCAGACTGTAGCTCAATTTTCACTGCTGAAGCAAAGGCTATTCTGACTGCCTTGGAATATGTGCAACATCAATCGAGATGTAAACAATTTGTTATCTTTTCAGATTCCCTGTCATGCCTTCAGGCACTAAAACATGTATCTTCCAATCATCCATATGTTCTTGACATTTAAGAATTGTATAATGATCTTTCTACTGGCCAATACGACATCGTTTTTTGTTGGTTACCGAGTCATGTCGGCATAACCGGAAACACAAGGGCTGATGCTGCGGGCTAAAGCAGCTCTGGATAAATCTCTCTCCCACCTTCTTACCATATTCTGATTACAAACCTTATATCAGCAATCATATCAGGCGGTTAATGCAGACAAGGTGGAATACCCAGTTAGGTGCAAACAAACTTCACCAGATAAAAACAACTATAGGCTATACTTTCTTGGGTTGCCAGTCAAGGTATGATGAAGTTATTCTACAACGATGTCGCATTGGCCACAGTCGTTATACTCACGAGTATTTATTGAAAGGCGAAGATCCTCCCTTTTGCATCCCTTGTGATGAGAGAATCACTGTCAAGCACGTTTCGCTTGATTGTGTAGAGTTTTCTCTCACAAGGGATACTTTTTATCAAGTTTCGAATTTAAGGGATCTTTTTATCGATGTCAATTCTCATTTAATTATAATTTTTTTAAAAGAAATAGATCTGATAAGCAGCTTTTGAGTAAATGTGTTTTAACTTAGTTAGATGCAATTGATAACTTATATTATTCTGGTTGTGGCATTTTATGGGGTTGAAGTACAGTAAAATTATTGTCCCCTGATAGTGACACATAAATCCGCATAATATTTAGTACATTGCTGAGAACTTGAATTTTAATACGTTTCCTATTTTAAATTGAATGTGTCCTAATTTATGGCTAGTATTGTCTACTCCTACCAGTGACTAGAGCTATGACTTAAATCCTGTTGGGGATTCATGCAGGTAGCTAAAGTACTGTAAGTCCCCATGATCCCAAATAAGGTGGTCTGGCTTTAGTTACTGGTGGTATATAGCTCGTATTTTAAAAAGATAAAATGTAAAGTTGATGTATATATGTTTGTTTGAGGTTTTAGAGTTGAATTTGTTAGTTTTTAGACTTCAATCTGTGATACCATGCTAATGTTTTACTGTCCTTTGTGACAGATATTTATCTTTCAATTTGTTCTCGTCACTATATGGCTGAGATACTGCCGATGTGACGTAAAACTTTAACTCACTCACTCATCTCGATTCACAATCAAACCACTTACGGCGGTGATATATCAAGAATCTAATTTTCACGTCGAATAATAAAGCATTAATGGGGAACTGGTTTATGGATCCCGGCACAATGCTGCAATGTGAAACGGATATAATGTCTCTAAGTCATTTGGGTAATTATTCAGACTGATCTCAAAACGATATGGCTGAAATATTGCCGATGTGACTATAAATCTTAACTCACTCACTTAGTGATCTTAAAAGTGTCTTTTAATGATGTGATTCAAGTCAATGAGAAGTATATAATGTGTCTTGTCAAGTTTCCAACAGTGAACGTAATGCGTCATGTTCCGTTCAGATCTGTGTTTCACAATATGTTTACAAACTTGATAAAATGGGCCCTCTTGTTAAAGGTTATACAGTGTTCTATTTTATATTCATCATCTATTAAAGTGGATATATTTGAGATACGCGCTATCCTCAAATAGATTTTAGATAGCAGTACGATCAGTTTATGCTCTCCTTCGCAGCTATACTATTTCAATGTTCAGTTCGTCAGTTTACATATTGTCCGAATTTAAGGTCCTTGTAACATGTCAAGGTATAAATAATAGGTGCCGTGTGCGTTTCCTGGTATGTCTATTACTAGACATAAAACACATGCGACAATCCTCGCTTTCGTCTTGGATAAACAACATGATTCATGTTTCTCTTCTTAAATTAGGTACTCCACAGATGGGGCATTATCAGTGTTATTTCCCAGGGGGGGCACACCGATGTCAATCTGAAGAAAGAGATCGATCGATTAATGTTATCTGCTATGTTTCTGAACGCAAATCTGCCATTATAAATGTGAATAGCTTTTTGTTATTAATGATGCGGCTGGAATTAATGAACAGATTACTGAACGAGTTATGCAATTTTATATTGATTGGAATATTGGGAGATAACCTTATATACCTTTGTCAATTCAAAAACAGTAAAACGCTTTAATCATTTGTGTATGAGAAAGTTTACTTGGTTAGTAATTATTCATACTATTACTCTTTCACACCAACATTGCGCATTGGTTCGAAACTCAATGACATAAGTAACAACAAGTACTCGTCCCGTCCCCTCAATTAATTCAACTGATCAAATCCATACAGGTTTGTTTGCGTTTTGTGCTGTATCTTATGATCTCACAAGGACCGAAGGTTCAAGTGAGCTGATGCTAAAATGTGATGTAACGGACGTCGTGTGATCACAGAACCGTTTTTTACGTTTCTCAAACAAACTGAAGCTATGAACTCAAAGTCCTACATCTTTAGGAAAATATTCAACACCATAATATAACTTTTTTCGTCATATTGCAATCAACATCTAAAACACAATAAACAATTGTCAAAATATCTATAACGGCCTCCCCTCGAGGGGTGTTGAAGTAGCGTAAAATTATTGTCCCCCCAAGAGGGTATGTAAGTCCCATTTCATTCCAGGTATTTTTCTGCATACCAGGCTTTTGAACGTAGTATATTCGTTATTTTAATCTAAGGCTTAACTGATACAATGTCGTCAGTGACTGAAGGGATGATATAAATCCTGCCGGGGTCCGTGCAGGAAGCTAAGGTACTGTAAGTCCCCATGGTCCCCAGTATGGTGATCTCCTTTCAGTGGCTGACGATTTCTAGCCCATTTTTATATTGTGATGTTCATTAATGCTTACTGTTTTTATTATTCACAACTAGTTTTAAATCAAGTCTGTGATATTCTAGTTTTTCTACTGTCCTTCGTCGACAGGTTTTTATTTCGTATAATTATGTGTATTATTAATGTACTTCTCGTCACGATATGGCTGAAATACTGCCGATGTGACGTTAAATCTTAACTCACTCACTCACTCACTATAACGGCCTCAGCCAAATCTCACGATCGTGCATTGTAGTATCTATCAATATATCTTGTATCCAAAAGCCGAGATCTCGAGGCCGCGAGTATAGTTCTTATATACTTCCATTGTGTCCGATTGAAGTTTCAAAAAACGTTATCATGGTTATGGTATGAGTTTATCACTCTACATGAAATGTTACTTGATAAATTTAACTCCATGAACATAATCTCAACAGGAGCATTCATATTAGTGCGGTTGTGGAAATATATAATGTTATTATCCCAAAGGTATGAGGTCAACATCTGAAGTTGAAAATTACATACAAGATTATGTATATATTTCGTTTTGCATTGCACTGATTGAATAAATTCCAATTCCACGTAAGAGGTGCGCTATGTTTCAGAAAAGAGTATTAATATCGAGTCGCGTTATATATAACTCGTGCTGTATGTGTAACAATAGGATTACTTTGATGTACTTTGAACGTAATACTGGTTTTGATGTTACAAGTAATATATTTCATCCCTAGCGTTGCGAGATGATTACCAATCACCGCCGCACAACTTTTCATTGAAATAAACTGTAACATATTAGATTCATGGCAGTAATGTAATTTCATGCTCAGATGCGAATAGCACACGTTTGATGAATATTCGGAACAGTGGTGTTGATCAAACTGCAGTGTTGATGTCCATGATGAAAAGCAATTTGTGGAAATATAAATGTATCTTTGGGGGAAGGCAGGGTGGCCCTGAAGCGTGATGTGTAACCTGTTGTGGAGATATCAGTGAAATGTAATAAGTATCCTCATTTCAGCCAACATTAAAGGAAAGACATTCCTTCAGAAAAAACGTCTTATGCATATACAACTATCCAGTGCCATGACTAACATGTCACTCACATCGAGATCCGATTAAGGAATGTTGGTGTTTTCGAAAGTATATTGTCATATGGCAGTGAATTCTATTGTTGAACAATGATTGTATATGTGAATGAGTGAGTGAGTTGAGTTTAACGCCGTTTTAAACAGTAGTCCAGTTATATCACGGCGTGTCAGCTTAATGTGGGAAGAAGGCCCAAAGTGATGCAGGTCTGAGACGTTCACCACTTCGGTGAAATCCCACGAGAACGGGTATGGTGCTGACAAACTTAGAAACATAATCGGGGCGAACCGGGATTCGAACACACAATCATAGGTTTCTGGCGTGCCAAAGGGCCGCAACTCTGCACAGCGTGCCCCCGATTGTATCTGTGTTATCTCTTACATTGTTTTTGTTGAGATTCGTAGGCGCTCATTGTATTGTGTTTGGAAAGTGATCAGTCGTCAGGAAGTTACTATAGTTAGATGCTAATGTGCAAGCTCCTTCCCAGCGCGTGACACCTTCGTTACACCGTCGGTTACATCGCTGTCACCAGTGTGGGCGCGGCTATTACAAGAATCTTGAAGTTTGCCCTCTAACCCCAAATGTAGTCACGTTCATACTTTTGTTTATGTGTTTGGGAATGCCATCATAGTTCATAGTTTTAATGAATTAGAAAATCAAATTGACTAACAAAGAAAGTAATTTAGCAGGAGTAAACGTATTCGGCGTCACGACGGGCGCCACTTGTTTGTAAACATAATGGTTGCAAGTTCAAATCCAAGCATGTTTGTGTTCATGTATCACCGTGTGGAATTTTGACTGGTGGCAGCGATAGTATCACCCATTTTCATCACACCGGAACCAGCTTTCATGGGAGGATCGGTCATCCCTGATTCCCAGCCTCGCCCATCTCGGAAGCTTGACCACTGTCGCCGCTTGGTGAATATATATTATTATCACTGACTTTTGCTATCACCACTTTATTTATGTTGTTGATACTGACCACTGCCATCATGTGGTATATTGCCATTAAATAGTGCACTACCTCTCTATTGTTTACTGGCATTGTAATTGTTGTGCAGTAATTTTTATTGATTTGTAAACCTGGTTATTTTTTTTTATACATTTCCTGATCGTATACCACTTGTTGGTTGTTTGTTGGATTCACACTAAGTCTTTTTACGTACAGATTTCTGAGTTAACAGTGTTTCAATTTGAGAACGGACACGTAACAATATTTAGACTTCAAAATTTGATCTGCATGCAGAATCTCATGTCTCAATTAAGTGACATCTGAGTACTTTAAGTTGGTATCAGTTTTAAGATGCCATAAGCATCGAATGTGTCTCAAGTGTAACCAGTGCCTTAGTGTCTCAGCTGTGGAATGTTACTGAGGTCATGTGGGTACATGTTTTGGTGTAATATTATTTGGGCCTTGAGTGTGCGACGCTCTTACAGAAGTATGGGCCTCAGTTCATGCGTCAATGTCACTGTCCACAGCACCCCATTGCTGGTCGTATGAGGCGACTAAATTGGGCAGCCCGTTTGCCGTGGGTTGCGTCCCTGTGTCGGCGGAGGAAGGGAGTCTGGTAGTTGAGGGCACTGGTTCCTGGAACTGTGTTCCTTTGCCCAACATACTTCTTCGACCCTTACTTCGCCTAGACGGGTGGTAGGATGGGCCCGGTCTTATCAATCGGCTAGTCATGCCAAGCCCTGTGCGTAATATTGTATATGCACACCTGTGTTGTATTTCAATGTATATTTTGGACTTGGTCATGCATAACTTGTATGAATTCACAATTGTGGATTAAAAAAATTGCCTAGAGTCTTATGCCAGAAGGCGGTGGTTCATGGGCCAATTTAGTGATGTTGACCTCTGTATTCCGTATGTCTCCAGTTTCTTGTCATGGACTGAGCCAGCCTGGCACTACATCTGGTAGATAAATATAGCTATTCAAGACTTAGTCATATTTGCTGGAGTATAACATCCCTGTATCCCTGGTGTTTGCATGCTGGAAATCCCATGCGCTACAACACTGTCCTTGTTGATACTCGATGGTGGGTGGGGAGCAGGTATGCTGAAACACTTTTCTTTCACCATGTCTACCCAACAACCTGGTTGTCGCAACGACAAAAAAGACGTCTTTAAGATGTTGATTCTGGGAACATTCCCAACAAATATGATTCATGGGCTCGATTCCTGGTGATCGAGGCTGCTGACAAACAACCTATAAAACTTAACCCATTCGCTCTCTCAAAAGCTATTAACGGACATTGTGGAGAAGTGAAAAATGTAACGCGACTCCGTAGTGGTTCCATTCTTGTTGAATGTGTGAAGAAGCAGCTATCTCTGAATCTCTTATCCATCAGTCAGTTTGCCAATGTTGAGGTTGCTGTTTCAGCACATAAGACTCTAAACTCCAGTCGAGGCATTGTTCATGACAGAGCTTGATGCCTTTCTGACATGTCAGAACAAGAAATTGTCACAGAGTTGAATGATCAAGCAGTGCCAGCTGTAAAACGTTTTACAAAAAAAAATCAAAGGTGTTATCACTCCCCTGAACACCTATCTGTTCACTTTTGATCGAACAACCATTCCTCGTTCAAGTCAAGCTGGTTATGTTAACATCGGGGTGGAGGTGTATGTCCCCAATCCACTCCGATGTTATACTTACCAAAAGTTGGGCATGGTACAAAATCCTGTGATCGACCTTATGTTTGCCAGCGTTGTGGTGATCACCATGACAGCACTGAATGTAGGGCAGATGTCAAGTGTGCCAACTGTAATGGCCAACATGAAGCCTGGTCAAAGGCCTGTCCTATATGGAAAACTGAGTCGCAGATATTGAAACTGAAACACAACAACAATATTTCGTATCTGGAAGCCAAGAGTGAGTGAGTAAAATTTTAAGTCACATCGGCAGTATTTCAGCCATATCGTGACTATCAAAAGTTAAATATAATACATACATTGAAACTTGTATAAAAACCTGCCAACGAGGGACAGTAAAATAACTAGACTTATCACAGAAATAAATTGAAAACTAGTATGTAATCATAAAATCAATAGCACTATACATAACATTACATTATAAAAACAGGCTATAGATCGCCAGCAACTGAAGGTAGACCACCATACTGGGGACCATGGGGACTTACAGTACCTTTGCTACCTGCATGGACCCCAGCAGGATTTACATCATCCCTTCAGCAACTGGCGACTGTATGCAAAGTTAGCCACAAGTAAAAATACAAATATTCTACGTTTAAAAGAGTAGTAGGCAGAAATATTCTTTGAATGACATGGACTTACGATATCCTCTCAGGGGGACAATAATTTTACACTACGTCAACCCCCTTTGAGGATACGGCCAGTAACAAACTCAGATATAATTTCATTTTACCAATTTTAAAAAGTCATTTCTTTTATACAATACATATTATCAAAATTTATTGAACAATTCTATCTCTTTTAAAAACCCAATAACTAAATGAGAAGAAATATTATAAAAACGATCCTTGAGAGATGATGATTTGAAATACTTATCCCTTGTGATGGAAAAATCAATACAGTCAAGCAGGACATGCTTGACCGTGATTCTCTCATCACAAGGGATACAACATGGAGGATCTTCACCTTTCAACAAATATTCGTGAGTATATCTACTGTGGCCAATACGACATCGTCGTAAAATGACCTCGTCAAATCTGGACTGACAACCCAAGTAGGTGTAACCGATATTTGGTTTAATTTCATGTAATTTATTGATACCTACTTGGGCGTCCCACTTCTTCTGCATCAGATCTCGGATATATGATCCAATCACTGGCTTATAGTCTGTGTATGGAATAAGAAGTGGTGTCACAGATTTGTTGAGGGCTGCTTTTGCAGCAGCATCAGCCATTGTGTTCCCAGTAATTCCAACATGGCTGGGTAACCAACAGAAAACGATGTCGTATTGGCCAGTAGCAAGTTCATTATATAATTCAACAATTTTGATTAAAAGTGGATGTTTAGTGGACTGATTTGCAATTGCTTGAAGACAGGAAAGAGAATCGGAAAATATAATAAAATGTTTATGTTTTGATTTATTACTGATGTATTCTAGAGCTGTTAATAGGGCTTTTGATTCGGCTGTAAAAATGGAACAGTTATCAGGAATTCTAGATGATATAGTCCTGGATCCAATGATGGTGGCACTAGCAACTGCGGCACCATCCTTGGATCCATCTGTAAATATAGATTTGTACGTATCATATTTGTTTCTGAGTTGATTATATTCCTGTTGATAGATAAGTTGATTGGTTTCAGATTTCTTTAGTTTCGTTAATGTCAGATCCACCACTGGCTTCACTAACTGCCATGGTGGAGAAGACAAAAGCTGAGTGGGGGCTATACTATCAAGAATTATTTTAGCAGCAGAAATATCAGAACGTAGTCTTATTCCAAGAGGAGGGAGAACAGATGATTTATTATTGTAGAGATTTCCATAAAGAGGATTAAAAATGCAGTCGAATGCTGGATTCGAGTTATTAGAACGTAATTTAGAGATATACTGTAAAGATAATTTAATGCGGCGGTGATTAAGGGACGTCTCGTCAGCTTCTACATACAAACTATCAATTGGCGTGGTTCTAAAGGCGCCAAGGCAAAGTCTCAGGCCTTGATGATGTATAGTATCTAATAATTTGAGATTACTTTTACAAGCCCCACCATAAATGATGGAGCCGTAATCAAGTTTAGAACGGATAAGTGCTCTGTATAGTTGGAGGAGGGTTTTCTGATCCCCTCCCCACTTTGAGTTGGAAACAACTTTCAATAGGTCCATAGCCTTCAGACATTTATTCTTAAAGTACTTTATGTGGGGTAAAAAGGTTAAATGATGATCGAAAATTAAACCTAAAAATTTGGCTTCTTTGACAACTTTAATAGGCGTGTCATCTAAAATTAATTCCGGGTCTGGGTGAGGTTTGTATTTTCTGCAAAAATAAATACAGTTTGTTTTAGATTTGGAGAATTTAAAGCCATTTTCTAAACACCATTTATGAATTTTATTTAAACATAGCTGTAATTGCCTTTCAATAGTATGCATGTTTTTGCCACGACAGGAAATATTAAAATCATCCACAAAAAGCGAACCATCAATAGAATCATTTAAAACTTTTAATAAACTGTTAATCTTAATACTGGCACTCGTGAAGAGCAACCTCCTCGTGGTGAGTGCTGGGTAACGCTAAAAGCTCTTCCCCCGTGTGGAACCGGGGCAGAATATTTCCACAGCCTCCCATTGCTGGTCGTATGAGGCGACTAAAATGGGCAACCTGTTTGCCGTGGGTTGCGTCCCTGTGTCGGCGGAGGACGGGAGTCTGGTAGTTGAGGGCACTGGTTCCTGGAACTGCGTTCCTTTGCCCAACACACTACTTCGACCCTTACTTCGCCTAGACGGGTGGTAAGATGGGCCCGGTCTTATCAATCGGCTGGTCATGCCAGGCCCTGTGCGTAATATTGTATATACACACGTGTGTTGTATTTTACTGTATATTTCGGTCTTGGCCATCCATAACTTGTGTGAATTCTAACTTTTGGATTGAATAAATTGCCTAGAGTCTTACGCCAGAAGGCGGTGGCTCATGGGCCAATCTGGTACTTTCGACCTCTGAGTTCTGTATGTCTTCAATTTCTTGTCATGGGCCGGACCAGCCTGGCATTTTATTTGTTAGACAAATGCAGCTATTCATGTTGTTTTTACTGGAGTATAACACCTCTGTATCCCTGATGTTTGCATGTTGGAGATCCGGTGCAGGAAAACATCGCTCTGTGTAGCACTCCATGGTGGGTGGGGAGCAGGGGTGCTGAATCAATTACTTTCATCATGGCACACAATCATACTGGTTCAAACCGCACTGACAAGAAGAGACGTCTGGAAGCTGAGATTTTCTCATCTGACGACGATGCTTCTATTTCACAAACTTCAAATTCTTGGGCTCGGTTTATCGTAGTGGACTCACGTAATCAACTACCTTTGAAAATCAATCCCTTTGCAATATCTAAAGCCATTGAAGGTATCTGTGGTGAGGTGAAGAATGTTTCACGGCTCCGGAGCGGCTCTCTTTTGGTGGAGTGCGCACAGAGACAGCAGGCTATTAATCTTTTAAAATGTACTAGCTTTGCTAACACAGAAGTTGTTGTTTCTGAACACAGAACGTTGAATTCGAGTCGAGGGATCATCCGCGACAGAGCTCGTTGCCTGGCAGAAATGTCAGAAGATGACATTTTGGAAGAACTTAAATCACAGAATGTCACATCAGTGAAACGTTTCAATAGAAAAGATGGTGAAAATTTCGTTCCAACAAATACTTATTTGTTCTCCTTTTCTCTTTCAACAATTCCACAATCTATTAAGGCAGGCTATTTTAACATCGGAGTGGAGGTGTATGTCCCCAATCCACTCCGGTGTTACAAATGTCAGAAGTTTGGGCACGGCTCCAAATCATGTGATCGTCCAACTGTTTGCCACCGTTGTGGTGGAAATCATGATGGTTCAGGCTGTACAGCAGACCTGAAATGTACAAACTGTAAGGGTCAACATGTTGCATCATCTAAATCCTGCCCTTTTTGGACACGTGAAAAAGACATTTTGACAATCAAATGTCAAAACAACATCAGTTACTTTGATGCGAAAAAAGTCTATGATAGCCGGACACCTTCATCCAAACAAACTTATGCTGCTGCTGCTGCTGTCTCTCGCCCTTCAACCCGTAGATCTATAGAATGTCAGACGGACTTGACGTGGACACATTCTGAACACCCGCTGCCTCTGACTACATCATGTGACAGTCAAACAACTCATTCTGTCAGCCCAGGTGAAATGTCTCCCGATTCTATCATTGTGACTCAGGTTGTGGCCCCATCTACACCCACTCCTGATATACCAGCTACCAACAAACCATCAACTGAAATGCCCAAAAAACAAAAGAAGAAACAAAACAAGAAAATTTCTACTAAGATCCCTACTCTCACTGAAACATCTGTAGATGTTCACAATTACTTTGAGCCTCTTGAGATGGATGTCACCCCATCTTCACACCACAGCAGTGGTGACTCCTCTTCACGTTTACGTGAACGATCTCCGGTAGAACCACCATGAATCATTCGAATCTAATTCAATGGAATTGCCGAGGACTTAGGCACAATTTTAACGAACTGCAATTATTATCAACGGATATTTGTCCATCAGCAATTTCTTTACAAGAAACGTACCTTAAAACAACCGACAAATTTGATTTAAGGCAGTATAGTTCGTATCATTCCTTCTCTCCTCCGGGAGATAAAGCTACTGGAGGAGCTTCTATTTTGGTGCGGCGGGGCGTTGTTCACAGTCCTGTTCCGCTTGACACGAATATGCAAGCTGTTGCAGTTAGGCTTACACTGCATATTGCCTTCACACTTTGCTCCTTATACATTCCTCCATCTTCAAATCTTCAGCGTAATGATCTACAAAAACTGTACGACCAGCTCCCAAAGCCCTGTCTCATCATGGGTGATCTAAATGGTCATAATACTTTATGGGGAGGTTCTATCATTAATCAAAAGGGTAAAGTTATCGAGGATTTTGTTTCTGATAATGACCTCTGCATCTTTAACGATGACTCGGACACCTACTTACACCCTGCAACTGGTACGTATTCATCATTAGATCTGTCTTTGACGGATTCAGTTTTGTTAAATGAATTCTCATGGTCCGTCCATGATGACCTATGTGGGAGTGACCATTTCCCCACGGTGCTTAAGCCCATTTATCCAGCTGTTGGATCCACCTTCACCTCGATGGAATTTTGTGAAGGCTGATTGGCTTTTATTTCAATCTTTATGCAAAGATAAATTACAAACTACGTCTTTTCAAAATGTTACTGACCCGATTCAGTTGTTCTCAGATCAACTGAATGAAATTGCTGATGAATCAATACCTAAGTCCTCGATCAACCCACGTGTTCGTAAACCGTGGTTTGATGACACTTGCAAACAAGCTAGGAAATGTCGTAAGAAGGCGGAGAAGTACTTCCGTAAACATCCCACTGTCCATAATTTAAATATTGTAAAAATTTCAAATGCCAAGGCAAGACGTCTATTTAAGCAAAATAAACGTCAATCCTGGCGGACTTATGTCTCCAAAATTAACTCTCGTACCCCTATGTCCAAGGTATGGAACATGATTAAAAAGATCAAAGGCAAGGGATCAAATTCTACAGTTAACCATCTGAAGGATGGCGATACTTTGTTAACTGATAAATCTGCCATTGCCAATAGCATTGGTGAAACTTTATCTCATCATTCTTCTTCATCTAATTACGCTCCTGAATTTCAAAAATATCAGCTTCAACAGGAAAAGAAAAAAGTAAATTTTACATCTGATAATGGTGAAGATTACAATGAGGTATTTTCACTACATGAGCTATATACTGCCTTAGGGCAAGCTCATGATACAGCAGCAGGCGCTGATAATATTCATTATCAGCTGCTGAAACACTTGCCCGAATCATGCCTTGAAACTATGTTAAATATATTCGATGATATTTGGACATCTGGGATGTTTCCAGCTTCATGGCATAAAGCCATTGTTATCCCCATTCCCAAACCTGGGCGGGATCATTCTGATCCATCAAATTACCGACCTATCTCTTTAACTAGCTGTGTTTGTAAAACGATGGAACGCATGGTAAATAATCGATTAGTGTGGTACTTGGAAACAAATAATCTTCTTTCCAATATACAATGCGGTTTCCGTAAAAACAGAAGTACTATCGATCACTTAGTGCGTTTAGAATCGTTCATAAAAAATTCCATTGTAAATAGACAACATGCTGTATCGATCTTTTTCGACTTAGAAAAAGCTTACGATACAACATGGAAACATGGTATTTTAAAAGATCTTCATGATTTTGGATTAAGAGGCCGTTTGCCTCATTTCATATCACAGTTTTTAACAGACAGGCAATTTCAAGTCCGAGTGGGTACAACCCTGTCTGATCATTATAATCAGGATCAGGGTGTCCCACAAGGCAGTATTTTGTCTGTCACTTTATTCAGTATAAAAATTAACAGTTTGTCAAAAGTTTTAAATGATTCAGTTGATGGATCACTTTTTGTGGATGATTTTAATCTATCTTGTCGTGGTAAAAATATCCACACAATAGAAAGGCAATTACAATTATGTCTTAATAAAATTAACAAGTGGTGTCTAGAAAACGGGTTTAAATTTTCCAAATCAAAAACTAATTGTATACATTTCTGCAGAAAATATAAGTCACATAAGGACCCTGAACTATTTCTGAATGGCACTCCTATCAAAGTTGTTAAGGAGGCCAAGTTCTTGGGACTTATTTTTGATAACCACTTAACTTTCCTTCCACATATTAAATACCTAAAAGCTAAATGCCTGAAGGCACTCGACTTATTGAAAGTAGTTTCTAATTCAAAGTGGGGAGGGGATCAAACAACCCTCTTACACTTGTACAGGTCACTAATTCGTTCCAAACTTGATTATGGCTCCATCATCTATGGTGGAGCCTGCAAAAGTAATTTACAAAAACTAGATACGATACATCATCAGGGTCTGAGGCTTTGTCTTGGAGCCTTCAGAACGTCTCCCATTCACAGTCTCTATATAGAAGCAGATGAGCCTTCTCTTAAACAACGCCGACTAAAATTATCTCTACAATACATCACTAAATTATATTCTAATCCGTCAAATCTAGCTTTTGAATGTATATTCCATCCTCTCTACGAAGATCTTTACAATAAGAAATCGGCACTCCATCCACCACTGGGAATTAGAATAAAATCTGCAATATCAGCTTCAAATATTAAACTCCAAGATATAGCTCCTACTCAACTTTTCTCCTCTCCTCCTTGGCAAATGGTAAAGCCAGAGGTAGACCTGACATTAACCAAACTTAAGAAATCAGATACTAACCAATTAATATACCAACAAGAATACCACCAACTTAGAAACAATTATGACACTTATAAATCTATATTTACCGATGGATCCAAGGATGGTGGCACAGTTGCTAGTGCCACTGTCATTGGATCCAGAACAATCTCTTCCCGTTTACCTGATAACAGTTCCATATTCACTGCAGAAGCAAACGCCATTTTTACAGCACTTAAATATATCAGTAATCAATCTAAACATAAACAATTCATACTGTTTTCAGATTCTCTTTCATGTCTTCAGGCAATTAAAAATATGTCTTCAAAACATCCACTTTTAATCCAAATTCTTGAGTTATTTAATGATCTTGCTACTGGCCAATATGACATCGTCTTTTGTTGGTTACCAAGCCATGTTGGTATTAAAGGTAACACAATGGCCGATGCTGCTGCAAAAGCAGCCCTCAACAAATCTGTGACACCACTTCTGATCCCATACACTGATTTTAAACCCATGATTCGATCTTACATCCGAGATCTTATGCAACAGAAGTGGGACGCCCAAGTAGGTATCAATAAATTACATGAAATTAAACCAAATATCGGTTACACCTACTTGGGCTGTCAGTCAAGATTTGAAGAGGTCATTATGCGACGATGTCGTATTGGCCACAGCAGATATACGCACGAATATTTATTACAAGGTGAGGATCCTCCGTTTTGTATCCCTTGTGATGAAAGAATCACTGTCAAGCATGTCCTGCTTGACTGTGTTGATTTTTCCATCACAAGGGATAAATATTTCAATGTAAAAACAATTAAGGACCTTTTTAATGATGTTAATTCTCGTTTAATATTATGTTTTTTAAAGGAAATAGAGCTTTTTCATAAATTTTGATGTGTTCAATGTTTTGTTTTACAAATTGACAATGCGAAATTCATAACTTAGATTGTTAGTGGCTGTACCCTTGAGGGGGGTTGAAGTAGCGTAAAATTATTGTCCCCCTAAGAGGGTATGTAAGTCCCAAATCATTCGAAGTATTTTTCTGCACACTAGGCTTTGAAACGTAGTATCTTCGTTATTTTAATCTAAGGCTTAACTGGTACACTGTCGCCAGTGACTGAAGGGATGATATAAATCCTGCCGGGGTCCATGCAGGAAGCAAAAGTACTGTAAGTCCCCATGGTCCCCAGTATGGTGATCTCCCTTCAGTTGCTGACGATTTCTAGCCCATTTTTAAATTGTGATGTTCATTAATGCTTACTGCCTTTTAATATTCTCAACTAGTTTTAAATCAAGTCTGTGATATTCTAGTTATTCTACTGTCCTTCGTTGACAGCTTTTTATTCAGTTTAAATATATGTATCATAAATGTATCATAAATGTACTTTCTCGTCACGATATGGCTGAAATATTGCCCATGTGACGTTAAATAATAACTCACTCACTCACTAATCTTAATACTAAACAATGTGACAGACAAGATACTGCCTTGTGGGACTCCCTGATCTTGATTGTAATGATCAGACAGGGTGGAACCCACACGGACCTGAAATTGTCTGTCAGATAAAAACTTGGATATAAATTGAGGCAAACGGCCTCGCAATCCAAAGTCATGTAAATCTTTTAAAATGCCATGCTTCCATGTAGTGTCATATGCTTTTTCCAGATCGAAAAAGATAGACACTGCATGCTGTTTGTTAACAATGGCATTCTTAACGAATGACTCCAATCTAACTAAATGGTCAATGGTACTACGATTTTTACGGAATCCACATTGAATATTTGTAATTAAATTATTGGATTCTAGGTACCATGTTAATCTATTATTGACCATGCGTTACATGGTTTTGCAAACGCAGCTAGTCAATGAAATTGGTCTATAATTTGATGGATCGTTATGATCCCGTCCATTTTTCGGTATAGGAACAACAATGGCATCACGCCACGAAGAAGGAAATTTTCCAGATGTCCATATATCATCAAGTAAGGTTTCCAAACATGATTCTGGTAAATGTTTCAGGAGTTGATAATGTATGTTATCAGCCCCTGAAGCAGTATCATGAGCTTGCCCAAGGGCAGTATGGAGCTCATGAATGGAAAAGACTTCATTATAATCTTCCCCGTTATCTGAATTAAAATTAATAGGTTTCTTTTCCTGCTGCTTTTTATATTTTTGAAATTTAGTTACATAGTTAGACGAGGAGGAATGCTCAGCTAGAGTTTCACCCAGTTTGTTTGCAATATCTGATTTATCAGTTAACAATTGATCGCCATTTTTAAGATGATGTATGCTGGATTTATTACCCTTACCTTTAATTTTCTGAATCATGTTCCACACCTTGGACATCGGCGTACGTGAATTAATTTTGGACACATAATTGTGCCAAGATTGGCGTTTGTTTTGTTTAAAAGTACGCCTGGTTTTAGCATTGACAATTTTGAATTTATTGAGATTATGGACCATAGGATGGCGTCGGAAGTAATTTTCAGCCTTTTTCCTTGCCTTCCTAGCTTGTTTGCAGTCGTTGGTAAACCATGGTTTTCGAATGTGAGGATTTGCGGAGGACTTCGGTATACATTCTTCAGCTATTTTATTCAGTTCGTTAGAGAAAAGTTGTATAGGGTCAGGAACATTGAGAAACTTTTCAGGTTTTAGTGTGTTAGTACAAAGTATTTCATATGAAGCCCAGTTGGCCTTAGTCAAATTCCATCTCGATGACGGAGGTACATCAGATGGTGTCACAGTTTTTAAAGACGGTAGGAAAATGGTCACTTCCACAAAGGTCATCGTGGACTGACCATTCAAATTCACTTAGTAAATCAGAATCGACAACTGACAAGTCCAGACAAGAATACTTTCCAGTTGCAGGATGGAGATACGTTTCAGAACCATCATTGAAAATACATAAGTCGTTATTAATGAAAAAATCCTCCAATAATTTACCTTTTGAATTGCTGTCATTACTACCCCAAAGTGGGTTATGGCCATTCAAATCTCCCATGATGACACAGGGCTTAGGGAGTTGGTCATACAGTGCCTGAAGATCAGACTGACGGAGAGAGTATGATGGTGGTACATACAAAGAACATAAAGTAAAAACAATATTCAGTGTTACACGTACTGCAACAGCCTGAAGAGGGGTATTGAGAGGAACAGGGCTGTGAATGACGCCCTGTCTCACCATAACAGAAGATCCTCCAGTTGCTTTATCCCCTGGAGGGGAAAAGCAATGGTAAGAATTGTACTGTCTTAAATCAAAATTATCTGTGGTCTTGAGGAAGGTTTCTTGAAGACAAAATGCTGATGGCTTGAAATCTTGAATTAAAAGCTGAAGATCATTAAAATTATTCCGCAGTCCTCTGCAATTCCATTGTATTAAATTGGTTGAGCAACTCATGGAGGCTCAACTGGAGATCGTGAGCGGGGGGAAGGTCCTCTACGCTGTAATGGTAGCGAAGGAGTGACCTCCATATCCAGAGGTTCAAAGGTGTTATGAACCTCTACAGGAGCAGTCAAGGACAAAGGTTCCTCAACATGTTTGAGGGCCTTTGCTTCTTTCCGTCTTTGTTTTTTTCTTTGTTCGTCAGATGTCTATTGGTTTTGAGTTCAGGTACAAAGTCAGGTTGAATGTCAGGGTCTGGTAAAGGGACAGCTTCTGGCAGCGGTTCGGTTTGTGAAGCTGATAAAGATAAAGTGCAGATGTCAGCATCAATTTGATATAAAATTTTCTGGTCAGTGGATACCCAGCTAATAGCTGTTTGACAGCTATTATCAGCCTTGAGAAGAGAAGAGGAGATTGCAGCAGAATAGGTGAGTGGAGAAGTGGAAGTGGTTGATTCACTTGTAACCAACTTCTTCGCGTCTGTAAATGAGATATCATTGGTGTACTTTAGTTTTAAAATTTGTGTCTGTGTCACAAAAGAGGGACATGATTTGGAAGTAGACATGTGACCACCGCCGCAGTTTGCACATTTGATAGTGTCTGTGCACTCAGTGCTATCATGGGTCTTACTGCAGCGGGAGCAAACTTGAGTATGACGACAGGATTTGGCTCCATGTCCAAATTGCTGACATTTGAAACAACGGAGTGGATTCGGTATATATACATCCACTCCGATGTTGAAATAACCGGCTTTAATAGAGGAAGGAAGCTTAGTGAGATTAAACGTGAAAAGGTAAGTTGTTGTTTTTATGATGTTGTCACCATCTTTCCTTGTGAACCGTTTCACAGAAGATACACCTTGAGGCTTCATTTCTGCAACAATCTCTTCTTCAGACATGTCCGAGAGGCATTTTGCACGGTCACGTACAATGCCTCTAGAAGAGTTGAGTGTTTTGTGCTCAGAGACAACAATCTCTGTATTTGCAAAATGTTGAGCTTTGAGTAGATTCAGAGATTGCTGTCTCCTTACACATTCCACAAGCAGGGAACCGGACCGGATACGAGTTACATTTTTGACAGTACCACAAATACCTTCAATAGACTTTGAAATGACAAAGGGGTTGAGTTTCCGGGGCTGACCATCAACTCCTTCCACAACAAGAAATCGAGGCCAAGAATCGATATTGGGTACAGTATCTTCATCAAAAGATAGTGCAATATCTGTGTCTATATGCCTCCTTTTAGTTTTAGATCTAGAACCAGAGTGTAGGGGAGTAGCCATGATGAAAGAAAGATTTTCGACAACCTGCTCCCCACCCGCCATGGAGTGTCAACAAGGACAGTGATGTAGTGGAAACCGACTACAAACACCAGGGCTACAGGGGTGCTATACTCCAGCAAAAAGGACACAGGTAGCTATTATTGTCAAACAGGGTTAAAAGTCAGACTGCTTCCGCCCAAGACAGTTATCTGATGACAAATAGAACCCGGAGGTCAATAATGCCAGATTGGCCCATGAGCCACCGCCTTCTGGCGTAAGACTTTAGGCAATTTACTCAATCCAAACTTGAGAATACACACAAGTAATGTACGGCCAAGACCAAAATAAACAGTAAAATACAACACAGTTGTGCATATACAATATTACGCACAGGGCCTGGCATGACCAGCCGATTGATAAGACCGGGCCCATCTTACCACCCGTCTAGGCGAAGTAAGGGTCGAAGTAGTGTGTTGGGCAAAGGAACGCTATTCCAGGAACCAGTGCCCTCAACTACCAGACTCCCGTCCTCCGCCGACACAGGGACGCAACCCACGGCAAACAGGTTGCCCATTTTAGTCGTCTCATACGACCAGCAATGGGAGGCTGTGGAAATATTCTGCATAGAAAGAGCTATTTGCGTTACCCAGCACTCACCACGAGGAGGTTGCTCTTCACGAGTGCCTGGAAGCCAAGAAGCAAGTCAGTAACCAAGTCAGTAACCAGTTACCATCGACTACTACTTATTCTGCTGTAGGTCTCGCTCTGTTTCCACTTCATCAATCGAATGTCAGACTGCGTTGACATGGGTGCACTCTGATCAACCAGTAGAAACAACATCTGTCATTCAGCCCAACAAATCAGATTGTCAGCCCACTACATCATCTTCAGAATCACACACTGATTCACAATGTTTACCAGAAATTGAAAAACCAGGAAATGTTCACATGTCAAAGACAGAAAGAACAAAACTAAATAGACAACATCTTAGGACACCCTCTCCTTTCAGAGGTGCCTGTCCATAACTCCTTTGGACCTTTGGATATGGAGGTAACTCCGTCTTCACAGGCCAGTGCTAGGAGTTCTTCACGCTCGCGTGTGAGGTTACCTATTGAGCCGCCATGACTCAAACGCCTCATTTGATTCAGTGGAATTGCAGAGGACTCAGGAAAAATGTTAATGAGATACAATTGCTAATTCAGGACTTTACACCATCAGCACTGTGTCTCCAATAGACTTATCTTAAGCATAGCGATGTATTTGATTTACGGCAATACAATTGCTATCATTCATTATCAGAACAGGCCAGAAAGTGTAGGAAGAAAGCAGAAAAATATTTCCGCCGCCATCCTACAGTCCATAATCTAGATAAGGTTAACATTACAAATGCCAAGGCACGAAGTGCTTTTAAACAAAATAAGCGTCAGTCTTGGAGAAACTATGTCTCAAAAATATATTCCCGCACGCCCATATCCAAGGTGTGGAATATGATACAAAAAATATAAGGCAAAGGCTCAAAATCTTCTGATCACCATCTTAAGGAAGGTGACACGTTATTAACGGATAAAACAGATATTGCAAATAAACTTGGAGAAACATTAGCTAAACATTCTTCAACATCAAATTATGTCCCGGAGTTTCAAAAATTTAAGAAACAACGGGAAAAGATAAAAGTAAATTTCACTTCTGAAAATGATGAATACTATAATGAAGTCTTCTCATTACATGAGCTACATACCGCCCTTGGGCAAGCTCGTGACACAGCAACGGGAGCTGATAACATACACTACCAGCTTTTAAAACATTTACCCGAATCATGTCTGGAGAAACTTTTAGATATATTTGATCAAATATGGACCTCAGGGAATTTTCCTCCTTCATGGCATAATGCCATTGTAGTCCCAATACCAAAGCCTGGCCGGGATCATACAGATCCCTCGAACTATCGACCTATATCCTTAACAAGCTGCGTATGTAAAACCATGGAACGAATGATGAATAATAGATTAATTTGGTATCTGGAAACCAATAATCTAATTACAAATATCCAATGTGGTTTCCGGAAAAATCGAAGTACTATCGACCATTTAGTACGATTAGAATCCTTTGTGAAAAATGCTATTGTAAATAAATAACACGTAGTATCAATTTTCTTTGATCTTGAGAAAGCATACGATACTACTTGGAAGCATGTCATTTTAAAGGATTTACATGATTTTGGTTTGAGAGGTCGTTTACCACATTTTATATCACAATTTTTAACAGACAGACAATTTCAAGTCCGAGTGGGTACCACCCTGTCTGACCATTATAATTATTATTACAATATGTCACTAAATGATATTCTGATCAGTGAAATCCAGCTTTTAATTGCGTCTTTAATCCTCTTTACCAAGATATTTATAATAAAAAATCGTCTCTTCTTCCACCACTTGGAATCAGAATCCAGTCTGCCATGTCTGCCGGTAATATTAAACTGCAAGATATAGCTCCCTTTCAACTGTTTTCATCACCTCCTTGGCAAATGGTAAGGCCAGAGGTCGATCTCACATTAACCAAATTAAAAAAAATCTGATACAAATCAACTACTTTATCAACGACAATATAATGAATTAAGGAACACTAATGATACTTACAAGTCCATATTTACAGATGGATCCAAGGATGGCGACGCTGTTGCCAGCGCCACTGTTATTGGATCCAGAGTGAGTGAGTTAATATTTAACGTCACATCGCCAATATTTCAGCCATATCGTGACGAGAATTAATACATTAATAACAAATAAATATATATAATTTATAAAAAACCTGTCAGCAAAGGACAGTACAATAACTAGAATATCACAGAGTGTATTAAAACTAGTTGAGGAACATATAAAAGCAGAAAGAATTAATAACACAATATAAAAATGGGCTAGAGATCGTCAGTTACTAAAGGGAGAACACCATACCAGGGACCATGGGGACTTACAGTGCCTTTGCTTCCTGCATGGAACCTGCCTGGATTTATATCAGTCCTTCAGTCACTGGTGATAGTTGACCAGTTAAGCCTTAGATTAAAATGACAAAAATACTACGTTTTAAAATTCTGGTATGCATAACAATACATTGAATGATGTGGGACTTACATACCCTCTTAGGGGGACAATAATTTTACGCTACTTCAACCCCCCTCGAGGGTACAGCCACTAACAATCTAAGTTATATATTAGCACTACCAATATATAAAAACATATTACGTACATCAAAATTTATGTATTAAATCAATTTCCTTTAAAAAGTGCAATACTAAATGAGAATTAACTTGACTAAAAAGGTCCTTGACTGTTTTGACACTATAATATTTATCCCTTGTGATGGAAAAATCAATACAATCAAGCAGGACATGCTTGACTGTGATTCTTTCATCACAAGGGATGCAAAACGAAGGATCCTCACCATTTAAAAGATACTCATGTGTATATCTTGAATGGCCAATACGACATCGTCGCATAATGACCTCTTCAAATTTGGACTGACAGCCCAAGTAGGTGTAACCGATATTTGGTTTAATTCATGTAATTTATTGATACCTACCTGGGAGTCCCACTTCTGTTGCATAAGATCACGGATGTAAGATCGAATCATTGGTTTAAAATCAGTGTATGGGATCAGAAGTGGTGTCACAGATTTGTTGAGGGCTGCTTTTGCAGCAGCATCGGCCATTGTGTTACCAATGATACCAACATGGCTTGGTAACCAACAAAAGACGATGTCATATTGGCCAGTAGCAAGATCATTAGATAATTCGAGAATTTCGATTAAAAGTGGATGTTTTGATGACATATTTTTAATCGCCTGAAGGCATGAAAGAGAATCTGAAAACAGTATGAATTGTTTATGTTTAGCTTGATTACTGATATATTTAAGTGCTGTAAAAATGGCGTTTGCTTCGGCAGTGAATATGGAACTATTATCAGGTAAACGTGAAGATATTGTTCTGGATCCAATGGCGGTGGCACTAGCAACTGCGCCACCATCCTTGGATCCATCTGTAAAGATCGATTTATAAGTGTCATAATTGTTTCTTAATTGACTGTATTCTTGTTGTTAAATTAATTCGTTAGTGACTGATTTCTTTAGTTTTGTTAATGTAAGATCTACCTCTGGCTTTACCATTTGCCAAGCAGGAGACGAGAAAAGTTTAGTAGGAGCTATATCTTGGAGTTGAATATTAGAAGCTGATATTGCAGATTTTATTCTGATTCCGAGTGGTGGAGTCAGTGTTGATTTCTTATTGTAAAGATCTTCGTAGAGAGGATTGAATATGCATTCAAAAGCTGGATTGGACTGATTAGAATATAATTTAGTGATGTATTGTAAAGATAATTTTAAACGGCGTTGTTTAAGAGAAGGCTCATCTGCTTCTATATAGAGACTGTGAATGGGAGACGTTCTAAAAGCTCCAAGGCAAAGCCTCAGGTCTTGATGATGGATGGTATCGAGTTTTTGTAAATTACTTTTGCAGGCTCCACCATAGACGATGGAGCCATAATCAAGTTTTGAACAGATTAGTGACCTGTATAAGTGTAAGAGAGTTGTTTGATCCCCTCCCCACTTTGAATTAGAAACTACTTTCAATAAGTCGAGTGCCTTCAGGCATTTAGCTTTTAGGTATTTAATATGTGGAAGGAAAGTTAAGTGGTTATCAAAAATAAGTCCCAAGAACTTGGCCTCCTTAACAACTTTGACAGGAGTGCCATTCAGAAATAGTTTAGGGTCCTTATGTGGCTTATATTTTCTGCAGAAATGTATACAATCAGTTTTTGATTTGGAAAATTTAAACCTGTTTTCAAGACACCACTTATTAATTTTATTTAGACATAATTGTAATTGCCTTTCAATTGTGTGCATATTTTTACACCGACAAGATAGATTAAAATCATCCACAAAAAGTGATCCATCAACTGAATCATTTAAAACTTTTGACAAACTGTTAATTTTTATACTGAATAAAGTGACAGACAAAATACTGCCTTGTGGGACACCCTGATCCTGATTATAATGATCAGACAGGGTTGTACCCACTCGGACTTGAAATTGCCTGTCTGTTAAAAACTGGGATATAAAATGAGGCAGACGGCCTCGTAATCCAAAATCATGAAGATCTTTTAAAATACCATGTTTCCATGTTGTATCGTATGCTTTTTCTAAATCGAAAAAGATCGATACAGCATGTTGTCTATTTACAATGGAATTTTTAACGAATGATTCTAAACGCACTTAGTGATCGATGGTACTTCTGTTCTTCCGGAAACCGCATTGTACATTGGTAAGAAGATTATTTGTTTCCAAGTACCACACTAATCGATTATTTACCATGCGTTCCATAGTTTTACAAACACAGCTAGTGAGAGATATAGGTCGGTAATTTGATGGATCAGAATGATCCCGCCCAGGTTTGGGAATGGGGATAACAATGGCATTATGCCATGAAGCTGGAAACATCCCAGATGTCCAAATATCATCGAATATATTTAACATTGTTTCAAGGCATGTTTCGGGCAAGTGTTTCAGCAGCTGATAATGAATATTATCAGCGCCTGCTGCTGTATCATGAGCTTGCCCTAAGGCAGTATATAGCTCATGTAGTGAAAATACCTCATTGTAATCTTCACTATTATTAGATGTAAAATTTACTTTTTTCTTCTCCTGTTGGAGCTGATATTTTTGAAATTCAGGAGCGTAATTAGATGAAGAAGAATGATGAGATAAAGTTTCACCAATGCTATTGGCAATGGCAGATTTATCAGTAAACAAAGTATCGCCATCCTTCAGATGGTTAACTGTGGAATTTGATCCCTTGCCTTTGATCTTTTTGATCATGTTCCATACCTTGGACATAGGGGTACGAGAGTTAATTTTGGAGACATAAGTCTGCCAGGATTGAAGTTTATTTTGCTTAAATAGACGTCTTGCCTTGGCATTTGAAATTTTAACAGTATTTAAATTATGGACAGTGGGATGTTTACGGAAGTACTTCTCCGCCTTCTTACGACATTTCCGAGCTTGTTTGCAATTAGCATCAAACCATGGTTTACGAACACGTGGGTTTGACAGAGGACTAAGGTATGGATTCATTAGCAATTTCATTCAGTTGATCTGAAAACAACTGAATTGGGTCAGTAACATTCTGAAAAGAAGTAGTTTGTAATTTATCTTTGCATAAAGATTGAAATAAAAGCCAATCAGCCTTCACAAAATTCCATCGAGGTGAAGGTGGATCCAACAGCTGGATAAATGGGCTTAAGCACCGTGGGGAAATGGTCACTCCCACATAGGTCATCATGGACGGACCATGAGAATTCATTTAACAAAACTGAATCCGTCAAAGACAGATCTAATGATGAATACGTACCAGTTGCAGGGTGTAAGTAAGTGTCTGAGTCATCATTAAAGATGCATAAATTATTATCGGAAACAAAATCCTCGATCACTTTACCCTTTTGATTAAGTATAGAACTTCCCCATAAAGTATTATGCCCATTTAGATCACCCATGATAACACAGGGCTTTGGGAGTTGGTCATATAGTTTTTGTAGATCATTTCGCTGAAGACTTGAAGAAAGAGGAATGCATAAGGAGCAAAGTGTGAAGGCAATATGCAGTGTAAGTCTAACTGCAATTGCCTGCAGAGTCGAGTCAAGCGGAACAGGACTGTGAACAACGCCCCGCCGCACTAAAATAGAAGCACCTCCAGTAGCTTTACCTCCCGGAGGAGAGAAGGAATGATATGAACTATATTGCTTTAAATCAAACTTATCTGTATTTTTAAGGTACGTCTCTTGTAAACAAATCGCTGATGTATTTAAATCACTTGTTAATAACTGCAGTTCATGAAAATTATGCCTAAGTCCTCTGCAATTCCATTGCATTATATTAGACAATTGAGTCATGGTGGCTCAATTGGAGATCGCTCGCGTGAATGTCACGAGGAACTACTCCCCCGCCTGTCCTGTGAGGACAGAGTAACCTCCATGTCCAGAGGCCCAAAGGAGTTCTGTAAAGGAACCTCTGAAGGTGAAGGGACAATAGGTGGCTGTTTTCTACTCAATTTCTTTTTCTCTTTTTTTTCAGAGTTGCTGGTTGTTTCCCAGACGTTTGGGATTGTGTCTCAGACTGAATCTCAGTCTGAGATCCTGAACTTGATTGACTGATGGCAGGAATAGGTGTGGAAATAGTGGAATTTGGAATTGTAGCAACAGGTTGTTCTGACTTGACCCATGTCAAGTCAGTCTGACACGAAATAGATGATGTTGTTACGGGGCGTGAGACTGCAGCGGAGTAAGAAATAGTTGATGTAGTTGTGGTCTGATCTTTCAATAGTTTCTTTGCATCCAGGTAGGGTATGTTCCTTTCACATTTCAGTTTCATTATTTTAGATTCAATCTGCCATACAGGGCAAGATTAAGATGAAGCAACATGTGAGCCAGAACAGTTTGCACATTTCAAATCATTTTCGCAGTCAGTGCTGTCATGGTTGGCACCGCAACGATGACAAACAACCGAGTTTCGACAGGATTTGGAGCCATGACCAAAACGTTGACACTTGTAGCATCGGAGCGGATTGGGGACATACACATCCACTCCGGTGTGGAAGTAACCTGCTTAATTGACTGTGGAAGGGATGTACGAGCAAACGTCATTAGATACGTGTTTGTATTGGTGATGACACCGTCCTTCTTGAATGTCAAACGTTTAACTGCAGTAACAGCCTGGTCTTCCAACTCCGTAGCGATTTCTTCTTCAGACATGTCGGACAGACAACGAACCCTGTCACGAACAATGCCTCGACAAGAATTTAATGTTCTGTGCACAGACACAGCAACCTCAAGATTGGCAAATGTAGAGATAGATAAAAGATTGAGAGATTGCTGTCTCCGTGCACACTCCACAAGAAGCGAACCACTACGGAGACGGGTGACGTTCTTGACTTCACCGCAAATCCCGGACACAGCCTTAGAAACAGCAAAAGGATTCAATTTGATAGGTAAGTTATCAGTAGCCTCAATCACCAGGAATTTTGCCCAGGAATCAATGGTTTGTGAAAGATTTCCAGTTGAAATTTCAATTTCCTCTAGACGTCTCTTTTTTTCATTACGAGATGAACCAGATTGTGGGAGAGCCATGGTGAAAAGAAAATGATTCAGCACCCCTGTTCCCCACCCCCAATCGAGTGTCAACAAGGACGGTGTTATATTGCACCGGATATCCAGGATGCAAACACCAGGGATACAGGGATGGTATACTCCAGCAAATATGACGTGAATAGCTATATTTATCTACCAGATGTAGTGCCAGGAAGGTTCAGTCCATGACAAGAAACTGGAGACATACAGAATACAGAGGTCAACATCACCAGATTGGCCCATGAGCCACCGCCTTCTGGCGTAAGACTCTAGGCAATTTATTATCCCCCGCCGCGCGAAAGCGCGAAGCGGGGGATATAGTATTCACGAGCGTACGTACGTCCCACCTGTTTGTTGCCGCGATATCTCAAGAACTAAACACTGGATTGTCTTCATATTTGGAACTATGGTGTATATACAGACTCTGCAGACACCAGTCGGTTTTGGTGACCTTGATCCCATTTTCAAGGTCACAGCAGACAAATCTGCTTTTAGAGTTGGAAAACGGTGTTGCCGCGATGTCTCAAGAACTAAACACTGGATTGTCTTCATATTTAGAACTATGGTGTATAAAAAGACTCCGCAGACACCAGTCGGTTTTGGTGACCTTGATCCCATTTTCAAGGTCACAGCAGGCAAATCTGCTTTTGGAGTTGGAAAACGGTGTTGCCGCGATATCTCAAGAACTAAACACTGGATTGTCTTCATATTTGGAACTATGGTGTATATACAGACTCTGCAGACACCAGTCGGTTTTGGTGACCTTGATCCCATTTTCAAGGTCACAGCAGACAAATCTGCTTTTAGAGTTGGAAAACGGTGTTGCCGCGATGTCTCAAGAACTAAACACTGGATTGTCTTCATATTTAGAACTATGGTGTATATACAGACTCCGCAGACACCAGTCGGTTTTGGTGACCTTGATCCCATTTTCAAGGTCACAGCAGGCAAATCTGCTTTTGGAGTTGGAAAACGGTGTTGCCGCGATATCTCAAGAACTAAACACTGGATTGTCTTCATATTTGGAACTATGGTGTATATACAGACTCCGCAGACACCAGTCGGTTTTGGTGACCTTGATCCCATTTTCAAGGTCACAGCAGACAAATCTGCTTTTAGAGTTGGAAAACGGTGTTGCCGCGATATCTCAAGAACTAAACACTGGATTGTCTTCATATTTAGAACTATGGTGTATATACAGACTCCGCAGACACCAGTCGGTTTTGGTGACCTTGATCCCATTTTCAAGGTCACAGCAGGCAAATCTGCTTTTGGAGTTGGAAAACGGTGTTGCCGCGATATCTCAAGAACTAAACACTGGATTGTCTTCATATTTGGAACTATAGTGTATATACAGACACCGCATACACCTGTCAGATTTGGTGACCTTGACCCCATTTTCAAGGTCACAGCAGGCAAATCTGCTTTTGGAGTTAGAAAACGGTGTTGCCACGATATCTCAAGAACTAATTGCTGGATTGTCTTCATATTTGGAACTATAGTGTATATACAGACACCGCATACACCTGTCAGATTTGGTGACCTTGACCCCATTTTCAAGGTCACAGCAGGCAAATCTGTTTTTGGAGTTGGAAAACGGTGTTGCCACAATATCTCAAGAACTAATCGCTGGATTGTCTTCATATTTGGTACTATGGTGTACAGGCGGGGGATATTTCGTCACTCTGTGACAAATACTTGTTCAATCCAAAATGGAGAATTCACACAAGTTATTCATGGCCAAGACCAAAATATACATCAAAATACAACAAAGTTGTGCATACACAATATTACGCACAGGGCCTGGCATGACCAGCCGATTGATAAGACCGGGCCCATCTTACCACCCGTCTAGGCGAAGTAAGGGTCGAAGTAGTGTGTTGGGCAAAGGAACACAGTTCCTGGAACCAGTGCCCTCAACTACCAGACTCCCGTCCTCCGCCGACACAGGGACGCAACCCACGGCAAACAGGTTGCCCATTTTAGTCGCCTCATACGACCAGCAATGGGAGGCTGTGGAAATATTCTACCCCGGTTCCACACGGGGGAAGAGCTATTAGCGTAACCCAGCACTCACCACGAGGAGGTTGCTCTTCACGAGTGCCTATTGGATCCATAACCATATCTAGATTACCGAATGACAGTTCCATTTTTACAGCAGAATCACAGGCAATATTAACTGCTCTCAAATATATAAATACTGAATCTAAACATAAACGGTTCACTGTTTTTTTCCGATTCACTTTCCTGTCTTCAGGCTATCAAAAATATGTCCTGTAAACATCCATTTTTTATTGAAATTCTTGAGTTATTTAATGATCTTGCTACTGGCCAATACGACATCGTTTTTTGTTGGTTACCAAGCCATGTTGGTATCACTGGTAACACAATGGCCGATGCTGCTGCTAAAGCAGCACTCACCAAATCTGTGACACCACTTCTCATCCCATATAGTGATTATAAACCTATAATTAGATCTTACATCCATGATCTGATGAAAAAGAAGTTGGACACCCAAGTAGGTATCAATATACATGAAATTAAACCAAATATCGGTTATACCTTCTTGGGTTGTCAGTCCAGATTTGAGGAGTTCATTTTACGACGATGTCGTATTGGCCATTCAAGATACACACACGATTATCTATTAGCAGATACACTTACGAATATTTGTTGAAAAGTGAAGATCCTCCATTTTGTATCCCTTGTGATGAGAGAATCACGGTCAAGCATGTCCTGCTTGACTGTATTGATTTTTCCATCACAAGGGATAAATATTTCAAATCATCATCTCTCAAGGATCTTTTTTATAATATTAATTCTCATTTAGTTATTGGGTTTTTAAAAGAGATAGAATTGTTTAACAAATTTTGATAATATGTATTGTATAAAATGAATGACCTTTTAAAAATTGGTAGAACGAAATTATATCTGAGTTTGTTACTGGCCGTATCCTCAAAGGGGGTTGACGTAGTGTAAAATTATTGTCCCCCTGAGAGGATATTGTAAGTCCATGTCATTCAAAGAATATTTCTGGCTACTAGTGTTTTAAACGTAGAATATTTGTATTTTTACTTGTGGCTAACTTTGCATACAATCGCCAGTTGCTGAGGGTGTGATGTAAATCCTGCTGGGGTCCATGCAGGTAGCAAAGGTACTGTAAGTCCCCATGGTCCCCAGTATGGTGGTCTGCCTTCAGTTGCTGACGATCTATAGCACGTTTTTATATTGTGTCGTCTGTTATAATATGATTTTTTTATTGTTCTAAAACTAGTTTTACAATTAGAATCTGTGATATTTTGCTAGTTGTTATACTGTCCTTCGACGACAGGTCTTAAGATATTATATAAATGCATAACTTGTTCAAGTCACGATATGGCTGAAACAATGCCGATTTGACTTTAAATATTAACTTACTCACTCACTCACTCACTCTAGATTTCACCGATATCATATTGGTAGTTTTTGAGAAAAGTTTGTTTAGTTTATTGTATGATTACATCTTTGTATTTACATATATACATCCTACTGGCTCCTCTGTGGTAACAGATGTTAGACCACCGGTATTGACAATGCTGTTATTTACTTATTTACTTTTACACGCCTGTATATCTTATCTAATGTCATTTCATTCATCTCAGTCAAGTGTAGTGCATGAAGCAACTACTTGTCAACCTGTCGATGTCACTTGCATTGTCATTATTTTTAAAACGCTTTTGAGGACAAATGCTCCATGACGTTCAGGGGTATTGTTATAGTGCAAACCATTTCAATACTTTTATTCAACATTTCATTTACCTAAATACCTAACTGGTTCAATATGTTTTCCAAGTGCACCGAAATTCTAAGCCCTTTGTCTGTTTAATATATTCAGAAAACATACGGCGTATCCCCTCTTTTCATAAGTCCCTCCGGGCAGGATCCTTAATCTCAAGCGCTATCTATAAATTTCAATTAACACCTCCTTACGTCGCCGGATCTTACGTATATACATACACGTGGGACAATTACCTTGCCACACGTTACGTAATACATCGCTCTACAAAACCCGACTGACATGGTCAGTCAGGAGACAGCCAGAAGGTAAGTGACAGAACGAGCCTCCACCCGGGAACATTGGCCACTCGGTCCCGGTGTGCGTTCTGTCACGTTATTATCAACATGTACCTTTTCGACTTATTCCAAACCATCAACAATAAACATGGCTCCTGTCGTCTTAAACATCCCCCCTGAGTTTTGTCATCCGTCATCACCCTGAGCTACCATACGAGGGCCGAAACATACGCCCTTGGACAACAGCAAGGCATAGCGTATCTGGAGCAAAGCTTTTTATTTATTACTAATCGTTTTCCAAATGTTTAGTTTATAGTATTTGGGGATCTTAACGCCAGGTGTGGAAATCAGTCCAATTTTGTTGTGCATGATGGGAATCGGTACATACCGAGCTTTGAGGACATGGACTATGTGTCTGATTCCTTTGACACCCCCAGACGAAGCCGTGATGATATATGGAATGAATATGGAAAGGAACTGCTAGATTTGTGTTCAACTCATAACGTTCACATGTTGAATAGGAGATGTTCGGGTGATACAGGGGGTAGCGTTATTTGTTTTAAAGGAGACGGAGCAAGTTTGGTTGATTACTGTTTATGTTCAAGTGACTTATTTACCAGAGATATCGACTTTACTGTACGTACACGGTGTGAGTCTGATCATTTACCAGTTGTTATGTCATTGCAAGTTCATACTGACCATAGTACAACGGAGAACGGGACAGTAAACGAGGAAAATAATATATCGTCAGATATACTAAGACATGTTTGGAAGGACGCTGTTATTGAAACTTTTCGGCAGTCTGTAGCTGATATGTTATCACCTTATGTATTAGACAGTGACAGAGACCAGGTACCACATAATATCGCGTCCGCGGTAGAAACATTAGTTAATGTATTTCATAGTGAGTGAGTGAGTGAGTGAGTGAGTGAGTGAGTGAGTGAGTGAGTGAGTGAGTGAGTGAGTGAGTGAGTGAGTGAGTGAGTGAGTGAGTGAGTGAGTATTTAAAGTCACATCGGCACTATTTCAGCCATATCGTGACTTGAGCTAGTTAAACATTTATATTATATATATAAAAACCTGTCGTCGAAGGACAGTACAACAACTAGCAATATATCGCAGATTATAAATTTAAAAACTAGTTCCAGAACAATAAAATGATCAAATTAAATCAGACGACACATTATAAAAACGGACTGTAGATCGGCAGCAACCAAAGTTAGGCAACCATTCTAGGGACCATGGGGACTTACAGTACTTCCGGGAGGATTTACACCATCCCTCGGACAACTGGCGATGATCAGAAAGATGAGCCAAACAGTTAAAATCAACAAAAATACTACGATTAAAATCACAGTGAAATGAAAAGATACTTTGAATGATACCGGACTTACGTACCTTCAGAGGGGGACAATTGTTTTACGATACTTCAACCCCCTGTGAAGATACAGCCACTAACAATCTCAGTTATGAATTCATTTTACCAAATTGAAAACCACTTTCTATATACTATACATATTATAATCAAAATTTATCTATTTATTCTATTTCTTTTAAAAAACCGATGTGTAAATGAGCACGGATACTAAAAATATCCTTGATGGACGAAACTTTGAAATAGTTATCCCTTGTAATGGAAAAATCAATACTGTCAAGCAGTACATGCTTGACTGTGATTCTCTCATCACAAGGGATACAAAATGGAGGATCCTCACCTATTAATAGATAATCGTGTGTGTATCTTGAATGGCCAATACGACATCGTCGTAAAATGACCTCTTCAAATCTGGACTGACAACCCAAATAGGTGTAACCGATATTTGGCTTAATTTGATGTAATTTATTAATACCTACCTGGGTGTCCCACTTCTTTTGCATAAGATCCCTGATGTAACATCTGATCACAGGTTTATAGTCACTGTATGGAATTAGAAGTGGTGTCACAGATTTGTTGAGTGCTGCTTTAGCAGCAGCATCAGCCATTGCGTTGCCTTTTATGCCCACATGACTGGGCAACCAACAAAAGACGATGTCGTATTGGCCAGTTGAAAGATCATTATAAAGTTCTAAAATGTTTAAAATGATTGGATGACTAGAAGAGACTTTTTTTTTACTGCCTGAAGACAAGATAAAGAATCAGAAAAGATTATACATTGTTTATATGCAGACTGTTTTTAAATGTATCCCAAGGCTGTAGTGAGTGAGTGAGTTAATATTTAACGTCACATCGGCGATATTGCAGCCATATCGTGACGAGACAAAATTTGACTTTAATAATATATATGTAAACTGTATAAAATTATGTCGACTAAGGACAGTAAAACAACTAGATAATCACAGATATATGTTTAAAACTAGTACATAACCATAAAATAAAAATTCAGAACATCACAACAGATAAAATTGGGTTATATATCAACAGCAACTAAAGTGATGTCACCATACTGGGGACCATGGGGACTTACAATACCTTTGCTACCTGCATGGACCCCAGCAGGATTTACACCATCCCTTTAGTCAAAATGTATGCAGTTAGTTTTTGATTTGGATAATTTAAACCCGTTCTCTAGACACCACTTGTGAATTTTATTGAGACAGATTTGTAACTGCCTCTCTATGGTATGCATATTTTTACCACGACAAGATATATTAAAATCATCCACGAACAGTGATCCATCCATTGAATCACTTAAAACTTTGGATAGACTATTTATTTTAATACTAAACAAGGTAACAGACAAAATACTGCCTTGTGGGACACCCTGATCCTGATTATAATGATCAGACAGGGTTGAACCCACACGAACTTGAAATTGTCTGTCTGATAAAAAATTGTGATATAAATGAGGCAAACGGCCTCGCAATCCAAAGTCATGTAAGTCTTTTAAATACCATCCTTCCATGTAGTGTCATATGCTTTTTCTAAATCGAAAAAGATAGACACTGCATGTTGTTTATTTACAATGGCATTCTTAACGAATGACTCCAGTCGAACTAAATGGTCAATGGTACTGCGATTTTTGCGGAAACCACATTAAATGTGTGTTATTAAGTCATTTGATTCCATGTACCAGGTTAATCTATTATTGACCATGCGTTCCATGGTTCTGCAAACGCAGCTTGTTAATGAAATGGGTCTATAATTGGAAGGATCAGTATGATCACGTCCAGGTTTAGGTATGGGAACAATTATAGCATCACGCCATGATGACGGAAATTCTCCTGACGTCCAGATTTCATCAAATATCATCAAGAAGGTTTCTAAACAGGATTGCGGTAAATGTTTTAAGAGTTGATAATGTATATTATCAGACCCTGCAGCAGTATCATGAGCTTGCCCAAGGGCAGTATTGAACTCATAAATGGAAAAGGTTTCATTGTAATCTTCCCCATTATCTGAATTAAAATTTACAGGTTTCTTTTCTTGCTGCTTTTGAAATTTTTGGAATTTAGGGACATAGTTAGAGGATGAAGAATGTTGAGCCAGAGTTTCACCAATTTTATTAGTCATAACAGAAGTATCGGTTAATAATTCATTCTCATTTTAAGGTGATGGATACTAGATTTAGAACCCTTACCTTTTATTTTGTGGATCTTGTTCCATACCTTAGATATTGGCGTACGTGAATTTATCTTGGAGACATAATGGTGCCAAGATTGACGCTTGTTTTGTTTAAATGTACGCCGTGCTTTAGCATTTAATATTTTAAATTTATTTAAATTGTGGACCATAGGATGGCGACGGAAATACTGTTCAGCATTTTTCCTTGCCTTCCTAGCTAGTTTGCTCTCATTGCTGAGCCATGGTTTACGTATGTGAGGATTTGAAGAGGACTTCGGAATACATTCATCAGCTATTTTATGAAGTTTATCGGAAAAAAGTTTTATAGGGTCAGGAACATCAAGAAAACCATCAAGTTTTAGTTGATTAGTGCAAAGGACTTCATATAAAGCCCAGTTTGCCTTAGTAAAATTCCATCTTGATGATGGCGAAACATCAGATGGTGTCACAGATTGTAAAATAGTAGGGAAATGGTCACTTCCACAGAGGTCATCGTGGACTGACCATTCAAATTCATTTAGTAAATTAGAATCTACAACTGACAAGTCCAAACAAGTGTAAGTGCCAGTTGCAGGATGTAGATATGTGTGAGAACCATCATAAAAAAATGCACCAATCATTATTTAATAGAAAATCCTCAAGTACCTTTCCTTTATTATTAGTGTCACTACTACCCCAAAGTGGGTTATGGCCATTTAAATCTCCCATGATAACACAAGGTTTAGGGAGTTGGTCATACAGTGCCTGAAGATCAGACTGTCGGAGAGAGTACGGTGGCGGTATATACAAAGAACACAAAGTAAAAAACAATATTTAATGTCACACGTACTTCAACAGCCTGAAGAGGGGTATTGAGAGGAACAGGACTGTGAATGACGCCCTCCCTCACCATAACAGATGACCCTCCAGTTGTTTGTTCCCCCGGAGGGGAAAAGCAATGGTAAGAATCGTACTGTCGTAAATCAAAATTATCTGTTGGTTTAAGGTGAGTGAGTGAGTTAAAGTTTAACGTCACATCGGCAATATTTCAGCCATATCGTGACGAAACAAAATTTGATATGAACAATATATATTAAACTGTTTAAAATTCTGCTGACAAAGAGCAGTATAATAACTAGAACATCACAGACATTCGTAAAACTAGTTTGAGAACAAGTAAAAATAGATAACTAACTAATAATTTAACAACACATTATAAAAACAGGCTATAGATCGACACCAACTGAAGGTTGGTCACCGCGCTGGGGACCATGGGGACTTACAGTACTTTTGCTACCTGCATGGACCCCAGTCGGATTTACATCATCCCTTCAGTTGTTGGCGATGACTGACAAATTTAGCCAAACAGTAAAATTACACATATACTACTATTAAAAACGGGGAAGAAGTAAATATACCTTGAAAGACGTGGTCTTACATACCCTCTCAGGGGGACAATAATTTTACACTACTTTAACCCCCTTCGAGGATATAGCCACTAACAATCTCAGTTATTGATTTATTCAACCAATTATAAAATGCATTTATTTATTTACAAAACATAATAATCAAAACTTATGAAGCAATTCAATTTCCTTTAAAAACGCAATAATTAAATGAGATCTAATAGTGTTAAAAAGATCCTTCATAGATTTAACCTTGAAATAGTGATCCCTTGTGATGGAAAAATCAATACAGTCAAGCAGGACATGCTTGACTGTGATTCTTTCATCACAAGGGATGCAGAATGGAGGATCTTCACCTTTTAAAATAAATTCATGAGTGCAACGTGAATGGCCAATACGACATCGTCTTAAAATGACCTCTTCAAATCTGGACTGACAACCCAAGTAGGTATAACCGATATTTGCTTTTATTGCATGTAATTTATTTATACCCACTTGGGTGTCCCACTTCTTCTGCATTAGATCTTTGATGTAAGATCTAATGACAGTTTTATAATCACTGTATGGTATCAGAAGTGGTGTCACAGATTTGTTGAGTGCTGCTTTTGCAGCAGCATCAGCCATTGTATTACCAACAATTCCAACATGGTAACCAACAAAAAACGATGTCATATTGGCCAGTCGTAAGATCATTAAATAACTCAAGAATTTCAATTAAAAATGGATGTTTACATGACATATTTTTAATAGCCTGAAGGCACGAAAGTGAATCTGAAAAAAATAATGAAGTCTTTATATTTGGATTTCTTCTTGATATATTTAAGTGCTGTTAAAATTGCGTGCGCTTCTGCTGTGAAGATGGAACTATTTTCGTGAATCGTGAAGATACTGTTCTGGATCCAATGATGGTGGCACTAGCAACTGCGCCACCATCCTTGGATCCATCTGTAAATATAGATTTATATGTGTCATAAGTGTTTCTTAATTGATTGTATTCTTGTTTATAAATAAGTGGATTTGTATCAGATTTCTTAAGTCTAGTTAATGTGAGGTCTACATTTGGCCTTACCATTTGCCAAGGAGGCGATGAAAAAAGTTGTGTGGGAGCTGTATCCTGAAAGTTAATGTTCGCAGCAGAAACGACTGATTTAATTCTTATTCCTAGGGGTGGAACAAGAGATGTTTTCTTATTGTAAATATCTTCGTACAGAGGATTAAATACGCAATTAAAGGCTGGATTTGACTGATTGGAATATAATTTAGTGATGTATTGTAAAGATAGTTTCAGACGGCGTTGTTTAAGAGAAGGCTCATCCGCCTCAACAGACAGACTTGGAATAGGAGAAGTGCGAAAGGCTCCAAGGCAAAGCCTCAGTCCTTGGTGATGGATAGTATCAAGTTTTTTTAAATTACTTTTACAGGCTCCACCATAGACGATGGAGCCATAATCAAGTTTGGAACGGATCAGTGACCTGTATAAGTGTAGGAGGGTAGTCTGATCCCCTCCCCACTTGGAATTAGAAACAACTTTCAACAAATCGAGTGCTTTCAGGCATTAAGCTTTAAGAGATTTAATGTGTGGTAAGAAAGTTAAATGGCTATCAAAGATGAGTCCCAAGAATTTGGCCTCTTTTACAACTTTGATAGGGGTGCCATTCAAAAATAATTCAGGGTCTTTATGCGGCTTATATTTTCTGCAGAAGTGTATACAGTTAGTTTTAGACATAGAAAATTTGAACCCGTTTTCGAGAGACCACTTATGAATTTTATTGAGACAAATTTGTAACTGCCTCTCTATGGTTTGCATAATTTTGCCACAACAAGATGCATTAAAATCATCCACGAACAGTGATCCATCCACTGAATCACTTAAAACCTTGGACAGACTATTAATTTTAATACTAAACAAGGTGACAGACAAAATATTGCCTTGTGGGACACCCCGATCCTGATTATAATGGTCAGACAGGGTGGAACCCACTCGGACTTGAAATTGTCTGTCTGTTAAAAATTGTGATATAAAATGAGGCAAACGGCCTCTCAAACCAAAATCATGTAAATCCTTTAGAATGACATGCTTCCAAGTAGTATCGTAGGCTTTCTCAAGATCAAAGAAAATTGATACTACGTGTTGTTTGTTGACAATAGCATTTTTCACAAAGGATTCTAATCGTACTAAATGGTCGATAGTACTTCGATTTTTTCGGAAACCACATTGGATATTTGTTATTAGATCATTGGTTTCCAGATACCAAATTAATCTATTATTCATCATTCGTTCCATGGTTTTACATACGCAGCTTGTTAAGGATATAGGTCGATAGTTCGAGGGATCTGTTTGATCCCGGCAAGGCTTTGGTATTGGGACTACAATGGCATTATGCCATGAAGTAGGAAAATTCCCTGATGTCCATATTTGGTCAAATATATCTAAAAGTGTCTCCAGACAAGATACTGGTAAATGTTTTAAAAGCTGGTAATGAATGTTATCAGCTCCCGTTGCTGTGTCACGAGCTTGCCCAAGGGCGGTATGTAGCTCATGTAATGAGAAGACTTCATTATAGTCTTCACCATTTACAGAAGTGAAATTAACTTTTATCTTTTCCTGTTGTTTCTTAAATTTTTGAAACTCCGGGACATAATTAGATGTTGAAGAATGTTTCGCTAACCTTTCTCCAAGTTTATTGGCAATATCTGTTTTTTCTGTTAATAACGTGTCACCTTCCTTAAGATGGTGAACAGATGATTTTGAACCTTTGCCTTTTATTCTTTGCACCATATTCCACACCTTGGATATGGGCGTGCGGGAATTTATTTTTGAGACATAGTTCCCACAAGACTGACGCTTGTTTTGTTTAAAAGCACTTCGTGCCTTGGCATTGGTAATTTTGACCTTATCTAGATTATGGACTGTAGGATGGCGGCGGAAATACTTTTCCGCTTTCTTCCTATATTTTCGTGCCTGTTTGCATTCGTTGTTAAACCATGGTTTACGAATATGCGGAATTGCAGAGGACTTTGGAATGGCTTCATCAGCAATTTCATTCGGCAAGTCCGAAAACAACTGTATCGGATCTTGAACATGTTAAAAAAAGTCAGGTGTTAATTTTTCAGTGGATAATAATTCATATAAAGACCAATCAGCCTTAGTAAAATTCCACCGTGTTGTTGGTGGACGATCAGTAGGGTTAACAGTTGTAAGTATGGTAGGGAAATGGTCACTCCAACAAAGGTCATCATGAACTGACCATTCAAATTCGTTGTAAAGATCTGAATCTGTGATAGAGAGATCCAGCACTGAAAATGTTCCTGTAGCAGGATGTAAATAAGTGTTTGAATCGTCATTAAATATGCAGAGATTGTTGTCCGAAATAAAGTCCTCGAGCACTTTTCCCTTACTGTTTGTATTTGGACTTCCCCATAGAGGGTTGTGCCCATTTAGATCGCCCATGATGATACAGGGCTTTGGTAACCGGTCATAGAGATTCTGAAGATCAGCCTGCTGAAGAGTATTCGAAGGAGGAATATACAAGGAGCACAAAGTAAATGCAATGTGCAAGGTAAGTCGGACAGCTGCAGCTTGAAGATTTGTATTGAGTGAGTGAGTGAGTTAATATTTAACGTCACATCGGCAATATTTCAGCCATATTGTGACGAGAATTAATACATTAATAACAAATAAGTATATATAATTTATAAAAAACCTGTCAGCAAAGGACAGTACAATAACTAGAATATCACAGAGTGTATTAAAACTAGTTGAGGAACATATAAAAGCAGAAAGAATTAACAACACAATATAAAAATGGGCTAGAGATCGTCAGTAACTAAAGGGAGAACACCATACCAGGGACCATGGGGACTTACAGTGCCTTTGCTTCCTGCATGGACCCTGGCTGGGTTTATATCAGTCCTTCAGTCACTGGCGATAGTAAACCAGTTAAGCCTTAAATTAAAATGACAAAAATACTACGTTTTAAAATTCTGGTATGCATAACAATACATTGAATGATGTGTGACTTACATACCCTCTTAGGGGGACAATAATTTTACGCTACTTCAACCCCCCTCGAGGGTACAACCACTAACAATCTAAGTTATATATTAGCACTACCAATATATAAAAACATATTATGTACATCAAAATTTATGTATTAAATCAATTTCCTTTAAAAAGTGCAATTCTAAATGAGAATTAACTTGACTAAAAAGGTCCTTGACTGTTTTGACACTATAATATTTATCCCTTGTGATGGAAAAATCAATACAATCAAGCAGGACATGCTTGACTGTGATTCTTTCATCACAAGGGATGCAAAACGGAGGATCCTCACCATTTAAAAGATACCCATGTGTATATCTTGAATGGCCAATACGACATCGTCGCATAATGACCTCTTCAAATCTGGACTGACAGCCCAAGTAGGTGTAACCGATATTTGGTTTAATTTCATGTAATTTATTGATATCTACTTGGGTGTCCCACTTCTGTTGCATAAGATCTCTGATGTAAGATCGAATCATGGGTTTAAAATCAGTGTATGGGATCAGAAGTGGTGTCACAGATTTGTTGAGTGCTGCTTTTGCAGCAGCATCGGCCATTGTGTTACCAATGATACCAACATGGCTTGGTAACCAACAAAAGACGATGTCATATTGGCCAGGAGCAAGATCATTAATTAATTCGAGAATCTGGATTAAAAGTGGATGTTTGGGTGACATATTTTTAATCGCCTGAAGGCACGAAAGAGAATCTGAAAACAGTATGAATTGTTTATGTTTAGCTTGATTACTGATATATTTAAGTGCTGTAAAAATGGCGTTTGCTTCGGCAGTGAATATGGAACTGTTATCAGGTGAACGTGAAGATATTGTTCTGGATCCAATGACGGTGGCACTAGCAACTGCGCCACCATCCTTGGAACCATCTGTAAAGATAGATTTATAAGTGTCATAATTGATTGTGTTGATTTCTTATTGTAAAGATCCTCGTAGAGAGGATGGAATATGCATTCAAAAGCTGGATTAGACTGATTAGAATATAATTTAGTGATGTATTGTAAAGACAATTTTAAACGGCGTTGTTTAAGAGAAGGCTCATCTGCTTCTATATAGAGACTGTGAATGGGAGACGTTCTAAAAGCTCCAAGGCAAAGCCTCAGGCCTTGATGATGGATGGTATCGAGTTTTTGTAAATTACTTTTGCAGGCCCCACCATAGACGATGGAGCCATAATCAAGTTTTGAACGGATTAGTGACCTGTATAAGTGTAAGAGAGTTGTTTGATCCCCTCCCCACTTTGAATTAGAAACTACTTTCAATAAGTCGAGTGCCTTCAGGCATTTAGCTTTTAGGTATTTAATATGTGGAAGGAAAGTTAAGTGGTTATCAAAAATAAGTCCCAAGAAGCCTCCTTAACAACTTTGATAGGAGTGCCATTCAGAAATAGTTCAGGGTCCTTATGTGGCTTATATTTTCTGCAGAAATATATACAATTAGTTTTTGATTTGGAAAATTTAAACCCGTTTTCTAAACACCACTTGTTAATTTTATTAAGACACAATTGTAATTGCCTTTCTATTGTGTGGATATTTTTACCACGACAAGATAGATTAAAATCATCCACAAAAAGTGATCCATCAACTGAATCATTTAAAACTTTTGACAAACTGTTAATTTTTATACTGAATAAAGTGACAGACAAAATACTGCCTTGTGGGACACCCTGATCCTGATTATAATGATCAGACAGGGTTGTACCCAATCGGACTTGAATTTGCCTGTCTGTTAAAAACTGGGATATAAATTGAGGCAGACGGCCTCGTAATCCAAAATCATGAAGATCTTTTAAAATACCATGTTTCCATGTTGTATCGTATGCTTTTTCTAAATCGAAAAAGATCGATACAGCATGTTGTCTATTTACAATGGAATTTTTAACGAACGATTCTAAATGCACTAAGTGATCGATAGTACTTCTGTTCTTCCGGAAACCACATTGTATATTGGTAAGAAGATTATTTGTTTCTAAGTACCACACTAGCCGATTATTTACCATGCGTTCCATCGTTTTACAAACACAGCTAGTTAGAGATATAGGTAGGTAATTTGATGGATCAGAATGATCCCGCCCAGGTTTGGGTATGGGGATAACAATGGCTTTATGCCATGAAGGTGGAAATGTCCCTGCTGCCCAAATATCATCGAATATATTCAACATAGTTTCAAGACATGATTCTGGCAAGTGTTTAAGTAGCTGATAATGAATATTATCAGCGCCTGCTGCTGTATCATGAGCTTGCCCTAAGGCAGCATATAGCTCATGTAGTGAAAATACCTGATTGTAATCTTCACCATTATCAGATGTAAAATTTACTTTTTTCTTTTCCTGTTGGAGCTGATATTTATTAAATTCAGGAACGTAATTTGATGAAGACGAATGTTGAGATAACGTTTTCCCAAGTCTATTGGCAATATCAGATTTATTCGTGAGCAAAGTATCGCCATCCTTTAGATGGTTTACTGTAGAATTTGATCCCTTGCCTTTGATCTTTTTGATCATGTTCCATACCTTGGACATAGGGGTACGAGAGTTAATTTTTGAGACATAATTCTGCCAGGATTGACGTTTATTTTGTTTGAATAGACGTCTCGCCTTAGCATTTGAAATTTTGACGATGTTCAAGTTATGGACAGTAGGATGTTTACGGAAGTATTTCTCCGCCTTCTTTCGACATTTCCTAGCATGTTTGCAAGTGTCATCAAACCACGGTTTACGAACACGTGGGTTGATCGAGGACTTAGGTATTGATTCATCAGCAATTTCATTCAGTTGATCCGGGAACAACTGAATTGGGTCAATAACATTCTGAAAAGACGTAGGCTGTAATTTATCTTTGCATAAAGATTGAAATAAAAGCCAATCAGCCTTCACAAAATTCCATCAAGGTGAAGGTGGATCATCAGTGGGATGAATGGGTTTAAGTACAGTGGGGAAATGGTTACTCCCACATAGGTCATCATGGACTGACCATGAGAATTCGTTTAACAAAACTGAATCCGTCAAAGACAGATCTAGAGATGAATATGTGCCAGTAGCAGGGTGTAAGTAAGTCGGAGTCATCATTAAAAATGCAAAGATCATTATCGGAAACAAAATCCTCGATCACTTTTCCCTTTTGATTAATGGTTGAACTTCCCCATAAAGGATTATGCCCATTTAGATCACCCATGATGACACAGGGCTTTGGGAGCTGGTCGTATAGTTTTTGTAGATCATTACACTGAAGATTTGAAGATGAGAGAATGTATAAGGAGCAAAGTGTGAAGGAAATATGCAGTGTAAGTCTAACTGCAACTGCTTGCAAATTCGTGTCAAGCGGAACAGTACTGTGAACAACGCCCCGCCGCACCAACATAGAAGCTCCTCCAGTAGCTTTATCTCCCGGAGGAGAAAAAGAATGATAGGAACTATACTCCCTTAATTCAAATTTATCTGTATTTTTTAAGTACGTCTCTTGTAAACAAATTGCTGATGGAATAAAATCTGTTGTTAATAACTGTAGTTCATTAAAATTGTGCCTAAGCCCTCTGCAATTCCACTGTAATATGGTGGACAATTGAGTCATGGTGGCTCAATTGGAGATCGCTCGCGTGAATGTGAGGAGGAACTACTCCTCCGCCCGTCCTGTGAGGACAGAGTAACCTCCATGTCCAGAGGCCCAAAAGAGTTCTGTAAAGGAACCTCTGAAGGTGAAGGGACGATTGGTAGTTGTTTTTTCTTCAATTTCTTTTTTTCTTTATTTGACAATTTGACAACGACTGGTTGATTGACTGATGTTTGAGATTGATTCTCAGCCTGAATCTCAGTCTGAGATCCTGAACTAGACAGACTGATGGTAGGAATAACCTGACTGATGTGAACTGTCGCAGCTGGTTGGTCTGACTTGACCCATGTCAAGTCAGTCTGGCACGAAATAGTTGATGACGCAACAGAGCGAGTGACTGCAGCGGAGTAGGAAATAGTAGAGGGAGTAGTGGTCTGATTTTTGAATATTTTTTTTGTATCCAAGTAGGATATGTTTCGTTCGCATTTCAGTTTCATAATTTGTGATTCCATTTGCCACACAGGGCATGATTTGGAGGAAGCAACATGTGGTCCAGAACAGTTAGCGCACTTCAAATCCTTCTCACAGTCAGTGCTATCATGGCTGTCACCACACCGATGACATGCCACAGAGCTATGACAGGACTTTGATCCATGACCAAAACGTTGACACTTGTAGCATCGGAGCGGATTGGGGACATACACATCCACTCCGATACTGAAATACCCTGCTTTTATTGACTGCGGGAGGGTTGTACGGGCAAACGTCAGAAGATACGTATTCGTGTTCGTGATGACACCGTCCTTCTTGAATGTGAAGCGTCTAACTGCAGTTACAGCCTGGTCTCCCAACTCTGTAGTGATTTCTTCTTCAGACATGTCGGACAGACAACGAGCCCTGTCACGAACAATGCCCCGACAAGAATTTAATGTTCTGTGCTCAGACACAGCAACCTCAATATTTGCAAATGTAGAGATAGATAAAAGATGGAGAAATTGCTGTCTCCGAGCACACTCCACCAGAAGCGAACCACTACGGGACGCAACTCACCGCAAATCCCAGAAACAGCCTTTGAAATAGCAAAAGGATTAAGATTGATGGGAAGGTTATCAGCTGCCTCAATAACCAGGAATCTAGCCCAGGTATCAATATTTTGAGCAATACTTCCAGTTGAAATATCGATTTCTTCTAATCTTCTCTTTTTTTCATTTCGAGATTAACCAGATTGTTGTTGAGCCATGATGAAAGAAAATTATTCAGCACCCCTGCTCCCCACCCGCCACCGAGTGTCACCAGGGACAGTGTTATGTTGCATCGGATATCCAGGATGCAAACACCAGGGATACAGGGATGTTATACTCCAGAGAATATGACGCGAACAGCTGTATTTGTTTACTAACTCAATGCCAGACTGGTTCGGCCCATGACAAGAAATTGAAAACATACATTATTCGGAGGTCAACATCACCAGATTGGCCCATGAGCCACCGCCTTCTGGCGTAAGACTCTAGGCAAGTAATTCAATTCACACAAGTTATGGATGACCAAGACCAAAATATACATTACAATACAACACAGGTGTGCATAGACAATATTACGCACAGGGCCTGGCATGACCAGCCGATTGATAAGACCGGGCCCAACTTACCACCCGTCTAGGCGAAGTAAGGGTCGAAGTACTGTGTTGGGCAAAGGAACACAGTTCCAGGAACAAGTGCCCTCAACTACCAGACTCCCGTCCTCCGCCGACACAGGGACGCAACCCACGGCAAACGGGCTGCCCACTTTGGTCGCCTCTTACGACCAGCAATGGGGTGCTGTGGAAATATTCTACCCCGGTTCCACACGGGGGAAGAGCTATTAGCGCTACCCAGCACTCACCACGAGGAGGTTGCTCTTCACGAGTGCCCTGATACAAAAGAAGTTGGACACCCAAGTGGGCATAAATAAATTACATGGAATAAAAGCACATCTTGTCTGTCACATTGTTTAGTATTAAAATAAATAGTTTGTCTAAAGTTTTAAATGATTCGATTGATGGATCGCTCTTCGTGGATGATTTTAATATTTCTTGTCGTGGCAAAAACATGCATACTATTGAAAGGCAACTACAGCTATGTTTAAATAAAATCCAGAAATGGTGTCTCGAAAATGGTTTTAAATTTTCAAAATCTAAAACCAACTGTATACATTCTTTTAGAAAATATAAACCCCATAAAGATCGAGAATTAATTTTAGATAACACTCCCATTAAAGTTGTAAAGGAAGCCAAATCCTTAGGTCTAATTTTCGATCATCATTTGACCTTTCAGCCCCACATTAAATACTTAAAGAATAAATGCTTGAAGGCCCTAGATTTATTAAAAGTTGTCTCAAATTCTAAGTGGGGAGGGGATAAAAAAAAACCTCCTCCAACTATATCAAACGCTTATCCGCTCTAAACTTGATTATGGCTCCATCATATATGGTGGGGCTTGTAAGAGCAATTTAAAATTACTTGATACCATTCATGATCAGGGCCTGAGGCTTTGCCTTGGAGCCTTCAGAACTTCGCCTGTTCATAGTTTGTATGTGGAAGCTGACGAACCTTCCCTAAAATACCGTCGCATTAAATTGGCTCTACAATATATCTCTAAATTACGTTCTAATGACTCCAATCCAGCATATGAGTGTGTTTTAATCCCCTTCATGGTAATCTCTACAAAACAAAATCTTCTCTTCTTCCACCACTAGGGATACGACTACAAGCTGATATTTCTGCTGCTAAAATAAACCTTGGTAATATAGCCCCCACTCACCTTTTCTCTTCTCCACCATGGCAGTTAGTACATCCAGAGGTGAAACCTAACTTTGGCTAAACTGAAGAAATCTGACACCAATCAACTAATTTATCAACAACAATATAATGAATTAAGGAACACATATAATACTTGGCACTCGTGAAGAGCAACCTCCTCGTTGTGAGTGCTGGGTAGCGCTAATAGCTCTTCCCTTGTGTGGAACCGGGGTAGAATATTTCCACAGCACCCCATTGCTGGTCGTAAAAGGCGACCGAATTGGGCAGCCTGTTTGCCGTGGGTTGCGTCCCTGTGTCGGCGGAGGACGGGAGTCTGGTAGTTGAGGGCACTGGATCCAGGAATAGCGTTCCTTTGCCCAATACACCACTTCGACCCTTACTTCGCCTAGACGGGTGGTAAGATGGGCCCGGTCTTATCAATCGGCCGTTCGCTCGTCATGCCGAAAACCCGGGTTCGATTCCCGACATGGGTACAATGTGTGAAGCCCATTTCTGGTGTCCCCCGCCGTGATATTGCTGGAATATTGCTAAAAGCGGCGTAAAACCATACTCACTCACTCACTCATTATCAATCGGCTGGTCATGCCAAGCCCTGAGCACCTTACTTGTTTGCTCAATCTTCGAAATATTCGGCTTGGAAATGTATATCTGTAATTGAATTACTGTTTGAATTTGTTGAATTAATGACAGAAATGTTTGAATATACATGAATATTGATTTTAAACTACTTGATAAATTCCAAATTTGTCTAGATGCCAGTGCCAGAAGGGGGTGGCTCATGGGCCAATCCGGTGGATTTATTGATCTTCGATCGGTTCTTCTGCTTGAGTATACCCTCCTGGTATCCCTGGTGCCGTCTGTTGGAGATCCACAGATGTGTGGCATCGTCCTCGTAGACACTCCATGGTGGGAGGGGAGCTAGGAGGGTGAATCTTATTAACTACTACCATTGCACCCCCACTCAAAAAACGCTCACACGAATCAGATGATTCGCTCTCTTCTGGGGATGAAGATTCTCCTCAACCTCTAGTCAATCCTGAAGCTTGGTCTCGTTTTCTAGTGATGACTGCTCCAAATGGTGATCCACTAAAACTTAACCCATTTGCTATATATAAGGGTATTGAAGGTTCAGTTGGTCTAGTTAAGGAAATAAAAAAAATACGATCTGGCTCTTTACTGATCCAATGCAATAAACAAATCCAGTCACAAATTCTTCTCTCAACGAAATCACTAGCTACTGTTCCTGTGGAGGTATCCCCTCACAGGACACTGAATAGTAGTAAAGGCATCGTTCGTGATATTGGACGATGCCTTTCTGATATGACGGAAATGGAAATCGTGACCGAGTTACACTCCCAAGGAGTTACTGCTGTCAAACGTTTTACGGCAAAGAGAAATAATGAAGTGATAAAAACAAACACATATCTGTTTACATTCTGTCTCCCACTGCGTCCTGAATCCCTCAAAGCTGGTTACTGCAGTTTAAGGGTAGATACTTTTATCCCCAATCCTTTGAGGTGTTACTCATGTCAAAAGTATGGACATGGCTCAAAGTCTTGTAATGATGCAGTTGCATGTCATCGATGTGCTGGATCATGCGAAGACAGTGCCCTTTGTTACAAACCTCCTAAATGAGTCAACTGCGCTGGCAACCACCCATCTTCTTCCAAGGAATGTCCTACTTGGAAACATCAATCTAAAATTTCAAGGGTAAAACATGAGCAGAACATCTCCTTTTTCGAAGCAAAGAAAGTTGTACTTGCTCAGGAACAACCAGGACCATCTTTTGCTTCTGTTGTTTCTGCTTCACTGCAGGTCCCTAAGACCAAACCTGTTACCTGTCATTCCACAGGTTGCCAGACGGATTGCACGTGGACAAAAACCTCTGGTCCTACTTTACTATCTGCAGCAGCCCAGGTGAGACACCCACAAGAGAACTCCAGCTCTCAAACATTACTAGTAATGAAGCAATCCTTGATGAAGATGCAGTTCTATCTCCTGACCAATCTAAATCAGAAATACCTGTCACACAACTTGCAAAGAACAAATCTCGACCCAAAACAGAACCTTCTAAAAAGTATCACAGTGGCAGAGCCTCAAAAGGAGCCAACAACATGATCTAAAATTGTAATAAGTTTGGATCCCTTGAGGACATGGATGTGTCCGATGTGAGCCATCACAGGGCACATAGCTTGTCGCCCTCAAGGAAGGTCAGGGGTAGATCCCCAGTCAATCCCCCTAAAAGATAGTTTCTTCAACAAATACAGTACAGTGGAATTGTAGAGTATTAAAGACTAATTTTAATGAATTACATCTATTAGTCCAAGATCTTAATCCATCAGCATTCTGCTTACAAGAAACATATTTAAAGCAGACAGACAATTTTAATTTACGTCAGTTCAGTGCGTATCATTCGTTTTCTCCTCCAGGGGATAGGGCCACTGGAGGATCTTCAATCATTGTGCGGCAGAATATTATCCACAGTCCTGTTGTACTAAATACTAACATGCAAGCCGTTGCAGTGCGACTTACTTTGCACGTTGCGTTTACAAAGTGTCCTCTGTATATTCCGCCGTCGTCAGCTCTACAGCAGTCTGATCTTCAAACTCTCTATGATCAACTTCCTAAGCCATGTATAATCATGGGTGATTTGAATGGCCACAATCCACTCTGGGGTGGTAGAAACACAAATGCTAAAGGTAAAGTACTTGAGGATTTTATAACCAATAATGATCTGTGTATCTTTAATGATGATACCCATACTTATCTGCATCCAGCAACCGGCACTTACTCTTCTTTGGATTTGTCCCTTACTGATTCTAATCTTCTCAACGATTTCGATTGGACTGTCCACAATGATCTTTGTTGAAGTGACCACTTCCCAACTATCCTATCAACTGTAAATCCGTCTGATGTTCCTCCATCTACAAGATGGAATTTTACAAAGGCAAACTGGCCTTTGTTCCAAACAATGTGCCTAACTAAAATACAACCCGGATGTTTTACTGATGCTACTGATCCTATTCAGGATTTTTCTGACGTTTTAAATGGAATCGCTGACGAATGTATACCTAAATCCTCTACAATTCCACATATACGTAAACCATGGTTTAACACCGAATGTAGACAAGCTAGAAAAAAGCGAGGAAAAAGGCAGAGAAATATTTTCGACGCCACCCTACTGTCCACAATTTAAATAAATTTAAAATGTTAAATGCTAAAGTTCGTCGAGCATTTAAACAGAATAAACGCCAACCATGGCAAAGCTATGTCTCGAAAATAAATTCCCGTACTCCAATATCTAAGGTTTGGAATATGGTACAAAGGATTAAGGGCAAAGGACCAAAATCTAGTGTTCACCATCTTAAGGAGGGTGACACACTATTAACCAATAAATGTGATATAGCAAATAAATTAGGAGAAATCCTGCTAAACAATCTTCCTCATCAAAATATACACCAAATTTTCATAAATTTAAAGACCAACAGGAAAAAAAGAAAATTAATTTTAATTCTGATAATGGTGAGGATTACAACGAAATTTTCTCCATCCATGAGCTGCATACCGCCCTTGGGCAAGCTCATGACACTGCCACGGGTGCTGATAATATTCATTATCAGTTACTCAAACATTTACCCGAGTCATGCTTAGAAACATTATTGACTATTTTTGATCATATCTGGACAACGGGGAATTTCCCTTCATCTTGGCGAAATGCCGTTGTTATTCCAATTCCGAAACCTGGCGGTGATCATACTGATCCTTCTAATTATACGCCGATATCGCTCACTAGCTGTGTATGTAAGACCATGGAAAGAATTGTGAATAACCGACTTATATGGTATTTAGAAACTAATAACCTTTTAACAAATATTCAATGTGGTTTTAGAAAAAATAGAAGTACAGTTGACCATTTGGTTAGACTTGAAACATTTGTGAAAAAAGCTTTAATAAATAAACAACATGCGGTATCAATATTTTTCGATTTAGAAAAAGCGTATGATACCACCTGGAAACATGGAATTTTAAAAGATCTTTATGACATGGGTTTGAGAGGGTGTTTACCACATTTTGTAGATCAGTTTTTAACAGATAGAAATTTCCAGGTTCGTGTGGGATCCACCTTGTCTGATTTTTACGATCAAGATCAAGGTGTCCCACAAGGTGGCATATTATCGGTAACGTTGTTTAGCATAAAAATTAATAGTTTAGCTAAGGTTAAATGACTCCGTTGACGGTTTGTTTGTTTTTTGACGATTTTAATGTATCATGTCGTGGTAAAAATATGCACACGATCGAGAGACAATTGCAACTTTGTCTGAATAAAATCAATGTTTGGGCGGAGCAGAACGGATTCAAGTTTTCTAAATCTAAAACTAATTGTATTCATTTCTGTCGAAAATATAAACCACATAAGGACCCAGATTTACATCTAGCTGGAACTCCAACTAAAGTTGTAAAAGAAGCTAAATTTTTAGGAATAATTTTTGATCATCACCTTACCTTTTTACCGCATATTAAATATTTAAAAGCTAAATGTCTGAAGGCACTAAATTTATTAAAGGTTGTTTCTAATTCTAAATGGGGAGGTGATCAAACGACCCTCCTTCACTTATATAGATCACTTGTCCGTTCTAAGCTCGATTATGGCTCCATCATCTATGGTGGAGCCTGTAAAAGTAATCTTAAATTACTCGATCCCATACATCACCAGGGTCTGAGGCTTTGCCTTGCATCTTTCAGAACTTCTCCCATTGACAGTCTATATGTTGAGGCCGATGAGCCATCACTTAAACAACGCCGTATTAAACTATCACTACAGTACATCACAAAATTATATTCTAATCAGTCTAACCCTGCATACAATAGCGTATTTAATCCTCTTTATGAGGAACGGTACAGTAAGAAGTCATCTCTTCTTCCGCCTCTCGGAATAAGAATTAAACCTTACATAAATGCTGCAAATATTGATCTCGAAAATATAGCTCCTTTTCGCCTGCTTTCTTCTCCTCCTTGGCAATTGGTAAAGCCACAGGTGGATCTTACCTTATCTAAACTTAAAAAATCTGACACTAATCAACTACAATATCAACAGGAATACAATCAGTTAAGAAGTGAATATGATACTTAGAAATCTATATTTACTGATGGATCCAAGGATGGTGATGCTGTTGCCAGCGCCACTATCATTGGATCCAGAACTTTATCAACTCGATTACCTGATAACTCAACCATTTTCATAGCTGAATCAAAGGCTATTTTAACTGCTTTAGAATATATTAATAGACAGACTAAACATAAGGAATTCATAATTTTTTCAGACTCTCTCTCCTGTCTTCAGGCTATTAAAAATAATTCGTGTCACCATCCAGTTTTACTAGAGATCATAGAATTACATAATAACCTTGCTACTGGCCAATACGACATCGTCTTTTGTTGGATACCAAGCCATGTTGGAATTGTTGGTAATACAATGGCTGATGCTGCTGCAAAAGCAGCACTCGACAAATCTGTGACACAACTACTTATACCATACAGTGATTATAAACCTGTCATTAGATCTTACATCAGAAATCTAATGCAGAAGAAGTGGGACACCCAAATGGGTATAAATAAATTACATGCAATAAAAGCAAATATCGGTTATACCTACTTGGGTTGTCAGTCCAGATTTGAAGTGAGTGAGTGAGTGAGTTATGCTTTAAGTCACATCGGCAATATTGCAGCCATACGGTGACTATCAAGATTAAAGATTATAATTACTGTGAAACGTATAAAAACCTGCCAGTAAAATAACTAGACATATCACAGAGAAATATTTAAAACTAGTATTGAATCATAAAATGGATACTACGATACATAACAAAACATTATAAAATCAGGCTATTGATCTCCAACAACTGAAGGTAGATCAGCATACTGGGGTCCATGGGGACTTACAGTACTTTAGCTACCTGCATTGACCCCAGCCGGATTTACATCAGCCCTTCAGCTGTTGGCGATTATTGGGAAATTTAGCCAAATTAAAAAGAACACATATGCTACGATTAAAACTATAGTAAGAATAACATACTTTGAATATTTTGGACTTACGATACCCTCTCAGGGGGACAAAAAAATTACACTACTTTAACCCCCTTCGAGGATACAGCCACAAACATTCACAGATATCAAGTCATTCTACTAATGTTAAATTATCATTTATTTTTATACAAAACAAATTAACAAAATTTACTGAACAACTCTATTTCCTTTAAAAAAGCAATAATTAAATGAGAACTAATAGTGTTAAAAAGATCCTTCATAGATGTAACCTTGAAATAGTTATCCCTTGTGATGGAAAAATCAACACAGTCAAGCAGGACATGCTTGACTGTGATTCTCTCATCACAAGGGATACAAAATGGAGGATCCTCACCTTTCAATAAATATTCATTTGTATACCTGCAATGGCCAATACGACATCGTCGTATTATGACCTCCTCAAATCTGGACTGACAACCCAAGTAGGTGTAGCCGATAGTTGGTTTTATTTCATGTAATTTATTGATACCTACTTGGGTGTCCCACTTCTTCTGCATCAGCTCTCGGATATATGATCCAATTACTGGCTTATAGTCTGTGTATGGAATAAGAAGTGGTGTCACAGATTTGTTGAGTGCTGCTTTCGCAGCAGCATCAGCTATTGTGTTCCCAGTAATTCCAACATGGCTGGGTAACCAACAGAAAACGATGTCGTATTGGCCAGTTGCAAGTTCATTATACAATTCAAGTATTTCAATTAAAAGTGGATATGTTTTGGACTGATTTGTAATTGCCTGAAGAGAGGAAAGAGAATCGGAAAATATAATAAATTGTTTATGTTTTGATTGTTTACTGATGTATTCTAGTGCTGTTAAGATGGCATTTGATTCGGCTGTAAAAATGGAACAGTTATCAGGAATTCTAGATGATATAGTCCTGGATCCAACGATGGTGGCACTAGCAACTGCGGCACCATCCTTGGATCCATCTGTAAATATAGATTTGTACGTATCATATTTGTTCCGTAGTTGATTATATTCCTGTTGATAAATAAGTTGATTGGTTTCAGATTTCATTAGTTTAGTAAATGTCAGATCCACCACTGGCTTCACTAACTGCCATGGTGGAGAAGACAAAAGCTGAGTGGGGGCTATACTATCAAGATTAATGTTAGCAGCAGAAATATCAGAACGTAGTCTTATTCCAAGAGGAGGGAGAACAGATGATTTATTATTGTAGAGATTTCCATAAAGAGGATTAAAAATGCAGTCATATGCTGGATTCGAGTTATTAGAACGTAATTTAGAAATATACTGTAAAGATAATTTAATGCGGCGGTGTTTAAGGGACGTCTCGTCAGCTTCTACATACAAACTATCAATTGGCGAGGTTCTAAAGGCGCCAAGGCAAAGTCTCAGGCCTTGATGATGTATTGTATCTAATAATTTGAGATCACTTTTACAAGCCCCACCATAAATGATGGAGCCGTAATCAAGTTTAGAACGGATAAGTGCTCTGTATAGTTGGAGGAGGGTTTTCTGATCCCCTCCCCACTTTGAGTTGGAAACAACTTTCAATAGGTCCAAAGCCTTCAGACATTTAGTCTTTAAGTACTTTATGTGGGGTAAAAAGGTTAAATGATGATCAAAAATTATACTTAAAAATTTGGCTTCTTTGACAACTTTAATAGGCGTGTCATCTAAAATTAATTCCGGGTCTGGGTGAGGTTTGTATTTTCTGCAAAAATGAATACAGTTTGTTTTAGATTTGGAGAATTTAAAGCCATTTTCTAAACACCATTTATGAATTTTATTTAAACACAGCTGTAGTTGCCTTTCAATAGTATGCATGTTTTTGCCACGACAGGAAATATTAAAATCATCCACAAAAAGCGAACCATCAATAGAATCATTTAAAACTTTTGATAAACTGTTAATCTTAATACTAAACAATGTGACAGACAAGATACTGCCTTGTGGGACTCCCTGATCTTGATTGTAATGATCAGACAGGGTAGAACCCACGCGGACCTGAAATTGTCTGTCAGTTAAAAACTTGGATATAAATTCAGGCAAACGGCCTCGCAATCCAAAGTCATGTAAATCTTTTAAAATGCCATGCTTCCATGTAGTGTCATATGCTTTTTCCAGATCAAAAAAGATAGACACTGCATGCTGATTGTTAACAATGGCATTCTTAACGAATGACTCCAATCTAACTAAATGGTCAATGGTACTGCGATTTTTACGGAATCCACATTGAATATTTGTAATTAAATTATTGGATTCTAAGTACCATGTTAATCTATTATTGACCATGCGTTCCATGGTTTTGCAAACGCAACTAGTCAATGAAATTGGTCTATAATTTGATGGATCGGTATGATCCCGTCCAGGTTTCGGTATAGGAACAACAATGGCATCACGCCACGAAGAAGGAAATTTTCCAGATGTCCATATATCATCAAATATGAAAAGTAAAGTTTCCAAACATGATTCTGGTAAATGTTTCAGGAGTTGATAATGTATGTTATCAGCCCCTGAAGCAGTATCATGAGCTTGCCCAAGGGCAGTATGGAGCTCATGAATGGAAAAGACTTCATTATAATCTTCCCCGTTATCTGAATAAAAATTAATAGGTTTCTTTTCCTGCTGCTTTTTATATTTTTGAAATTTAGGTACATAGTTAGACGAGGAAGAATGCTCAGCTAGAGTTTCACCCAGTGTGTTTGCAATATCTGATTTATCAGTTAACAACTGATCGCCATTTTTAAGATGATGTATGCTGGATTTATTACCCTTACCTTTAATTTTCTGAATCATGTTCCACACCTTGGACATCGGCGTACGTGAATTAATTTTGGACACATAATTGTGCCAAGATTGGCGTTTGTTTTGTTTAAAAGTACGCCTGGTTTTAGCATTTACAATTTTGAATTGATTTAGATTATGGACAATAGGATGGCGTCGGAAGTACTTTTCAGCCTTCTTCCTTGCCTTCCTAGCTTGTTTGCAGTCGTTGGTAAACCATGGTTTTCGAATGTGAGGATTTGCGGAGGACTTCGGGATACATTCTTCAGCTATTTTAATCAGTTCATCAGAGAAAAGTGGTATAGGGTCAGGAACATTGAGAAACTTTTCAGGTTTTAGTGTGTTAGTACAAAGTATTTCATATGAAGCCCAGTTGGCCTTAGTAAAATTCCATCTCGATGACGGAGGTACATCAGATGGTGTCACAGATTTTAAGATGGTAGGAAAATGGTCACTTCCACAAAGGTCATCGTGGACTGACCATTCAAATTCACTTAGTAAATCAGAATGAACAACTGACAAGTCCAGACAAGAATACTTTCCAGTTGCAGGGTGGAGATACGTTTCAGAACCATCATTGAAAATACATGTCGTTATTAACGAAAAAATCCTCCAATAATTTACCTTTTGAATTGCTGTCATTATTACCCGAAAGTGGGTTATGGCCATTCAAATCTCCCATGATAACACAGGGCTTAGGGAGTTGGTCAAACAGTGCCTGAAGATCAGCCTGTCGGAGAGAGTATGATGGTGGTACATACAAAGAACACAAAGTAAAAACAATATTCAATGTCACACGGACTGCAACAGCCTGAAGAGGGGTATTGAGAGGAACAGGGCTGTGAATGACGCCCTGCCTCACCATAACAGAAGATCCTCCAGTTGCTCTATCCCCTGGGGGTGAAAAGCAATGGTAGGAACTGTACTGTCGTAAATCAAAAATATCTGTGGTCTTGAGGAAGGTTTCTTGGAGACAAAATGCTGATGGCCTGAAATCTTGAATTAAAAGCTGAAGATCATTAAAATTATTCCGCAGTCCTCTGCAATTCCATTGTATTAAATTGGTTGAGCAACTCATGGAGGCTCAATTGGAGATCGTGAGCGGGGGGAAGGTCCTCTACGCTGTAAGGGTAGCGAAGGAGTGACCTCCATATCTAGAGGTTTAAAGGTGTTATGAACCTCTACAGGAGCAGTCAATGACAAAGGGTCCTCAACAGGTTTAAAGGCCTTTGCTTCTTTTCGTCGTTGTTTTTTTTCTTTGTTCGACAGATGTCTATTTGTTTTGAGATCAGGTACAGATTGAATGGCAGGTTCTGGCAAAGTTACAGGTTCTGGCAAAGGTGCAGGGTCTGGTAGTGGTTCAGTTTGCGAAGCTGAAGAAGGTGAAGGACAGACGTCAGCATCTATTTGAAACAAAATCTTTTGATCAGTAGAGACCCAGGTAATAGCTGTTTGACAGCTATTATCAACCTTGATAGGCGAAGAGGAGATTACTGCAGAATAGGTCCGTGAAGAAGTGGAAGTGGTTGATTCACTTGTAACCAACTTCTTCGCGTCTGTAAATGAGATATCATTTGTGTATTTCAGTTTCAGAATTTTAGTTTGTGTCACAAAAGAGGGACATGATTTAGAAGTAGACATGTGATCACCGCTGCAGTTTGCACATTTGATAGTGTCTGTGCACTCAGTGCTATCATGGGTCTTACTGCAGCGGGAGCAAACTTGGGTATGGCGACAGGATTTGGCTCCATGTCCAAACTGTTGACATTTGAAACAACGGAGTGGATTCGGAATATAGACATCCACTCCGATGTGAAAATATCGGCTTTAATGGAGGAAGGAAGCTTAGTGAGGTTAAACGTGAAAAGGTAAGTTGTTGTTTTTAAGATGGTGTCACCATCTTTCCTTGTGAAGCGTTTCACAGAAGATACACCTTGAGACTTCAATTCTGCAACAATCTCGTCTTCAGACATATCTGAGAGGCACTTTGCACGGTCACGTACAATGCCTCTACTCGAATTCAGTGTTTTGTGCACAGAGACCGCAATCTCTGTATTTGCAAAATGATCAGCTTTGAGTAGATTCAGAGATTGCTGTCTCCTTGCACACTCCACAAGCAGTGAACCGGACCGGAGACGAGTAACATTCTTCACGGTACCACAAATGCCTTCAATTGATTTTGAAACAACAAAGGGGTTGAGTTTGAGAGGCTCACCATCAATCCCTTCAACTACCAGAAATCGTGGCTAAGAATCAATATTATGTACAGAATCCTCATCAGAAGATGGGGCAGGATCTGTATCAATATGGCGTCTTTTAGTTTTTTGTCTAGAACCAGTGATCTGTGGGGAAGCCATAATGAAAGAGGGATTTTCGACATACCTGCTCCCCACCCACCATGGAGTGTCTACAAGGACAGTGCTGCAGTGGAAGCCGACTACAAACACCAGGGTTACAGGCATGCTATACTCGAGCAATACAGACACGGGTAGCTAAGAGAGTCAAACAGAAATAAAGTCAGGCTGGTTCCGCCCTTGGCAATTTTCTGAAGACAAATAGAACCCGGAGGTCAATAATGCCAGATTGGCCCATGAGCCACCGCCTTCAGGCATGGGACTCTAGGCAGAGTAATAACACATACAAAATTTGATCTGTTCCATAATTATCTTGTGGAATATAAGTATATATTGTTCAAAATGAAAGTTGACCATGCTCTGGGCATAGCGTGACCAGCCGATTGATAGAACCGGGCCCATTCTACCACCCGTCTAGGTGAAGTTAGGGTCAAAGTGGTGTGTTGGGCGAAAGGAGCACTGTTCCTGGCACCAGTGCCCTCAACCACCAGACTCCCTTCCTCCACCGACACAGGGGCGCAACCCACGGCAAACAGGTTGCCCAATTCGGTCGCCTTGTACGACCAGCAATAGGGTGCTGTGGACAAATTCTACCCCGAGTCCACACGGGGGAAGAGCTATTAGCGCTACCCAGCACTCACCACGAGGAGGTTGCTCTTCACGAGTGCCCCCAGATTTGAAGAGGTTGTATTAAGACGATGTCGTATTGGTCATTGTCGCTATACTCATGAACATTTGTTAAAAGGTGAGGATCCTCCATTTTGTATCCCTTGTGATGAAAGAATCACGGTCAAGCATGTCTTGCTTGACTGCATTGATTTTTCCAACACAAGGGATAAGTATTTCAAAGTTTCGCCTATGAAGGACCTTTTTACACAGGTAAGTACTCATTTAATTATTGTTTTTTTAAAGGAAATCGAATTACTACATAAATTTTGATTGTTATATTTTGTAAATAAATAAATAATTTGTATAATTGGTAGAATTAATCAGTAACTGAGATTGTTAGTGGCTATATCTTCGAAGGGGGTTAAAGTAGTGTAAAAATTTTGTCCCCCTGAGAGGGTATATAAGACCACGTCTTTCAAAGTATGTTTATTTCTGCTCGTTTTTAGACGCAGTATATATGTTCATTTATTCTGGCTAGATTTGTCACTAATCGCCAACAGCGGAAGGGATGATGTAAATCCGGCGGGGGTCCATGCAGGTAGCAAAAGTACTGTAAGTCCCCATGGACCCTAGCATGGTGATCTACCTTCAGCTGCTGGCGATCTATAGCCCTTTTTTATATTGTACCGTTATATATAGTGATATCTTTTATAGTTGTATGCTAGTTTTAATTATTAATCTGGGATATTCTAGTAATTTTACTGTCCATCGATGACAGGTTTTAATTTAGTTAAAACATATGCATTAATAAGTGAAATTTCTCGTCACGATATGGCTGAAATATTGCCGATGTGGCGTAAAGCTTAAACTCACTAACTCACATATAATACTTACAAATCCATATTTACAGATGGGTCCAAGGATGGTGACGCTGTTGCCAGCGCCACTGTCATTGGATCCAGAACCATATCATCTAGATGACCGAATGACAGGCAATATTAACTGCTCTCAAATATATAAATACCCAATCTAAACATAAACGGTTCATTATCTTTTCTGATTCACTTTCCTGTCTTCAGGCAATTAATAACATATCTTGTCAACATCCACTTTTACGTGAAATAATTGAACTACATAATGATCATGCTACTGGCCAGTACGACATCGTCTTTTGTTGGTTACCAAAGCCATGTTGGTATCATTGGTAATACAATGGCCGATGCTGCTGCTAAAGCAGCACTCAACAAATCTGTGACACCACTTCTTATACCATACACTGATAATAAACCAGTGATTAGATCTTACATCCATGATCTAATGCAAAAGAAGTGGGACACTCAAGTAGGTATAAATAAATTACATGAACTTAAACCAACTATAAGCTACACCTACTTGGGCTGTCAGTCCAGATTTGAAGAGGTCATAATACGACGATGTCGTATTGACCATTCACGTTATACTCAAGAATATATTTTAAAAGGTGAGGATCCTCCATTCTGCATCCCTTGCGATGAAAGAATCACGGTCAAGCATGTCCAACACAAGGGATAAATATTTTAAATCATCATCAATGACGGATCTTTTTAATAGAATCAATTCTCATTTAATTTTAGGCTTTTTACAAGAAATTGAACTTAGTGATAAATTTTGAATTGTGTACATACATGTAGCTATATCTTATATTTGGTACTGTATAATATGTAACTTAGATTGTTAGTGGCTATATCCTCAAAGGGGGTTGAAGTAGCGTAAAATTATTGTCCCCCTACGAGGATATGTAAGACCACATCATTCCAAATACATTTATTCTTACATCGGTTTTAAACGTAGTATATTTGTTTATTTTAATTGTTGGCTTAATTGCATCCCATCACCAGCAGCTGAAGTGTTGGTGTAAATCCTGCTGGGGAGCCGTGCAGGTAGCAAAAGTAATGTAAGTCCCCACGGTCCCTAGTGAGGTGGCCTCACTTTGGCTGCTGGTGATCTATAGCCCTTTTTTATATTGTATTGTTGAATGAAAATGTATTCTTTTAACTGTTCTCAACTAGTTTTAAAATCGAAACTGTGATACTCTTGTTATCTTACAGTCCGTCGTTGACAACTTTTTAATTAAATCAAAATATAATTATTATAACTGTTTCGTCACGATATGGCTGAAATATTGCCGATGTGACGTTAAATTTCACTCCCTCACTCACTCAATAAAAGCAAATATTGGTTATACCTACTTGGGTTGTCAGTCCAGATTTGAAGAGGTCATTTTAAGACGGCACTCGTGAAGAGCAGCCTCCTCGTGGTGAGTGCTGGGTAACGCTAATAGCTCTTCCCCCGTGTGGAACCGGGGCAGAATGTTTCCAAAGCACCCCATTGCTGGTCGTAAGAGGCGACCGAATTGGGCAACCTGTTTGCCGTGGGTTGCGCCCCTGTGTCGGTGGAGGATGGGAGTCTGGTGGTTGAGGGCACTGGAGCCAGGAACCGGTGTTCCATTTGCCCAACACACCACTTCGACCCTAACTTCACCTAGACGGGTGGTAGAATGGGCCCGATTCTATCAATCGGCTGGTCACGCAAAGCCCTGTGCATAAAATTGTGTATGCACTCACGTGATTTTTTATTAATGTATTATTTAGACTTGGCCGTGTATAACATGTTTAACTTATCAAATTATCTAAGTCACATTTTGCCTGGAGTCTTATGCCAGAAGGCGGTGGCTCATGGGCCAATCTGGTGATGTTGACCTCCGAATAATATATGTCTCCAACTTCTGTCATGGGCGGAACGAGTCTGGCATAGAGTCGGTAGATAAATGTAGCTATTCGCGTCATATTTGCTGGAGTATAGAACCCCTGTATCCCTGGTGTTTGCATCTTGGATATCCGTTGCAATGTGTCCTTGTTGACGCTCCATGGTGGGTGGGGAGCGTGAGTTCTGAACTATTCTCTGTCATCATGTCTCTCCCACAACTTGGTTCCGATAGAAATGAAAAAATTCAACGGACAGTGTATCTCAAAACATAGATTCGTGGTCTAGATTTCTTGTGATTGAGGCCAAAGATCAACTGCCCCTTAAACTCAACCCTTTTGCGATTTCAAAAGCTGTTTCTGGGATTTGTGGCGAGGTTAAGAATGTCACGCGTCTCCGTGGTGGTTCCCTTTTGGTGGAATGTTTGCGGAGGCAGCAATCTCTTAATCTTTTATCCATTCATGTATTTGCAAATGTAGAGGTTGTTGTGTCTGACACAGGACATTAAACTCTTGCAGAGGTATTATTCGCGACAGAGCTCGTTGCCTGGCTGACATGTCCGAAGATGAAATCACTGCAGAGTTGGAGGATCAGGCTGTCACGGCTGTTAAACGCTTTACCGTCAGGAAAGAGAGTGGCATTCAAAATACAAATACATATATGCTGACCTTTGCACGCTCATCTATTCCCCAATCTATTAAAGCAGGTTTAAACAACATCGGAGTGGAGGTGTATGTCCCCAATCCACTCAGATGTTTCACTTGTCAACACTTTGGTCATGGTTCAAAATCATGTCGTAACTCAGTGGTTTGTTATCGCTGTGGTGGCGATCATGATGGAACCAGTTGTACAAATGACACCAAATGGGCTAACTGTGGCAATGACCATGTCGCCTCATCCAAGTCCTGCCCTGTGTGGCAAACAGAATCTAAAATAATCAAAATTAAATGTGAACAAAACATTTCCTACAATGATGCAAAACAACTTGTAAAAAAGCAGTCAACAACTCCCTCAACCTTGAATTATTCTGCAGCTGTTTCCCGTCCTGTCGCTACTTCCTCTATTCATTGTCAGACTGATTTTTCTTGGATTACGTCTGATCAACCTGTTCCAACCAAATCAGTTACTCCACCAACGTCAGTTGAACATCCACCTAGTTACTCAATCACTTACTCTACAGCAGAAACTCAGACCAGTAATCAGAATGTGGGTCAATCTGACCCAGCTGTTACAGCACCAGCCGTTGACATTGTACACTCATCCAAAAAAGGAAAGAAAAAACTGAACAGACAAGCTGCCAGGGTACCCTCTCCACCAGAGGTACCAGTTCACAACTTCTGGACATGGAGGTAACTCCGTCTTTGGAGACCAGAAGGAGTTCCTCTGCCTCACGTTCGCGTGGGAGATCACCAATTGAGCCACCATGACTCAATCATCAAATTTAATTCATTAGAACTGTAGAGGACTTAGGAATAATTATAATGATTTACAACTCTTAATCCAGGATTTTAAACCATCTGCAATATGTTTACAAGAAACATATTATAAAGACACTGACAAATTTGATATTAGAGGTTATACCTCATACAATTTCTTTTCACCTCCAGGTGCTAAAGCCACTGGAGGTTCTTCAATTTTAATGAAACACAGCGTCATCCATAGCCCCGTTCATCTTACTACTCCCCTTCAAGCTGTTGCAGTCCGTGTAACTTTGCACATAGTTTTTACTTTGTGCTCGTTATATATTCCACCATCTACTTCTCTCCGACAGTCTGAACTTCAAGATCTCTATGATCAGCTCCCCAAGCCCTGTGTTATAATGGGTAATCTCAATGGGCACAATCCACTTTGGGGTAGTGTTCAGACAAATAATAAGGGGAAGCTTTTGGAAGACTTCATTTCCAACAATGACTTATGTATCTTTAACGATGGTTCAAACACATATCTACATCCCGGTACAGGTACTTACACTGCACTGGATTTATCAATTACAGATTCTGCTTTATTAAACGAATTTAAATGGTCTGTCCATGAAGACCTATGTGGCAGTGATCATTTTCCAACCATTTTAAAACCTGTCTTACCTTCAGATGTTCCTCCTTCAACAAGATGGAACTTCACTAAGGCGGCCTCTGTTTGAAATGCTTGCATCCACTAAATTAAAACCTGATCTGTTTCTTGACACTACTGATTCTGTGCAATTATTTTCAGATGTATTAAACAAAATAGCAGATGAATGTATTCCTAAGTCCTCTACAAATCCACACATCCGTAAACCATGGTTTAACAATGACTGCAAACAAGCAAGGAAGGCACGGAAAACGGCTGAGCACTACTTCCGTCGCCATCCCATGGTCCATAATTTGAATAAATATAAAATTTTAAATGCTAAAGCCAGGCGTACGTTTAAACAAAATAAACGCCAATCTTGGCAACATTTTGTTTCCAAAATAAACTCGCGAACGCCTATGTCCAAGGTATGTAACATGATACAGAAAATTAAAGGTAAGGGTTCTAAATGTAGCATCCACCGTCTTAAGGATGGGGATGGCCTATTAACTAATAAATCTGACATTGCAAATAAACTCGGTGAAACGTTAGCAAAACATTCCTCTTCCTCAAATTATGACCCTCAATTCCAAAAATTTCAAAAACAGCAGGAAAAGAAAACTATAAATTTTAAATCAGATAATGGGGAAGATTATAATGAATTATTTTCGATCCATGAACTTCATACAGCTCTTGGACATGGTTTACCAACGACTGCAAACAAGCTAGGAAGGCAAGGAAGAAGGCTGAAAAGTACTTCCGACGCCATCCTATGGTCCATAATCTAAATCAATTCAAAATTGTAAATGCTAAAACCTGGCGTACTTTTAAACAAAACAAACGCCAATCTTGGCAAAATTATGTGTCCAAAATTAATTCACGTACGCCGATGTCCAAGGTGTGGAACATGATTCAGAAAATTAAAGGTAAGGGTAATAAATCCAGCATACATCATCTTAAAAATGGCGATCAGTTGTTAACTGATAAATCAGATATTGCAAACACACTGGGTGAAACTCTAGCTGAGCATTCTTCCTCGTCTAACTATGTACCTAAATTTCAAAAATATAAAAAGCAGCAGGAAAAGAAACCTATTAATTTTTATTCAGATAACGGGGAAGATTATAATGAAGTCTTTTCCATTCATGAGCTCCATACTGCCCTTGGGCAAGCTCATGATACTGCTTCAGGGGCTGATAACATACATTATCAACTCCTGAAACATTTACCAGAATCATGTTTGGAAACTTTACTTTTCATATTTGATGATATATGGACATCTGGAAAATTTCCTTCTTCGTGGCGTGATGCCATTGTTGTTCCTATACCGAAACCTGGACGGGATCATACCGATCCATCAAATTATAGACCAATTTCATTGACTAGTTGCGTTTGCAAAACCATGGAACGCATGGTCAATAATAGATTAACATGGTACTTGGAATCAAATAATTTACTTACAAATATTCAGTGTGGCTTTCGAAAGAATCGAAGTACCGTTGACCATTTAGTACGGTTAGAATCATTTGTGAAAAATGCAATCATTAATAAACAGCATACTGTGTCTATCTTTTTCGATTTAGAAAAAGCATATGACACAACGTGGAAACACGGGATTTTAAAGGATTTACATGATTTTGGATTGCGAGGCCGTTTGCCTGAATTTATATCCAAGTTTTTAACTGACAGACAATTTCAGGTCCGCGTGGGTTCTACCCTGTCTGATCATTATAATCAGGATCAGGGTGTCCCACAAGGCAGTATTTTGTCTGTCACTTTATTAAGTATAAAAATAAATAGTCTTCCAAAGGTTTTAAGTGATTCAGTAGATGGATCACTGTTCGTGGATGATTTTAATGCATCTTGTCGTGGTAAAAATATGCATACCATTGAGAGGCAGTTACAAATCTGTCTCAATAAAATTCATAAGTGGTCTCTCGAAAACAGGTTCAAATTTTCTATGTCTAAAACTAACTGTATACACTTCTGCAGAAAATATAAGCCGCATAAAGACCCTGAATTATTTTTGAATGGCACCCCTATCAAAGTTGTAAAAGAGGCCAAATTCTTGGGACTCATCTTTGATAGCCATTTAACTTTCTTACCACACATTAAATCTCTTAAAGCTTAATGCCTGAAAGCACTTGATTTGTTGAAAGTTGTTTCTAATTCCAAGTGGGGAGGGGATCGGACTACCCTCCTACACTTATACAGGTCACTGATCCGTTCGAAACTTGATTATGGCTCCATCGTCTATGGTGGAGCCTGTAAAAGTAATTTAAAAAAACTTGATACTATCCATCACCAAGGACTGAGGCTTTGCCTTGGAGCCTTTCGCACTTCTCCTATTCCAAGTCTGTCTGTTGAAGCGGATGAGCCTTCTCTTAAACAACGCCGTCTGAAACTATCATTACAATTCATCACTAAATTATATTCCAATCAGTCAAATCCAGCTTTTAATTGCGTATTTAATCCTCTTTACGAAGATATTTACAATATGAAATCATCTCTTGTTCCACCACTAGGAATAAGAATTAAATCAGTCGTTTCTGCTGCGAACATTACCTTTCAGGATATAGCTCCCACAAAACTTTTTTCATCGCCTCCTTGGCAAATGGTAAGGCCAAATGTAGACCTCACATTAACTAGACTAAAAAAATCTGACACAAATCCACTTATTTATGAACAAGAATACAATCAATTACGAAACACTTATGACACTTATAAATCTATATTTACAGATGGATCCAAGGATGGTGGCTACATATGGACATCAATGACCACAAATAAAGATCAATAACCACACATGGGAATCAATAACTACACATGAACATCAATGACTACAAATGAACATCAATGACCACACATGAACATCAATGACTACACATAATCATCAATGATTACACATGAACATTAATAACTACACATGAACATCAATAGCCACACATGAAAATCAATGACTACACATGAACATCAATGGCTACATATGGACATCAATGACCACAAATAAACATCAATGACTACACATGAACATCATAAACCACACATGAACATCAATGAATACACATGAACATCAATGACCACACATGAACATCAATGACTTCACAAGAACATCAGTGATTACAAATGAACATAAATAACCACACATGAACACCAATGACTACACATGAACATCAATGACTACACATGAACATCAAGGACCACACATGAACATCAATGACTACACATGAACATCGATGACTACACATTGAACATCAAAGAATGTACATGTTCATCAATGACTTCAAATGAACATCAATGACTTCACAAGAACATCAATGACTACAAATGAACATCAATGACTACACATGAACATCAACCATTTGTGAGTGTGCCCTCATAACATTAGCTGCCCTGCTGTTCAATGTAAAAGACATACTTTCTAGAGTACTTCTATTCATAAATATGTAACAGCACTGTAACCCACATACTGCGACGAGACAGCACTGGTCAGTCAAACATTCATTAAAGCTACATTTATTGAAAACTACAAGCATCTCAAGCAAATAATTTGGGACACAACGCTTTCCTTTGCTACCATAGGTTCTAGGGACGTGCAATTACAGGTACCGCTACACAAACAACTGTGTACTGGACCTATATCACGGGGATACACATCTGTAATCTGTCTATAAACAATTTACCGAGAAAAAACAAGATGGAGTGAATGGCTAAATGTACAGTAACGCCGGCATCAAAACGCAGTGGGCTGAGAAAACAAGGTCCATTCGGCTTCCTCCTACTGCCAGATCAGATTCATCCCTACTGGTAAGACGCTGGTTGGCATTTTGGCCTTTCTACAAAACGTAAGTGCTAATCCCTGACACATCCGATGCCCAGTTCCTGCTGAGAATCTTGGTTTTACGTGTCGACACTTGAGTACTGGGAAAACCTTTTGAATTGGATGGTATTCACTCATCTCCGTCATAACGGTTCCAATTGAAATGTAACTGCAGAAAATAACTTACCTTTAAAGATGTAATAGCACATTTTCTGAAAGATGTAATCTACTTTCTTAATAATATATTACACATGACGAACAGTTAAATATGTCTGGTTCAGCAGTGTAAAAGGATACTAGCTGCAAAGATTAACTGTTAAGAAAGCCAAATGAAGTAATGCTTTGTGTCACTATTCCCGATTATAGCCTCCATCAGGTTATAGCAAAAGAGACAAACAAGGCACTTCCACCAAAGGTCAAACATCTCATACATCTGTCTAGGTATATAATTGGCTGCTTGCAACCATTTATTAACAAGAGATGGACTGCAATAAAGGTTGCTTGTAAACCTGACCAAAGGTGTAATTTCCCCGAGGATAAGTGTGTCTTCCTTGGTGATCACAAATGAAATTGCTGAAATCAGTTGGGCTGAAAGCTATAATGATATTGTATCTATAAAGAACAGACACAGCATATTTACCCTTTATGTGTTAATACTTGCCTAGATTAGGAAAAATATTTGTTATGCCATTCTGGAATTTATCCACATATAATTTGTACATCACGTTTTGAAAAAGACTGATGAGAGTTTCTACAAGCGCAACTGAATTCACCTCTTTATTTGTGAATAAACGTCTTTGCAAAGGATCAGTGTGAGCCAACTACCATTTGCAAAGTCAGTATATCACATGGAGTGAGTGAAATTGATTGCTGGTTATGGATAAATGGGACAAACTCTGGGTCATACACCTGCAGCTACTCTCAACAGTTTTTTTATGGCCTTAAAAATACAGAAAGGAAACTCTCAATTTTGTGGAAAGTATTTATTCTCAGGCTGTGAAATTGTAAGAAGACCCATTCAATGCATCATATATAAATTTATCATACCTCCATGTCAGAATGATGAGATCTGATTGGTCCACGTGATCTTGATAAAATAATGTGTAACCCGTCTTGGAGGGTAATAAATTTCTCATCGGGGGAATAAATCTCTGATACCCCTCCACGAACAATAGAGGCTGTATGTGGATTTATGAAAGATAGAAAAAATCCATTGAATTTGTGTTAATTCTTTCACAATGTCACATTAAAACATGTCAGTAAGATAAATTTGGTGTCTAGCAGGATCACGAGGGGTACATAGGATTTTTTGCATCCCTCATTACGTTTGATACTACTCGTCTCCAGTGAGTAGTATAAAACCTAACGAGAGACGCATCAAACCCCTTGTACCACTCGTGATCCTGCTACAACTTATGAAATATAATTTCAAATGTAAAGCTTACACAAAGAAAACACTAACATTGAAATCTACACACTCAGACATGTTGAAACTGTGAGAGTAGAAAAACATATATGAATAAGGAGTCACACTTGTTAAGATAAGTAATGTGAAATATATTCCTGGGCATTTGCTACACAATGAAAGTAGACAGAACGAAGTGTCATGTCCTTCACTAATATGATGACCTAGTCATGATGTTGCCTAAATGCTGAATGGTGTAACATCATTTACCAACTTATGTAGCTGAGTGCCTGACAAAGATCAAGATCCAATCACTTATCAAAATTTGACCTTGTTCCTAAGGAAAACACAATCACTCAATATATACTCACACGCAAAAGAAACGCAAGTTGTTTTAAGCAAATTGGTAACAAACACGGAACCATAAATTGATACGAGTTTTAGCATGTAGTGAAGTCTGATGGTGTGGTCAATATTTTTGGTTGCATTTTGGAAGCCCTGAGTAAAAACGCTACATTAAAGACTAAGCGCCAAAACGCACTATTTCAATGAATATGTTGGTATCATGCACCCATTTCTTGCGAAATCGAAAATGCACGAACTGTCACGAACTGTAGTGGGTATAAAACTGTGGCCGATTCTTGGACCTACCACTCCTTGGTCAACGATGCCACGCCTAACTCAAATTCAGAGAAACCAGGCTATCCGACGTTTGGAAGCTGGAGAGTTTGTCTAAGATGTTGCCTGTCATTTCAACGTTAACATAACCACAATTTACCGTCTCCTGCATCCATACAATGCTACACAGACCACAGATGACCTTCTTCGGAGCGGTCGTCCTAGGGTCACCACACCTCGACAAGATCGGCAGATTACCCGTCAACACCAGCGACATCCGTTCCTAACTGCAAGTGAAAGTGCTCGACAGACCATTGGAACACATAATCGACACATTAGCCGGGACACTGTCATCCGACGTCTCCATTCCAACAACCTCAGATGTCGCCGACCAGCACGTCGTCCTGTTCTCCAACCACGGCATCGACAAGCATGACTTCAGTGGGCACAGGGTCATCGCAATTGGCGTCATTGTGAGTTGAGGCGTGTCATCTTCTCGGATGAAAGTCTCAGACGGAAGAGTCAGAATTTGGTGGCGTCGAGGCGATCGTTTCGCTGACAGAAACGTTGTGTAAAGGAGTCCATGGGGTGGACCTAGCGTCATGATATGGGCAGGGATTGGACTTAATGCGAGACTTGGACTCATGTGCTTTCTGAATGTTGGTCAAGGTCGGGGACACTGCGTCACTGCTCAGACGTATATCGACCAAGTGATCAGACCCCACGTTGTTCCATGTTTTGCACAACATCAACAACACATTTTCCAGCAGGACAACGCTTGTCCCCATGTTGCCAGAGCTACCATGGCCTTTCTGCAACAACACAACATCCGTGTTCTACCGTGGCCAGCCCTCAGCCCTGATCTGAACCCCATTGAACACTTGTGGGATGAGGTTCAAAGGCGTCTGCACAATGTAGGCCCAGTCCCTACAACTGCTGATGAACTATGCACAGCTGCTCTGGATGTGTGCAGGAGGATCCCTAGGGCCTTCACAAATTGTCTGATCCTCTCAATGTACAGGAGATATGTGGCAGGGATCAATGATAATGTTGGTCACACCGGGTATTGACTGACATTTTGGGTATTGACCCAAAACTGTGTAAGCCCTTAATATTTGGAAAAAACAATTATGTCATCTGTCTTTTAATCCATTAAACTGTCTTCAGTCAAATTTTTGTCAATCTTGCCCTATTAGTAATTCTTGTCTTTACTGTTGAAAATATATAACATGTATATTGCATACTCTACTTGCGTTTCTTTTGCGTGTGAGTATAGGAATTGAAAGCAGTGTATCAATATGAATGTCCAGGGCAGGAGACTTGTATTTGAATATGTCCAAGACAAATAATATGAAGTGTACATAAATGTCCATCGACAGATGAAATCAATAAAACTCCACCAAACTGAGAGCTATCTGAGACAGGGAGATACTGCTGCCCTGACTGTCAGCAGATCTCTGGTTCTCCCCCACTGCCAGCACCTCTCATCTTCACAAATCAAGTACATATGTTCAGCATACTAAACAACTGACACACTAATATTTACAAACATGAGTTTGTTTTAAATTACAATTTTCATAAACTAAGAGAACCATTATCTACAATGAGGTTCCTTTATGCAGCATCAGCAATCAGGCAGTCATTCGTGGCATATCATTTTTAAACATGAGGTAATTCATATTGTTTTTGCAAATACCATGTTCACATCATGGTAGTGAAAAGCTTACTATTTTTCATCCATGAGAAGAGATAGTTGATACATGTCACACATCAACCGATGTCCCCTTCGAGATCGGTGAACACTTATAATGAACCCATCTCCAACAGAATGTGTAATAACATTGTTTTAATTATGCTCCAGATTAAACCCAATCCTGACTCAGTAAAATAAGATCTTATTTCATCAGCAGAGAAAACCAACGACAGTCGAACCTTGTTGTGTCGAACTTTGATGTGTTGAATTCCTGGTTGCCTCGAACTCACCTTTCTGTCCCTGCAAATTCCTTCTACATTTATCATAATTAATACTCGGACCTATCAAACTGGATGTGTTGAATTTCCAGTTATCCCAAACTCATTTGGGAGTGCCAATCATCCAAATTAAACAACAAAAATCCTTCTGATGACTCGAACAGTTCAAATTAAAAAATACTCTCCACACACCCACACTCGCTAAACTTTCAACTTTTAACTTACTTCACACACAACTGACTGACCTTACAGCAAATGCCACAGGAAGCTTTCGAAATAACTTAGCACAACATGCAAATATCTGAACGAGACTGATTAACAAGCACAACTTTCATCAAAGGAGTATGACAATTAATGTATACACATTAGCAGTAAGTTACTCAAGTGTTCTCATGTGACTATCAGTACAAAAAATAATTAAATTGAATGTTACCAACAGATGAATAAATTATTTAAAACAATGTTACATGAGACATGTATCTAATTATTGGATACAATATGGTTATCAACATTGAGACGTAGTAGGAAACCAAACATGAATAGATGACATGTAATAATCTCTCATAACATGATGTTTGCTTTTCGGAAATTCACTTCGTTTCTGGTCTCGAACACTGGAAAACTCAAATCTTTTTCCAGATTCCCATGAGTTCGAAACAACAGAGCTCGACTGAAAATACTTCATTCATAATGTTCAGAAAAGAAAAGACACCAACAGACCATATGATTAGTGTGTGTGTCAAGTTTCACAGAGATATCTTGAACAGTTTCTTTTGTATCACCTGAAATGTGATGGATGAACAGATGCACAGACATGCATGGTGGAGATGGAATGAAGCCAGTTCTTTACTCTAAATGTGCATTATCTCAAGCAAGTCATAGAAAATAATTTGACATGGAATTCTATTACAATACCTGCATTCCTCACAGATATTTATGACCACAGTGCATAATTCTATTCCCACATTGAGCACTGTAAGAGTAACTTGATACATGTAGTTCTCTGTTTAACAAGATGACTGCATGTTGTGTCCTTACTGCTGTGTGAGCACACTGACTCAGTCCAGAACTATCTGTGCTGGCTTCCCGTCATCAAGCTTCTGATCCATCCCATGATTCAGATCATACTGCCTTCGCAAGAAGGCAAACAACAAGTCGGTCACCAAAAATATCTGTGGAAAACAAAAGAACTTCTAAGAAAACTACCTCTATTATATCTTTGCCATAAATCCTGTATTTTGGCTTCTGTCACACTAACTAAATTTTTATATTTTCAACAGACGTCCTCTTCATTGTCAATTACACACAATTAGTTGTTCCTGAATAGCAGTACAGCAACCCAAGCTATGACGTGCGTAATGGCGTGAAACCTCACTTTTTTCTTGTAGAGGTAGATGAATTGGGGAGCTGGGTGGGAGTATGTTCTGACAAAGATGTAATGGGGGTAGTAATCTATTGTTCGATAATTCTTGCAAATCCTCTACCTCTATTTCATCTTTGTCAGAACATACAAGAGGGATCCAGTGGGATCTGCCTCCGGTAACTCCCTGTGTAATTGACAGTAATCCTCTTCTGGGAACCATTTAATCATTGATTCTAATCCTGACCAGAGATAATTTTCTCTGAAATTTCTCTTGAGGACTTGAAAATCAGAATGCATCAAGAAACATTCAAATATGTGATACCTTCACTAGAATTACTGTTATATTTTATGATCGTGTGGGTTATAATGACGTCACCCTCTGATGTTGCTGGTGTTGGATCCTGGTGAAGGTGTTTTATGAGGCCCAATGACAGCAAGACACCACTTGTTCCACTGGAACAGATGTCAATGAAGCGAGACTCATGGCTGGGGCTCTGATTTCATGAGCTGAGCAGGATCCAAGACGGGGAGTGGAATTCCGTGCCTGTGTATAACTCACTGCAATGGATGTTTAAGCCAGCCCACTACCGTAGCCTTGGTGATGTCCTTGTTGGAATGAGGCTTGCAGGATAAGAAAAAATTCCTTCGATGGCATCTATGTGGGTCTGTAGCTGAGAGGTAGATTTTGAGAGCTCTGATGGGACAGAGAAGTCTGTCTAGGTGATCCACTGATGGACCCAAAGCAGGAATGGTATAGTTTCTCTGGCCCTTGGCGGAAGACTGATTCTTGGCTGGGAGAAATCTTCGAGTAATTGGGGTCCAATGTTGATCATGGCTGTGACTAGAATAGTCCAGAGCATGTAGTTCTGAAACTCTTGCTGCTGACGCCATGGCTAGGAGAAAGGAGGCTTTCATGGATTTTTGGTGTAAGGTGGCCTTAGCCTGGTTCTGTTAAAAGTGCTGATAATACAACAGATAGATTCCACTTGGGAAAGATACAAGGTGTGTGAGCACCTTCTAGTAGGAAGGATCTCAATAGTCTATTTAGAATGGGATGGTTTCCATTTGAGAGTCCTGTCATGTTGACGTACAGAGTGAAGTGCCGATCTGTAACCTTCTATCGTCCCATGTCAGAACTTAGAAAAGTAGAAAATCCACTGCCATAGGGATGGAGATCCCTTGTTGTCTTCTCCACTGGACGAACGGATCCCATCTATTGTCATATGTGAGGGAGGAGGAAGGTCTCCATGATCTTGCCACAGCTTCAGAGGCAAGTCCAGTGTACCCGGATGTCTGCATCTTCTGTGTGATAACTTCCAAGCGGTTAGATGTAGGCTGGGCAGATTGTTGTAGGCATTTTTTACTTGGGCTGTCGTAACATATCTTGCCGGAGAGGTTCTTTCATTAATAGACTTAATAATCTGGGAAACCACACTCTGCTGGGCCAAATTGGTGCTATCAAGATTATCATGCAATCCATCTCCTCCACCTTGTGACCTTGTCTAGGAGAGACCATGGTGGGAATGCATATGCAAAAAGACCCGTCCAATCCATCGATAGCACCTCTATCTGGTGAGCCATTGGATCTGGAACTGGACTGACATAAACCGGAAGTTGATGATTCAGGCAGGTGGCTAAGAGATCTAGATGTGGTGTGTCCCATAACCAGGTTATCCAAGCAAATATCTCTAGATGTAAGGTCCCACTATTCTCCCCTGTTGGGAAAGGCTGTTGGCAAGGATGTTCAGCTTCCCGGGTATATGTCTCGCTTCCTTCCGCTTCCATCCGACTCCTTGGAGTCTGCCAAGGCAAAAAATCGTGTAGTCTCCATCATCAGAAAACTGGATCTGGTTCCTCCTTGTTTCTGCATGTATCCCACAACTGTGGTGTTGTCCGTGGCTATGAGGATGGCCATTCCATGCCAGGATGGCGTAACAAATGGCCTTCATTTCCCTCCAGTTGATATGTAGGCTCGTCTCTCCGGTGTTCCAAGATCTTTGTACCGTGAGATCGTCCATATGAGCTCCCCAACCCGAATCTATAAATAGATGGTGTAGTCATAGTAAACAGCCAAGCGACTATTGATATGCCGAATGGTAAGACCTGGAACTCGTAACGTCGACGATTGATTGCTAAACGCAGGTACTTCCATGACGATGGGTGCATTATGACGTGAAGATAGGTGTCTTGTAGGTCGTGGCTGATGAGCCAATCTCCTGTCCTCAAAGCTGACCGCGACTACTGTACGGATTCCATCTTGAACTTTGGAGCAGGTACCAGGAATGTTTTGTTCACGATCTTTAAGTCTATTATCATCCTCAGGTCAGCCGAATTCTTCTACGGAACTAAGAATACCAGACTACCAGGAGAGTAAAGTAAAAACCTTTGGTCTTGTTATCTCCAATAGTTTCCGAATGGCTCCCTTCTTTAGTAGCTTCCTGACAGACAGATCTGCTGCTGCTAGCTTGGCTCCGACAAGACGAAATCTGTGGCCGACAGACTGTGATGCCAGGATGTGATGTCTTGAAATGCAGTTTGTATCCATGAGCCACGACGTCTAGGACCCAGCGGTCAGGCGTAATCTGCTTCCAATTTTCAGTGTAAGAGAGAAGACGCCCTCCCACTGGCGCCGGGGTCTGCATTATGTTGAAAGACAGCAGGCGTAAATCGTAGTCCATAGACAAAACCAGGTGGAAAGGGTCCATAATGGCAGAATGGGTGGCAAGGAAGTCAGAATCTGCTTTCACCTCTGCTTCCAGACTTGCCCCTGCGATAGGTTTCGTGTTTCTTGTAGTCGTGTTGAAGAAACGAATCCTGAGAAGACTCTTGTCTTTCGTACTCCCAACTCAGTTGGAAAGATTTCTTACCAGAGGGAACAAACTTCTTCTTAGGTGACTGTATATACAATGAATCCTTCTGATCTCAGGAATGCTTCGGGGGATAGGAAGATCCATATGCGTTGACAGCTAGGTTGACAGCTGACACTTGCAATCATTCAGTTGTATGTTGTCTAACTTCGTCTATGACATGTTCCAACTTTACGTTGAACATTTTGGGAGCAGATATCGGTTGTGGCATATCAACCTTTTCATTTGGTTGCAAAAAGCTCTTGAACGAATCTGTGCTAGTTGTTGTTGACGCTGTACCCAGAGTAGCTGTGAAGACATCCAGACTTGGGTGGAGAGTAAGTCTTCCTGCATTCTGACTATGGTGTCAAGCAGGCTGTGGATGAGTCCGACCTGATCCCTCCTAACAGTCATAGAAGTCTCTCCGAATATGCCATCATATGATGTCTACAACGGTGGAATGATGTGCCTTATTCCGGCGACAAACCAGTTCATATATGTGCCAATGTCCATTGAATGTCTGGACGCCATAGACAGTTCTTTAATCCGGGAAGCAGGTAATGTGACTTTAGTATAAGGGTTGCAAACTAGCTTCATAAAATCCTTGTCCAAAACTTGATGATCCGGAAGTAGAGGCTCATTGGTTTGATACAACTTCCGCTTCAATGGAGGTAAGGGTAGCTAGCTGGTCATCATGTCTAAGCTTGAGTAGGCTTTCAGAAGCCTGATGTACCACCTTGCCTGCATAACTCGGCCATGGCAATGTCTGGTGGATATGTTGAGATGATCTTAGGTGGTGAATTCTCTGTCATTGGAGGTTGGAGTACAGGCATAAGATGATAGATGTATAATCCTGCTGGGGTGAATCTTCAGAGAGATAAACTTCCTCATATTGGTCTGATTCTGCCTAAGAATGACCAAGGGTAAGTCCCGGGAGGGAGGGATGTTTGTCATATTCCATACACTCGTGTTCCCCTTGCAGTTCATCATCCGCTGGTGTCCAGGACTTTGCTATGAGTAAGGTCTGTGTGGCTTGTAAGGTCTGACACCCCTGTCACACAGGAGGGTAAAGATTGTGAACCTCTGTCCGGCTGGTCCATATGGTCATCTGGGGTAGGCCGTACAGCTTCGGCTGTGGTTGGACCTCTTGGAGGACTCTTCTTAGCCAATACTGTCTGCTTCTTTTCAAGTATCTTCATCTCTTGAGATATTGCTGTAAAGCGGGACTCAAAGATCGACTCCATCATCTTCTTCTGCTGGTTGAAGAGTTGTTCCAGCATGTTGATAGGGAACGCAGAAGAAGACTCAATCAACAGAGTAGTAGGTATAGACACTATGACAGGGTCAGAGGCTATGTCTGATACAGTAGCCGCAATCATGGCGACTTTCTTCTTAGGAGCTTCTCTCCTCCTAGCTTTAGTCAAAGCTTCTGCTAACTTGTTGAGGGCATTCTTAGACAGAGTAGGGCACTGATCACATCTTGCCTCTTCAGTGCATTTGGCCTCTCTGCACTTCCAGCAGTTGCTGTGAGGATCTCCTGTGATAATAAAATGACCACACTTCTTTCAAGCAGGAGGAGGGGGAGACTCCATGATGACCTCATGAGTACGATCGTCACTACAATTAGCAGCTCTTAATATGACTTAATTTATCTGTTTTTTGAAAACTATAGAACAATCTTAGATTAATGTGACTAAATCCAAGAGCTAGATCGTTACAACTATAACAACAGGTGTTGACTCAAGCACACAGAGGAAAGAAGTGCGGTTTTCCGCCATGACCCAATCATAGCTTGGGTTGCTGTAGTTCTATTCTGGAACAACGAATTGTGTGTAATTGACAGTGAACGTCTGTTGAAATTCTAAAAATTTAGTCAGTGTGACTGAAGCCAAAATACAGGATTATGGCAAAGATGTAACAGAGGTAGAGGATTCGCATGAATTACAAAATTATAGTTTTTATTAACATAATATCTGCTTTTGCAGCTGTAGCTGAAAAACATCCAGTCTACATACAAAATCCCAGAACCCAGAACACCCGACCCATACAAACAAGTTAAAGGGACAGTATCTCGACGGTTCTGTGTTTTCTAAATGATGCATGGAGTAATTCCCGAGTGAGACGTAACATACCTGATTCAATTCTCAGACCAAAACAATTGAGCTCTGTACAAGAGAAAACAAAAACAAAAGCACTGTGCATAGTCTGGTTTCATTCTTGTTTTTTAATAGTGGCAAATTGAACAGAAAGCTCATGTCTTTTTCTTACGGCTGAGTTACAAAAATACTTATTGCCAGGCTTCATCAAAGTCTTGATGCCACATAGCAAATGCAATACCAACAAAGAATACAAGGCAGCATTAGAAATTGGCACTAGTCCTGGAGTCATTGCCAAACTGCCCAGTAGTTAAGGTATCATAAGGACTAGTAGACATTTGCCATTTTTAAAGGGCAAGTTCACACGGAAATTAACCTATTTTTCTTGTACTTTTTCCACATTAAAAGTGTTAACCTAGAAGTGTCATAGACAAAAATATAAAAATATCACAATTAATTAACATATTTTTCGCATTAAAACGATTTATATTTTTCACATTTACAAAGTGTTCTATTTCCACAACAAAAACACCATGGCTTATGCCCCTTGCAATATGACGTCATTGGTGCCAATTGATAAACATTATGACGTCATCATGCTTTGTTAGAGCCGCTTCACGTGGTGTAGGTCTAGGTGTGTGATTCTAGCGTCTCAGATGCCAGCCAGCATAGTGTTATGCTGAGTCACCACTGCGCCGGAGTGTGTCGTAGGCCATGTTGTTTTACCGCAAACTGGTACTTCATATCTTTTGCGTTGAGAATAGACAGGGACCCAGTTGAATTGGCACCAATTACGTCATAATCTAAGGGGGATAACTCAGGCCTGTTTCGCTCGAAAAACGAAGGCCTCATAACGGCATATCATTTTCACACTATTGTGAGCTTCCTACTTTCACTGTGAAAAAAATGAGTGTATATTTTCAAACACAGATACTAATTAATTCTAAAATTGCGTTTTGTTTAGAAAAAGAAAGAAAGTGATTTTTGCGTGTACACTTCCCCTTTAAGGGTTTTGCTATGTTATCATTATAAGAACTCATGAACTAAAATTGTTAGTTTCTACCATTGCAAAGGCAGGTAACTCATTTGCAAGTAGTTTTACTTGAAATATATTCATGTTTTGCTGAGAATTGATAAAATTTTGAATGATTTTAAATAAATATATTTATTTCCAAACATCCCCAGCATCACCATGGCGACCAGTTTGCCAATCAGGTCACGCACCCAAATCTTGTGCAGCTTGCCATATGTGTACTGATCACGACCCATTCTGCCTCATCATTCTCTTTCTTGGAGCTGACAGGCTGAGTAACTATGATGTGGGCATGGATGGGCAGGCATAGTTCGTGTGAGATAGGATAAGTATTTATAAACATACAATTTCATGTAAAATTTACAAATGTTTGAAACTTATCCCACCTCACTCCATGCATTTAGCCCATGGTTTGGACAGTGGGTCGCAGTTCCCCAAAACTGTGAGATATACAGGAGGAAGCTGGTGCTAAACATGATTCAATCCTAAGCTTTAACAGATCCGCATCTGAAGACAACTCATGATTTTATGGGTGGATCACTGCGCAGCGAGTGAGAATACCGCTTTACGCTACTCGGACACAACGCCTTGCCATGAGGAACAATATCCATAAGAGGATCTTCAAACCAATACTGACACATCACATGCTCAAGGCAAAGGTGAGCAAGTAAGGATTTGGGACACAGTCGAAACGGCCTCAGATAATGGTGACTTCGTAGTGGAAGACCATTGCCTCCATTAAAGCCTCAATCTGGGACTCCGATTAAGCACAAAATAAAAAGTGGCTCTCAATTATTTATTTGCTGTACACGGTACGAAAAAACTCAACTGCGTGAGTGGTACTTGCATTCTGTCTGAGTTGACAGGCTGTCGTTAATTGTTGAGCCTGGACCAGTGGACCAAAGTGGTGTAGACCTTGGATATGTCATAAGTAGTGGGAAGCGAAGACCATGTTGGACTTCCTTCCATAATATCACTGAGGGAGCAGTTGCTATGTAGAGCCATGGTAGATGCGACAGCTCCTGCAAAGTTGTAGGCACGGAGAATTTTAGATTGTAACCAAAAGGAGACCCGGATGAACAATTTCTTCCGGGATCTTCAAAAGGTCGATGAAGACTGAAGGTACATGAGTAAGGTTCAAACTGGACTCAGTGAGATGTCCTCACGATCCTCAGGATGTAGAATAGAAGCCAGAAACGGAATGGTGAATAGTCTGTCTGGTTGCCCTGAGAATTGGTGTTTGGCGATGAAATCCCATCGTAGACCCAAATAGATTTTCCCATGGCTGTGCTTCTCAAATGGAATCCTGTTTACATACAAGGCATGTATCTCGCTGACCCTTGGAGTAGCCAAAGCTAGGAGAAAGACCGTTTTGAGAGTAATCTGCTCGAAGTCTCTACCTCCTTGTTGTTCGTATTCTGCTGACATCAAGTGTCAGAGGATTACATTCAGATACCATTTGGGTGGACAAAATCTGGACTGGTCGGAGAAGAGCTTGTAGTTCTGGGACTAAAGCGATCTTGATGCTCATTGTGGAAGTGATTACCAAAATTAAAGCTGCTAGATATGTAGATTAAGTAGAACCCTAAAGGTTTTTGGTAGAGCGAAGATGCTGAAGATATTCTTCAACTTGCTGTGGGGTAGCAGTTAGGAGAGGTGATAGATCTGCCTCGACAGTATCCCTCGAAGGCTTTCCATTTTTGGTCGTACAAGGATTTAGTTGAAGTACATTGAGCTTGAGTAATGGTCTTCGGTACTCACCGTAGGCGACTACGAACTTCTGGAGATGAGCCAGACGCATAGATGTAGGGTTTCCAACGATGGATGTAGTAGGCTGGATTGAGGTTGAAGGAGAAGATCTCAAGATCTTCAAGGGAAGTGGATGATGGTTTCCCAATGGTTTATGAGGTCTACCAACACGGTGAACCAGCTGCGAGCTGGCCAGTAAGGCACGATCAAAATCAGGCAAAGCTGATTCGTGGCGACCAACTTCTGATACACCTGAGATAGAAACGCTGTTGGTGGAAAGACGTAAGCGTTGACATTCTTCCATGATATGGCCAAAGCGTTGTACTCCCATGCCTAGGCATGCATAGAAGAAGCATGTTCTTTGGAATGTCAACTAGGAGAAACTCGATCTTGAGAGAGACTATGTGATGTCAACCTCTCCTGAGATTGTCAATCCTCCGAATGCGACCCTGTATGTCGACCTTTAGAATGTTGACCCTTGCAGGGTTAATCTTAAGAGTTCTGTGTCGACAATTTGCGAGAATGTCGACCATTTGAATGCATCTCTGAAGTTCGATCTGAAGAATGTCTGCTGTTAGAACCACGTAGATCTTGCATTGTTGAACACGATGGCTCTTGACTCCTCTCTTGTACGGAGGTTGATGTCGATGTTGTATTTGAGGTCGATGCGACATTCGTAATGGTGGTTATGACCATGATACTCACACCCAGCAATCACAACATAAGGCATGTGGATCCACTGCTGAGAAAATGTGGCGGCACTTCTGACAGGCCGGATGTTTGGGTTGATCCATGCCCCTTTCAGTGTACCTCCCGTATAATTTTGAGAAAAAAAGGCCAAAATATTCTCTCAAAAACATTGTTGTACTAGTCCACTGTGATGAAAGAGAATGATGAGGCAGAATGGGTCAGGTGATCAGCACTGGTACGGCAAGCTGCACAAGATTTGAGTGTGTGACCTGATTGGCAAGCTGGTCGCCTTGGTGATGCTGGGTATGTTTGGGTGAATGAAGCTTAGAAGCTGGAAACTTTGTTTTGGGACGTTTCCACACAAAGATCGGAAGAAGAAAGATGAAATGCATAGAGTAAGACAGGATAAGTTTTAAAAATATACACAGTTTGTAAAAATGAATTGGTCATTTTATAAATACATACAGGTGTAATATTCCAAATTTTACATGTGACATGTTTAATCTGGAGGCATTGAAAGCTTGCAGGATGACCGCACAGAGACACAGGGAAATAGTATTCCAGCTGACCTCTGACTGTGACAAGGGAGAGACTGGCAGGAAAAAGCATTTCCTTGACTTGCGGCAGGCTTCTGACCGTCGTAGGAAAACTCTCAATGTCCGCACCGGGCATAACCAAAGTTCTGCTCCGCCTCTTCCAAGATGAGAGGGGGGAAGGAGGGTGGTGAAGGATCTATCATGTGGTCGTGGGATTCTTGGCAATGAAGTCCCAGCACATCCCAAGACACACAATCTATGAGTACCGCATTTGAACCGGCCACCATGGGGTGTGAGTCTCACTGACCTATGCAACGGTATTCAAAGCCAGTAGAACACCGTCATCTTCATAAGGTCATTGAAGGAAGATGAGTGGTTTGAAGGCAGCTGTCTGAAGAGCCAGTAAAAGCACGTACAGATCCCATGCAGGCAGTCTGAACTTGGCTTACTGATCTTCTAAACTATACGAGTGCAGCAAGGCCTTTTCTCCAATCGACTAAGACGGCAAGCACTGGTGACTAGGTTTGAGAGATGGTAGAGCCTTTCAACTGACGTGTGCTGAAAATATAAGAGAAACTCACAAACTGAGGTGTCGTTGTCAAAGGATCTTGGCGTTTGCCTGAGCAGTGGGCCTGGAAGGAGCACCCTTTGTCGACATAGAGTCCCCGTGTAGACGGACAATAGGCTAAAGCAATAGCCTTGGCTGTTCAAGCCAAGTAGCCCTTGGCTCCTAGGGCATAGGGCATCAGGTGTGCATAAAAAAACAGGCGGGGTTTGGGTGTGGCAATCTGCTGTGTGGGTGTAACGGAAAAATGAACACCTTCATATAAGAGATGACTTGTCCCAACCAACGATTATCCCGAGAAGTGGGTACCCAGTAGCCTATGACAAAGGTGTCAAACAAGCTAAATGAGTGTGCAAAGCGAAGATCTGCAAGTTCTGACACAGATGATGTCCACCAGAAGCCATGTGAACCCAGTTCAACGAGAGAATATAATAATATATAGGGTCTGGAAGGGAGGGCGCCAGTACGGGTCAAAGAAGGAGTCTTACTAACGTCAAGGCCGGAGACGCAGCAATAGAAGCCAAAAGATCATCCAACCAGTCGGCAAATTGAATCACACCAAATGTCTGCTGGTTTGAAAAGATCCCCCCAGGAATCTGAACTATAGTCACAATCCCGACGAGAGGCTCCAGGAGCAGCGACGAGATCTTAAAGACATGGTTTTTCCTTGCCGCTCCGTCTTGCCGCTCCAGATGAGAGGCCATGATCGGAGTAGCCGGTGGCGCCAGTAAGGCAATTGCCTATGGCACCTTCAGCACCGCTGATGCCGAAGTAGAGGAAAGGATAGCAGGTGCAGGAGGGTCCGAAGGCTCCAAGGAAAAGCTGAGATACCCAGGCACAGGTGCTGAAAGGGAGACGTGGAAACCTAGGGTGCCGGTGGCGTCGTACAATCTCGGCGGGGCCCCTGACCAGATTTGTTCCCACGGCAGCAAGTGCAGCGAGGCATAAAGTCTGGAATTTAAGCAAAGACAAACTCACAACAGGAAGCATAACTCAAAAACTTTTCATTTTATAGAAGTTTATGAGAGCAAACAATTAGGCAAAAAGGTCGTGAAAAAGCTTAAAACATGCCAACACAAAATATATAAATTTAGTGTATAACCCAAGCCAAATGAATTCAAAACGCAAAACGCGAAAGTACGTGGCCACATGGAGAATCACAAAAATGGCGGGAAAACAATACCCCCTTAAATTACTGACTAGAGCCACAAGCGAGCGGCAAACATTGCAAATTACGAATGGGAAGACCCCAAAGGTAACAGACTATAAACAAGTACCAATATAGTAGCATACGATGAATGCAGAAACAGGCAAAGTATAGAAACAATAAGCTTTAATTCCCACAAGGGATACAAAGTACATCCGTCCGTGGAGGTGACAAAGCAGTCATGTGGTTTGATGAGACGTCATGACTTCTGAGTCACATGACAACTCACGTGCGAGGGTGCTGTTTCTTCTGGTTGGAATAACTTTTCTTTAGCAGCTGGATCTCACACAGTTCGAAAACAGCAGTAAATGCATTACAGAGTAATGCAGGATGAGTTAAAACATTTTAATAATGAGTTTACACTGTTTATAGTTTTCATTTCGTATCATGAGAAGATGTAGTCTTATAGTTTCTGAGGGGACATACCAAGAGCTTTTGAAGCTCATTTCAAGAATTTATTATTTGCATAAAAAAGGCTTTGCTCTTTCTGCTTCACTTCTAAAGAAATCATACACATTCAACATCAACTGTTTACCATCTGCTGAGTAGCGCATCTTGTCATTGAATGAACACGGTCACTGTGTAGCACGTGCTTGTGCTGTTCCTTCCACGGTTTGTCCCCCCTACGTGTCATGTACACATTTCTATACAAAATTACATGATAGTTTCTTAAAGAACTTCATCCGTCATGGGTCTTAAAATAAACAAAATTCGGATTTTGTTGGGTACAGGGTATTCATGGTCAAGTACTGTATTTATGTTTCATACACTTTTCTGGATTTCGAGTTATTTTGCAATTCATCGTTCTCATTTGGAGTCAAACGGACTGTAACTCAGTGTAACATAAAGTTTATCTGGAGAATTTATCATCTGGTACATTAATACTTGTCACATCCATCTATGAAACATCCCGTACCAAAAATAGTATCCTTCCACACATGTGAATCCTTATCAACCTGCATCATCATTTAGCTGCACTCAGGATGCCAATAGCCCCTTAACTCATTAATGGACACATGTGTCTCAAACAGAGACAAGACCCTACACCCACCCAGTTGCTGAAGACAACCCATCCACATCAACATTGGCTGTCAATCAGTAATTAGCAGTAGCCAAGCTAAGAAATGCAATAGCAAGGCCGCAAGTGGTGAGCATTGGTCTGACTGACTTTCAATTATCACCCACATGCATGCTTGTTCTCAAGAGAGAACAGTCAACACACAGAGTTAGAAACATCATTTCTTCCTGACTTTCCCATTTTAACTATAAGTCTGTTCCCACAACATGTGGTTTTTTTTATCCCAGGACTGTACAACACATGAGTTTAAATGCATGGTCTACAAGGCAAACAGCTCCCAGGAAGACCAGTGTACTCACCTCAGCTGTGGAGAATGTCAGAGTAATGGCAAAGTAGAAGTTAGCATTGGCGCTACCAGCATAAATCCACAGATGCCACAAGATGGGTGCCACCACAGAGCAAGAAAGGAACATACACCCGACAACAAACTTGTTTCTCATATCTGAAACATATAGAATAGGGATGGGTTATTGGATGTTTAGAGTGTATCACAATATTTATGATGCACAAGGCCGTATTGTGATACAAATCACAATATATTGTATAATTCTAAATTTTTAATTCAGAAGCAAATTGAACAGAACTGGTACAGCATAATGTTTACTCATTCAATAAATATGCACGCTCTGGGACAGTGATGACTTTGTGAACTCCAAAATGAAAACTTATATTTTGGCGTGAGTGAGTTGGGTTTAACGCCAATTTTAACAGTATTGCAGTTATATCGCGGCGTGTCAGCTTAATGTGGGAGGAAAGCCCGAAGTGATGCAGGTCTCAGACGTTTACCACTTCGGTGAAACCCACGAGCACGGGTATGGTGCTGACAAACCTAGAAACATAATCAGGGCGAACCGGGATTCGAACCCACAATTATAGGTTTCTGGCGTGCCCAAGGGACGCAACTCTGCACAGTGAATCGCGGCGCCTTAGACGACTGGGCCACCCGTGCCCCCTATATTTTGCAACTACAGAACATTTTGAAGGTACATGTTTTTGGCAAGTGTTATAGTGTATCACCTGAAACACATGATCAAAACTTCTATTTGAAATCACCCGATATACCAAGCATAAAAAAATGATATTGTGACAGGTATTGTGGAAAGAAGGAATCTCAATTTACCAATATACTGATAATACCACTCACTCTTAACATAGCTAAAACTAGACATGACATAATTTCCAAACTTCTACTATGGTGATATCCTACGTTAGTGAATGGTGTTTACATATAAGGCTGATTCAGGTATGAAATTAAAGGGAAAGTATCATGCAAAAGCACAGATTTGTCACTTTCAGATGAACTGGCACTAAGATGATTTCTAAGCTTCACTTTGGGTGACTTCCATTCTGCCTAGTCCTAATTTTCCTACAGTACAAAACATAATACAGTCTGATGTTCAAAAATAGTGCCATGACACTGTAGCTCACCTGGGTATGTAAGGGTAGTCAAATTTTAAAATGTAAAAAGTTAAAAAACAATTTGCTGTCATCATTGATATTCAAATATTGTCGGAATAAATACTAAAAAAACTAACACTAAAATCAAACAAATTTAACAAAATATTAAACATTTACCAAATTTTACATCATGAAAGAAAGTGGTTGACTAAAGGCCAAAATGAAAATCCGATTTGAACATCTTGAACAAATTGGGGTGTCATTATTCGTGGGAACAAGCAGGTGAAGTTTAACCTTCATTTGTCCAGTAGTCTCTGATGAGCAGACCTTTATGACAGACAACACAAGATGCAACACTTATGTCAAAGAAACAGGCCATGGCATAAGGTCATGACTTTCACTCAGGTGAACTAACCATGGATGTATGATCGAGCATGACTAGGTACCAAAACACAGAGTTTATTTGGTATTTAAGGCCTCCAGGCCCATAACACATCAGGATAAATTTCATGCATGTACACATCAAAATAATTTGTACATTAAACGTTAGAGCGACAGAATTTTGATTTTTTTTTATAGAAATAGGCCAATACATTGTGTAATCAAGAATTTCAAAGATATAAACTTCACAGCTGTCGGTGGGTTCAGCTAAACATTCTTGCCCTTCCTTATTGTATTGATCACACACCATTACACATGACATTCATCCTCTTTAAGGTTTACATTCTCAGCATGGCAGTACAGCCATAGTTGTTCCTCGTGTTGAATGTTTGAGTGTCTTCCACATTTAATTGCTAGTCTAAAGTTGTCACATCTGAATCATGAGATAATTCTGAGTTCTGAGTTCAGATAAAAAATATCTCTTAACATTGAGTAAGGAGTTGTAACTGCAAGTTCAGTATTGACATTTAGGTGAAGTTTCCAGTGATAGATGCCAATTTTGGTAGAGACAGTCATGTAATCTTTGTTTAAAAATACTTAAACAAACACCAATCACTTAATTCAACCATGCAAAGCCAAATCTATATTAGAAGAGTAAGTTCCATCCTTTTTAAATGATGAGCAATGATGCAACCTAGGCCACGGCTCAGGATGAGGTGAGGTGAAATTTGGTTTAACGTTGCATATGAACATTTATCATCAAAACAATGATTCATATGGAAAGCTGACTTTAAAGATGATTACACTACTCAATGGACTAATCTACCTGCTTTAATTCTACAGAATTTCTATTTCCAGCTGACTCAGCAAAACATTCATAATGCAGTTTCATTGTTTACAAACATGATGACAACTTGCACAGGTACTTGCGGTAGGATTCTCACAACTCCTGCGAACAATAGATCAAGGGGAGGCAACTGGTATGACCAGGAATGTTGGGAAGCACGTGCAACCACTTGTTGATGGCTTCATGAATTTCATTCCAGTAACAGTAAATTTGTCAAACAGAAATACACATCAGCTTGAAAATATTATAAAGACTTATGTATGGAGAAAATGGATGGTGAAGTTAAAATGTTTGTTGATAAATTAGAAGTAGCTTCTGTGAACATAGTAAACAGTTCTGGTCATTTCTGGTCCCTACTTCCGTGTACATCAGACTGAATCACACCCAAGGAGGGGATATGTCCCTTTCAGACTCTATTTGGAGGCATGGGTGATAGTGATGACTATATTGATTTCTATACAACTATCGACAACTTTGTAAATTCATTATCTGATGAATTTATTATGGTATGTTTTATGGTTCTGTTGGGTTGAACTAGCCCTTCCAAATGACGTGCTGGTTTTCTTGGGGGGAATTAGTCAGCAAAGTGCCGGAGTCACAGGAGACTAATCACAATTTTATTTACAAGAACAATTAACAATGAACAATATCTTAAAATATAGCTGAGGGTGCCACAGAGAGTCGGTACAACCCTCTGGGCTGTGGGAGAGAGATCTGCTTGGTATGAGTGTCTTGCCCCCTACGAGGCAATATTTTACGGACGCTTCACTTTCTATCTAAGTCAATAAGAGTTATCTTTTCTTACCTTTTTTTTCAAACTTCCGGAAAAAGCACGTGTTTCAAATCAGTGGTTTCTACACCTACTCAAAGGTCTTATCACCATTACTCAAGTGCTGACATGTACAGGTTTTTTACCCCTTTTGTACTACGGGTTTATGATGATTAAAGAAACAATACAAGCATCTTTTCGAGGTCGTTATAGTAAAAAACCTTCATCGCCACTCTCGTATATGAGGCACAGCGCTCCGATGACCACGAGATGTAGGATCCATTGATACATTATTCTTCCAAGAATTGTGCGTGAGTATTACACTATGGAATCACGTAAAGGATCTAGACGTTTAACGGAGTTAGGTTACGAACTATATCAAGAAAACGTGCAAAATTATGTCAACAAACTTTCCAAACTAGCAAGGCAAACAGAGAGTGCCTGTTCACACTCGACACATGATGATTTGGGACAATTAACCAGTGTGCGTGCAAATATTAACTGTCAATACGGGAAGTATGAGGAAACATATTTGGAATTCTTTGCATATTTACAACGAACTGGCACTGAAGAAAGTTCACAAGTACAGGCTGCACATCAAAACATTGCCGATTCACTCTTGAATAAGGTGCAGATGGCACTGAAGGACATTAATGCTAGAATTACTAGTTTGACAAACACTGACAGGATAGAATCAGCTTCTGTGCGAAGCAAAAGCCTTCATTCAAGTGGAAGTTCTATTCTCATGAGACAAAAAGCAAAGGCTGAAGCGGCCAAGATTCGACTGAAATTCGCTGAACAGGAAGCAAAGATGGAGAAACAGCGAGCTGAACTGGAAGTGAATCTGAAACTTCTTACTTCACAGCGTGAAGTACATGAAGCCGAGGCAGAATTACAAGCTATGCAGGGAGTCTTGGAGGTTGACAAGAAATCAAGGCGAAGCTCAAAGAAATTCAGAAATTTGTGGAAAACCAACAAACCTTTTATGAGTTTGAAACTAGGATACTTGACCAGGTTGAAACTGTGTCCAAGAACCAAGACGTACCCGTAAATACGAGTACACCTCACAAAGCCGGGCAGAGTTTTCGCAACACAGTTCATGACCTCAAGTCCTTCCATAACCATGGTGACGACTCCCATACTCAACCAAGGCAAGTTGATGCACCAGAGGCCTCGACAATTCAACGTGGTACTGTTCCACCAAATAGTGTGCTCAACCCTGCAGCTGAACCTTATGTCCCAGACATGACAGCTCCCCCTGCATCGGGACATGTGACAAACCAACTGGGTTTGTGTTCAGAACTCTCCAAATATTTGATGAGGAAAGACCTCCTCCTCTCTCGGCTGAGTACATTCAACGATAAGCCAGAGTATTTTGCTGTGTGGCAGAATAGCTTTACACAAATTATGTACGAACTAAATGTGTCTCCGCAGGAGGAAATCGACTTGTTGGTCAGGTGGCTTGGCCCGGAGTCCAGCAGATAAGCTGCTAGTATCCGTGCTGCTAATGCTCATAATTCGCTTCGCGGCCTTCAGAAGATCTGGGAACGACTGGGGGACAGATATGCCAGTCCCGAGCTTGTGGAGTCTGCACTCAAGAAAAAATTGTCTAATTTTCCTAAACTTTCCAACAAAGATCATGATAAACTCTATGACCTTGCAGACATTGTGTCCGAAATTGAGTCTGTGAAGGACAATCAGAGGTACTCAGCCCTTCTGGCGTACTATGACTCTTCAGCGGGCGTGACTCCAATTGTGAACAGGCTTCCCTACGCTCTTCAAGAGAAATGGACAAATGAAGCAGTCAACTATAAGGAACGGTATCATGTTGCTTATCCTCCCTTTTCTGTGTTCTCAGAATTCATAAGCAGACAGGCTAGAATACGAAAGATCCAAGCTTTCTTTATGACTCACAGTCAGCGCCAAATTCCACAAAGAAATTTCATCCCTTGAATATCAACCCAAACTTCAAACTGTTGTCAAAGAAAACTGACATCGGGGAGAAAGACAATGTTACGGAACGAGTTAGACTCTGTCCCTACCACGATAAATCGGAGGGACATACTCTTAATTATTGTAAGGGGTTCCGACGTCTGTCTTTGAGTGAGAGAAAGGACTTTCTTGGTAAGCATAGAATATGCTTCAAGTGTTGTGAATCTACTCAGCACACTGCGCGTGAATGCAAGTGCAGCATTCAGTGTTTCCTTTGTGGGAGTGTTCATCATGCTACCGCCATGCACAGTTACAATGAGGGAGAAACCTCCGCTAAAGTTGCAGACAGCAGGACTTCGCTGAGGAAGCATGAAGGGGAGAGAAACGTTACCGCTCTGTCGGCGTCACATCATGAAGAGAAGCCAATAACGATGTCAGCTTGCACACAGATATGTGATAATTTGGTTGGCGGCAAGTCATGTGCCAAGACTCTGCTAGTCAAGGTATTTCCAAAAGGATGTCCAGAACAGTACTTATTCTCATACGCTGTTATCGATGATCAGAGCAACCGGTCACTTGCAAAAAGTGAGTTCTTTGATAATTTTCATGAAGATGGAGATGAAGTTGAATACACACTCTCATCTTGTGCTGGTTGTGTGACAATGTCTGGCCGACGAGCATCAGGATATGTCATTCAAGCCTTAGACGGGTCCTCATCATTACATTTACCCACCTTGATAGAGTGTAATGAGATTCCAAATGTGCGAGAGGAGATCCCTACTCCAGAAACAGCTATTCATCATCCTCACTTAAGGGACATTGCTGAGTACATCCCACCTATTGATTCAGGTGCAGACATTCTGTTGCTCATAGGACGTGACCTGCTAGCAGCTCATCATGTACTTGATCAGCGCATTGGACTGCCTGATGCACCGTATGCCCAGAAGTTGCACCTTGGCTGGGCAATAATTGGGGAAGTCTGTCTCGGGCAGGTACACAAACCGGATGTGGTAATAGTTAACAAGACTCACATGCTCAGGGATGGTCGAACAACAATCATGGAGCCCTGTCCTAATAATTTTGAAGTCAACGAGAGAAATGACTTTGGGGAGAGTGTCTTTCAGAAAACAAGACTTGACGAAACGCAGACTTTGTCTATTGAAGACAAGCAATTCCTGAGGATTATGGATGCTGAATTCTCAAAGGATAGTGATGGCTGTTGGACTGCTCCACTACCATTTCGACAAGATCGTGCCAGGCTGCCATGCAACAAATTCCATGCCATTCATCGAGCAAAACTATTGGACTCCAGCATGTGCAAAGATCAAACACAGCGAGAACATATGACAACATTCATGGCGAAAGTCATAGACAAGGGACATGCAGAAATAGCCCCTCCATTGGAAAAGGATCAAGAGTGTTGGTACTTGCCCTTGTTTGGTGTTTACAATGCCAAGAAACCAGGACAAATCAGGGGTGTATTTGATTCATCTGCGAAGTACAATGGCGTCTCTCTGAACAGTGTCCTAATGACTGGTCCTGACCTCACAAACAATCTGTTAGGAATCCTTCTCAGGTTCCGAACAGAATCCTTTGCAGTGACAGCAGATGTGGAGCAAATGTTTTACTGCTTCAAGGTAAAACCATCTCATCGTGACTACCTCAGATTCTTCTGGTACAGAAATAATGATCCAAGCCAAGACTTGATTGAGTACAGAATGACTGCTCATGTGTTTGGGAATTCACCCTCTCCTGCAGTCGCTACCTATGGTCTCAGACGATCAGTGGAAAATGCTGACGTTGATGTGAAACGGTTCGTGGAGAATGACTTTTATGTTGATGACGGACTGCTGTCCGTCCCCACAGAGGAAAAAGCCATCGATCTGATTCAGAGAACCCAGAGTGCGCTCCAACATGGGGGTAACATAAGACTACACAAGATAGCCTCCAACAGTCGAACTGTGCTAGCTGCGTTTGACGCGGAGGACCTCGCCAAGGACATCAAGGACTTGGACTTCAACACGAACACTCCTCCGCCTCAAAGAAGCCTTGGCCTATCCTGGGATATTAACAAAGACACTTTCACCTTCCAAGTCTGTGCCGAGAGGAAGCCCTTCACCAGGCGCGGGGTATTGTCTACCTTACCAAAGAGATTCATATATTCTCTGATGCTTCGAAGGAAGCAATAGGTGCTGTTGCTTACCTCAAGATGTACGACGTCAATGGCACCAGTACACTGAGTTTCTTGCTGGGCAAGTCCAAAGTAGCCCCATACATACCATACCTCGGTTAGAGTTGTGTGCTGCTGTTCTATCTGCAGAGATGGCAGACGTCCTACTCCAGCAGCTTGACATTCAGACAGAATGCCTGCATTTTTTCACAGACAGCCGCGTCGTATTGGGTTATATATGCAATGAGAAACGAAGATTCCATGTGTATGTCGCAAACAGGATTGACAGAATTCGCCAATCTTCACAACCAAAACAGTGGAACTATGTGCCATCAAACATAAATCCAGCTGATCAAGCAACGAGGTCTGTGACATCATTGTGCTACAGTGATAGCCTTTGGTTAAGAGGACCTGATGTCCTGAGCCAAAGTGATACATCTGATATGTGTGACTCACAACTTTTCTCGCTTGTCGACCCAGACAATGATAAAGAGGTTAGAGCTGAACTCAAGTCGACTAAAACCTCAGTCTCTATAGCTGCGCCGCAACAACTTGGCACTGATCGCTTTACGAGATTTTCTAGTTGGAAAAAACTTGTAAAGACAATCTCACATCTGAAACACATTGCAAGATCCTTCACCAAAACTAACAGTTCATGTGTTGGTTGGCACCAGTGTAAAGACTTCAGAAATGTAGAAGGATTTAAGGATGCAGAGGTCTTCATTGTCAAAGCAGTCCAAAGGGAAGCTTACTCTGAGGAGATCATGTGTCTGCAAAACCAGAAGCCACTTCCAAGGAAAAGCTCAATCTTGTCCCTCTCACCTGCTTTAGATAAACAAGGCGTTCTTAGGGTAGGAGGAAGACTGAAGAACAGCAAACTGACAGCTTGTGAGATTAATCCCATTATCATTCCCAAGGGAAACCATGTTGCAAAGCTTCTTGTACACCACTACCATGACAGGGTAAGACATCAAGGAAGACATCTGACGGAAGGTGCTCTGAAATCGGCAGGTTACTGGATTATTGGGGCAAAAAGACTGGTGTCATCTCTAATCAGCAAGTGTGTCACGTGCAATCGGCTCAGACGAAAACCAGAAACTCAAATGATGTCAGATTTGCCTCCAGACCGCTTGGTGCCATGCCCACCATTCACTTATGTTGGTGTTGACGCTTTCGGACCATGGGAAATTGTGACTCGTCGTACAAGAGGTGGTAGTGCAAACAGCAAACGATGGGCGATATTGTTTACCTGCCTAATGATACGTGCAGTACACATTGAACTCGTTGAAGAGATGACAAGCTCCTCATTCATAAACTGTCTCAGAAGGTTTATTGCCTTAAGAGGTGAAGTCAAGCAATTCTGTTCTGATAGGGGAACAAATTTCATAGGTGCTATTGAATCCCTTAATGTCACTGCTGTTAATGTAGGAGATGGGCCTGTGCAAGACTTCCTGTACAACAATGGTGTGGTTTGGTTGTTCAACACCCCTCACTCATCTCACATGGGAGGTGTATGGGAGCGAATGATTGGGACTTCTCGGAGAATACTTGATGCTATGCTCCTGAACACAAAACGGTTGACCCATGAAGTATTCTCGACCCTTATGGCTGAAGTGACGGCAATCATCAATGCTCGACCTATCACATCCATCTCGACTGACCCTGAACAACCGATGATCTTATCAGCTGCAATGTTATTGACTCAAAAAACGGCACACACCCCAAATTTTGATCTGTCTCTAGATGTCAAAAATATATGCAAGTCTCAGTGGATGTATGTCCAGACACTTGCAGAAGAGTTTTGGCGAAGATGGAGACTTGACTACTTGCAGAGTCTTCAAACCAGGTCGAAATGGAAGATTTCCCAGCCTAACCTGCAAGAAGGGGATGTTGTTCTTGTCAAAGACAATTGTGCAAGGAATGAGTGGCCTCTTGGTGTTGTGGAAACAGTGTTTCCTGGACAAGATAACCTTGTCCGCAAAGCCGCGATTCGTGTGTACAAGAACGATAAGTGTGTGACTTACAACCGTCCAGTTGTGAACCTTGTTCGCTTGTTTTAATTCCACTTGTGTCTGCGAGATATGTGACATTTACAGCGACATTTCAATTGTGTGTGATTTCCATGCGAAATCAGAAGGGGAGTGTCTTGCCCCCTACGAGGCAATATTTTACGAACGCTTCACTTTCTATCTAAGTCAATAAGAGTTATCTTTTCTTACCTTTTTTTTCAAACTTCCGGAAAAAGCACGTGTTTCAAATCAGTGGTTTCTACACCTACTCAAAGGTCTTATCACCATTACTCAAGTGCTGACATGTACAGGTTTTTTACCCCTTTTGTACTACGGGTTTATGATGATTAAAGAAACAATACAAGCATCTTTTCGAAGTCGTTATAATGAGCGTCAAATCCCTTCTGCTTAACATTTGGTTTCTGTATGTATTTAACAAAAATTAGAACAATAAAATGGAATATGATTGGTTGATACACGATGGGCTGTGCCTTATGGTTAATGAATGGCTAGACAGAGGGGAATACTTAATCCTGTTAATCCTGTTGGACTGGCACTAATCTTGTTGACATATTTACTGGGTGCTTTGAAAGAGATTATGGTGTCACTATAGACGAGGAAGGTACAGAATTAGGATTTGCGAATTGGAATGCCATTGGAATTGTGCTGGTTGGTCCACAAAAAGTAACGAAAACTCTATTTTCAGAGAAAATCTTATCAAGGCTAGTGAATATGATATCATTTCCCTCTGTGAAACATTTTTACGCGACGATGAACAAATACAAGTTGAGGGTTATAAATGGTTCGGTCATAATAGAAAACAAGTCGACAAGAAAGCTAAACGGGGCTCAGGAGGCGTAGGATCCCTTATCAAGAACAGCTTAACCAATGTGTTCAAAATCTCAGTTTTAGATGATACAATTGAAGATATTTTATGGCTAAAATTAGAAGCCCGTGACATCACCCTCTGTGCATGTGCGTGCTATCTCCCACCTGCAGGATCATCTCGTACAAGGGACCCGGATATGTTCTTCAGTGACTTGCTACACCAGGTGTACACATATCAGAATGAAGGTATCTTGTGTGTGTGTGGCGATTTCAATGCTAGATGTGGAATTCAAATGGATTACATTGAGGGAGTGGACAAAATACATCCCAGGTCAGTCATTGATTGCAATGAAAATAGCTATGGAGCTATGTTTATCGACTTCCTTTGTGATGTCAACTTCTGTATGTTGAATGGGAGGGTTGGTGACAGTAACGACTTTACGTATGTGTGTACTACAGGGGGATCGGTCGTTGACTATGTTGTGGTACCGCACGAGCACATTTGTAACTTCACAGATTTTAAACCTATGTCAAGTATTATATCTATTCTTAATATTCCTGTGCCTGACAAAATACCAGATCATTCTGTGCTCGAATTCAAAGTTGCTATCAATGTTTTTGATGGGTACACTGTTGGTTTTGCCCCAGATCGTCCTGAGAGACCCGCTCATAGACCTGATATCTCTTACGATTTCTGGATATCTCAGGACGATGTGGTTCGTTTACAAGATTGTATCAAACGCATTGAATCCAGTTTGAATGCACACAATCGTCTTAATGAAGCTTACGACAGATTCACATCTCTTATTCAACATGAGCTTAATAAATGTGCAAAACCTAAACCGGTTAATAATCATAATGTTAAAAAACGTAAACCATATTGGAACGACGAGTTACAGCGTCAGTGGACATTAACATGCGCTCGAGAAAGGGAGTGGTTAGCATGTAGATCACCAGGCGTGAAACGAGCCAGGCATCAGTTATATATCAGTCAGAGAAAATACTTTGAGAAACTACATAGAAAATATAAACGTTCCTATCAGCTAGAAAAGCAGAAGAGTGAGTGAGTGAGTTGGTTTAACGCCGCTTTTAACAGTATTCCAGTTATATCACTGCGTGCCAGCTTAATGTGGGGGAAAGCCCGAAGTGATGCAGGTCTCAGACGTTTACCACTTCGGTGAAACCCACGAGCACGGGTATGGTGCTGACAAACCTAGAAACATAATCGGGGCGAACCGGGATTCGAACCCACAATCATAGGTTTCTGGCGTGTTCAAGGGACGCAACTCTGCACAGCGAATCGCGGCGCCTTAGACGACTGGGCCACCCGTGCCCCCAGAAAAGCAGAAGAAACTGACAGACTCGTTTGATAATACTGACACAAGAGATTTCTGGAAAATGATTGGTAGATCAGGTGTAGCTAACGACCGTACAGGTAAGTTGCCCTTAGAGGTCAGAGACACCGAAGGAAATATTGTTTGTGATACTAGCTCTGTCCTTGAAAGATGGAAGGATGACTTTGAGAATCTATATGGTTACGACCCACACCCTGATAGAAATTTTGATAATGAACACCTGGATAATATAGTGCATGAATTATCCAATTTTGTTATAACAAAGGAAGATAAAACAAACTGTGATCCCTTGAACATCCTTATTACGTTGGTGGAAGTAGAGAAGGCAATAGAACGCGCTAAATCCAGAAAGGCGGCGGGTATTTATAATCTTCCTGCTGAGTGTCTGAAAAATCCTGTCTGCGTTGACATATTGTTTAAAATAATGACTGATTGTTTTAATAATGGTGTAGTACCTGATGCATGGCAACAGAGTATCATTAATCCTATTACTAAATCTGACACCGATGTTCACAATCCTCTGTCATACAGGGGTATCTCGCTTATTTCTGTACCCTGTAAAATTTATTGTGACATTTTAAATGCCAGATTGAGTGAGTGGTGCGAAAGAAATAATATTTTAGCTGAGGAGCAAAATTGCTTCAGAAAAAAAAGGAGCTGTTTGGATCACCTCTACAGCATTTGTACAATAATCAAAAATAGAAAACAATCAAAATTATCAACATTTTGCTGTTTTATTGACATGAAAAGGCGTTCGATGATGTAAACAGAGATTGTTTATGGTTTAAAATATTAAAAAATGGCATAAACAAAAAATGTTTGAAGCTGTTAAAAGTTTATACAGCAATGTGAAGTGTGCTGTGAGAGTAAATGGTTTGTTTTCACCTTGGTTTAAGGCCCCACGGGGACTAAAGCAAGGATGCCTTGTCTCTCCATTATTGTTCTCTATTTACATTAACGACCTGGCGGCCAATATAAAAAGCATGAACTGTGGTGTTGACGTAAATGATTTAAATATTGGTATTATGTTATATGCTGATGATATTTTATTATTGGCGCCCACGGAGGACAAACTGCAAAATATGTTAAACGCGGTCAATGAATGGTGTCAAAAGTGGAGACTTACAGTTAATCCTACAAAAACTAAGATTGTTCATTTTAGGCCTACCAATACAAATTGCTCCACAACCAACTTTTCAATTGGAGAAACTCTTTTGAAGTATAGTAACAATTATAAATATCTTGGTTTGTGGCTCAACGAACACATGGACCTTAAGTTCACAATTAATGAACTGGCTAAATCGGCAAGCCGAGCTTTTGGTGTTTTATGTACAAAATATTTTGATGCTGGTGGTTTTACTTATGCAATTTACACTAAATTGTATGAATCCTTGGTTCGGCCTATTATGCAATATGGTGCTTCCATCTGGGGGTTGTATGAACATAAAAAGTTAAACAATCCGGAAAACCAAAGCATGTAAATTTTTTCTCGGCCTTAGACGTAATGCGTCAAATGTCGCCAGGGGAGACATGGGTTGGAAATCATGTGTCAATAAGCAACGCATAGAAGTATTTCGTTTATTCTTCCGCCTTAACAGTATGGAAATTACAAGATTGCCCCGTGTCATTCATGCTTGGTCAAGTAAAAGAGGGCGCTCATGGGAAAAGGAGGTTTACAAGCTAGCTAGAAACTTAAACGTCGTCGACTTGATCGATGTCCATTCGTTGACACGTGGCCAGTCCACTCTCATTAAGCAAAAATTATTTCAAGTGGATGAAACTGCTTGGTTTTCAGAGCTGTGGAATGATGCTAATAACCCTAATGGTAATCAGCTGAGGACCTATAGATTGCTTAAGAAGGATCTAGCGCCTGAGCCCTATGTCTTATCAAATTATATCCATAGAAACACCAGAAAATATTTGGCACTTTTACGCAGTGGCAGCCTCCCCATTAACATTGAAAAAATGAGGTACAGTCGTCCCCCTGTCTCCCTTCAGGATAGAACTTGCCCTTTTTGTTTTAACTCAGTAGAGACTGATGTCCACTTCTTAATTGATTGTTACATGTATGATGATTTACTTTATGATGTAATGAACGCTATGTGTGAATGTATGCCAGATTTTAAAAACTTATCTTCAACCGAGAAATTTATAACATTACTCAGATGTGAACATGTGTGTTATACTCTTTGTAAGCTAATTGATCAAATGTTCCAAAGACGCTTGTCACTCATTTGATTCTGTGTGCGCTTTTCTGCACGTATGTCATTATGCTTGCGAATTGTAGTATTTCTTCTTGTGATCAATGTTATACTTGTAATGCTTATGTTGAGTGTCGGTGAGGATAAATGCACTCCTGTGTTGGGTGTGTGTGTGTGTGTGTGTGTGTTGGGGCGTATAATCTACGTATGGTGTATGTGTATGTGCGTGTGTGTGTGTGTGGGGGGGGAGGGGGGGGGTGCGTGAGTGCGTGCGTGAGTGTGTATGTGTGTATGTGTGTGGGGGTATAATGTACGTATGGTGTGTGTGTGCGTGTGTATGGTATAATGTACGTATGGTATGTGTGTGTGCGTGCGTGTGTTTGTGTGTGCTTGTACTTGTGCTTGTACTTGTGCGTGTGCATGTGCGTGGTACGTATGGTGTGGGGTGGGTGTGTGGGTACCTACGTGTTTGTGTATGATTGTGTGCATGACTTTATAAGTAATTTGGCGTGTGTGTGTGCGTGTGCGTGTGCGTGCGAGCGTGCGTGTTCATAACCTAAACCTTAATTTTAAACATTGTGTTAGTATATGTCTTATGTTACCTTACCCATATCATGGCGTTATAATTTGCTTTTATGTCTAAGTGTCTCGTAGACCATACCTGGTCGGATGATATATTTTACTGTTCGTGTACGTGTTTTTGTATGAAGTGTATATAACATGTGACACTATAAAAAACATTATTCTCTCTCTCTCTGTGTATTGGGGCTAATCCTTAATGAATCTCAATTGAAGTAATTGCTGAATGTTATTCTAATATAGGTGATGACAGATTTACTTAAATAAAATAGTTCAAGGTAATCTATAAGACTATGTAGACATATCTTTTGTCTGGGAGATGGGATCTTGATACCTTAGGCTAGTATTTATCTAAAAGCTTCAAATCTATTAAACTATGTAGACAGAACCCTTGTCTTATTGAATAGTATGTCTAGGAGATGCGCTCCCATTATCTTAGGCTAGCATCTATCTAAAAAGCTATAACTGAAACTACTGATATTTTATATATGCATTTTACCTGATGATAAGTATTACTTGCTAAACTATAATTATATGAAATGATGAATAAATATTACACCATGATAACTCATAAAAGCACTTGATGTGGATCTAATTATACTGAACAGCATTGAAAACACACCACCATGAAAATGGATGTATTTTTATCTGGGCTTAAGTCATATGAAAATATATAAGTGAATGAGTACTATACGACGTTCTGGACAAAGCATGAAGAAGAACAGCTCGTCAAAACACATTCCTAATTTTTTTGTGAGCGAAATCGCCAAAACGCAATCAATTGCATGCACATCACACATCAAACGTGTTTTGTTTCACGGGAAGCATGCAGAATAGGGCTATAAAAGACAGACTTTTAAAAGCCACATCACTTGTTGCTGCAGACGTAAAGGGTACTGACACAAGAAATGCCAAGATTAACAGCAGAGGAACGTGAACGTGCCTTGGGCATGCTACAAGTTGGTACGTCAAGTAGAGTTGATGCACAACGGTTTCAATGCCATCATTCAACAGTCCTCAGGCTACTGAGCAGATACCAGCAGACAAGAACCACCAGAGATTGACCACGTCAGGGTCAACGTCGTGTAACTGCACCACGTCTGGATCGCCATATTGTTCGTCGGCATCTTTGTGATCGTACACTTCCGGCTACCAAGACTGCAGCAACCGTACAAGGCCGACAGGGGTTGATCAGCGCTGACACCGTACGTCGGCGTCTCCGCCCAGCAGGGCTACGTGCTCGACGTCCATATGTTGGACCCATACTCACTGATCGACATCGAAATGAACGTCTGCCAAAAGGCATCGTCATTGGAGATTGCGGCAGTGGCATGGTGTGCTGTTCTCTGATGAGTCCCGTTTTCATTTACGGAATGCTGACGGTCGACTGCGAGTGTGGCGTCGATGTGGAGAACGTTACCACAATGACTGCATTGTACAGACAGATCAACGGGGGGGGAGGGAGTGTCATGGTGTGGGGCGGCATCAGTCATAACCATCGAACAGAGCTCCATGTTTGTCGTGGAAGAGTTAATGCCCTTTACTACAGGAATAACATATTGGCAAATCACGTCATCCCATTCTTTCATCAGCACCAGGATATGCACACTTTCCAGCAAGATAATGCAAGTGCGCACACAGCACGTGTTTCAACACAGTACCTAGCGAACAATAATGTGCCTCTGCTTCCATGGCCAGCCCTGTCACCTGATCTATCGCCAATTGAACATCTATGGGATTACCTGGGTCAACGCCTCTCACGTCGTCCGCAAGTACAGAACCTGAGACAACTTGAAGATACACTACGTCAAGAGTGCCCCAGAACATTATTCGCATCGATTTATTCGATCGCATCGAATTCGTATCGACTTATTCGATCGATGAGAAGACGTTGCATGGCCTGTGTTGCTGCCAATGGCGGACAAACCAGATATTGACTTTTCATTTTAACCCTATGTGTCTTCCTTACACTGATGACGTAAATGTAATTACTGTGTGGTATTACTGTTTCCTTTGTCGTCTTTCTTAATAATCCGTCTATGTCTGTTCTTATTAAAATCGGTCATTGCTCAAGTTATTTTTGTAATATTTCAAGATTTATTGCTGGTGCGTTTTCAATGCTGTTCAGTATATTATAGGAAAACTTAGTATAAATGTTATATCATGATAACTTCCCCTCGATCTGAAAACGTTTGGACCCCAAACGTGTAAAATAAAATAATTATGGCTTTGATGGACAATGTATTAAGTTAAACTGGTAGTGTATTAAATAACAAATATTATTGAGTCTCTTTGGTATAAGGAATGTAAAAGTTCTTTCTGCTGTCATCAGGGAATCTGGATGTGGAGCTGGCTTGTCTTGGCACTCTGTACTGGTGGTTTTGGGGTGATGTAGGAGGCCTTGGGATAGTTCCACATCCTGGTTTGAGGTTTAAGGATATTGGCTGTGTCCATTATCCGTAATAGAGGTTTTGCATGGAAAACAAAGAAAAAGAGAGTTAGCATGTTCAAATAATATGTCATATTTAAAAATTATCCACAATTCCTCAGTTCGTATGTAATAACTAGAAATTAAAACAAATATGATAAGTATGATGTAAAAAAAAATCAGTACATTATTAGGTACATACGCATTACTAAATGGTGTCATGACCAGGAAGAATGTATTGGCGGCAAATTACAAAAGTATATCATGAAAAAAATATCCTTCTATTTTTGGATACAATCATTAGATGCATTATATATACATATATGTGCATGTGCATATAACAAGTGCATTGATTAATTACACTAATAAGGTTTACAATTAGTAAAGTGTTAGAACTTATGTATATCCTTTTTATAATTACCATATTCGACGTAATAAGCGCCCCGCTCTAATAAGCGCCCACAGCGATATTTGCTGATATATTGGCTCGTGAACAATCCCAGTTAGCACCCTTTCCGATTGATCAATGTACACAATACTTGTTTATTCGCTTATAATACACACTCGTGTGTTATATGCACCCCTAATTATTGGCAATTAAATTCTGGAAAAATATATCTCTCATATATAAACATTTCAGGCTGTCAGCATAAACCACAGAATTTATCTTTCAACTCTGTTTTTTTCGACAAAATATTATTCCAATAAGAGCCCCCAATTTCTAATTTTGAGAGCACCCTGGGCGCTTATTACGTCAAATACAGTATTTGTTAGTTTTCGTAACTTTTTGGTTTGCCTTTTCTTGTTTTAGTTCATCTCGGGTGTTTAGGTTTGCTTATTTCAATTTGGTTTGTTTCGCTTCGATTCGTTTCGCTTCGATTTTCGTTCGTTTCAATTCGGTTCAATGCGATACGGTTCGGTTTAATTCGCAGTATGGTTTGCTTTGGTTTGGTTTTCATTTCATTTCGATTGGCGATACGGTTCGGTTTAATTCAGTTCATTTCGATTCGCGTTACGGTTTGATTCATTTTGATTCGTTATGGTTCGGTTTGTGACGTTTCACTTGGCTTTTGTGATTGGTTGATCAGGTCAATGCTCAAAATTTGTTGTGATACAAATAACTCAGATGATCAGGCTGATGCCATTTGTTCTCAACTGGCGAAACTGGTGACCCCAAGTGAAAAGACAGACACAAGTAAACATAACAAGATACAGCTAATAGCTGTTTAGTGATTTATACTGTTTATTCAGGAGATTTTGTATTTTGGTCAAGAATATGTTCAATTGGCAGCTATCGGCATATATGGGGAGTTGATCCACGTATGGTCGACCGGGTCTATGGTATATGTTTGTAGCACGGTAGTAAAATGTGTTGATGTTTCCCAATTCTATATGTGGTAAAATAACCCTTTTGGATTTATAGATTGGTAGGTGAGACGGATCATATGGAGGATTATTTTCTTCACAAGACCACTCAGAGATATCCTTCCAGCTGTCATCAAGGTAGCGATGTATGAGGTGGGGAGGAACTTTCAAAATAGTGTGTATGGTAATCATGATCATCTTTGTTGTTGGTATGTGAGGTCTTGACATAGCAGTCTCCTTGAATAATTTCAATGCCCATAACTCTCTTTATTAAATGACCCTCTACTTTTCGTAGGTGTTTTGGAATAAACGTATATGGTTTGACATCTAATTCTATGCATGGTTTGGTGTTGTCTTGCTCGACATTCCCTGACATTGTATTCCCTGACAGAACATTGACTGTTGTATTGTCTTGTGTTGTTTCCTTTTGGTCAAAAAACTTATGATTCTTCAGTGGACATTTTCGTCGTTTTCCTGACATACTTCTTTTGAGGTGAAATTCTCTCCGAATGGAGTCTGGAATGCTGCTGCCATACTCCCATGTGTTTCCTCTTTCTGGATCCTTCCATTTCACTCTGTAGTAGATTTTGCTATTTGCTCTCTTGGAACTTACAATTGAGTGGATGTCTTCCAGATTGAAAACCTGAGGGATATCCTTGGTTTGATTACCTGATGTTGGACTCTGACTTGGAGGTTGTACCTGGCTGTCGTCAAGTTGTTTTCTAGATTTTGGCTGGTGATGCTTACTATTCACTCCTCTTTTCCCTTTGTTTACCTTTTCATTTACCTTGGTTGGAGCACTAGGACCTGGTGTGGCCTGATTTTCCTTCATAGTTGTCGTGCTGGAACCTGCAGGTTTTGCTGTTGTATTTAGAGCAGGGTTTTTCTTCTTTGTTGGGGTCTTTTGCTTCGAATTCTTGTTGCTGGAAGTGCCTGCCTTAGTTTTGGAATTGACCTTGTTACCTTTCTGTTGTGGAGGTGATTGATCAGTTTCTTAATAAGTTGAGCTTGTCGACTAGGAATTGTTGCTGTCAGGCTGTGAATCATTGACTGGTTCCTCATTGTCATCCATGACTCCTGAATCTATGTTACTGGTGTCATTGAGGTATGGTTCTGGAGGATACTGTGGACGATCAGTAGGATCAAAATATGGCTTCAGACGGTTGGCATGGACCAGTGGTTTGTGTATTTTGTCGTCAGATCTTCGGCGTAGTTGGTAGGTATAATTTGGACCTGTATGGATGATATAATAGCTACCATACCACTTTTTGGTAAATTTTTGAAAGGCCTTTTTCAACTTTTTGACAATAAAGCCAAACTCTTTGACCTGGGGCGAATTCTGGTTCTTTAGCCTTTCGATTATATTGTTCTGAATACATCTCCTTAGCCCGCGCAGTGTTTTCAGCTGCAATTGTTCTAGTGATTTCCAGCTCCTCAAGTAAATTTGAAAGATAACTTTTGTTATTGTGGCCTAAATTTTCTTTTGGAATTAATGCTACATCTTGTGGAGCTCATTTCTCGGCCAAAAAGCATAACGAATGGGGATTTTTGCGTTGATGAATTTGGGGCCATCCGGTAGGCCATCATGATGCCAGGAATAAAACGGGGCCAATCATTTTGAGACTTGTTACAATAGGCTCTTAGTGACTGATTGATATATGAATTGAGCCTTTCTACACAGCTGTTTGTTTGAGGATGGTATGGGCTGGTATGGGTAAATTTAATTGCCAAAAGTTCACAAATTGCTTTGATAAGTTTGGACATGAAGTTCTGACCTCTGTCTGAAATTAAGGTCCTTGTAGCGCCATACCGACAAAATATTTCTCTGACGAGAACATCTGCTACTTCTTTCGCTTCTTGGGTCCGAAGTAGAAAGGCTTCACACCATCTAGATGATGCATCTGTGATGACCAAAATGTACTTGTACTTGTCTGGTGTTGTTGGCAGGGGACCAAGAATGTCAACGTGCCATGGGGTGAAGACCTCTTCTACAAGTAGTGGACGGAGTGGTGCCTTTTTGCCATGGTAGTGCCTCTTGGTCTGTTGACATACCTCACACGTCTGGACATAAGTAGCAATATCGCTGTACATTTTGGGCCAGTAGTACTTAGGTCTCATGGTGTTGTGCATCCTTTCTTTCCCATGGTGGCAACCGCCAAACTCTGAGTCATGGTAGGATTGCAGGACTTGATTCCTCAGGGTTCTTGGGACTGCCAGCAGTTTAATGAATTTGTCCGCATGGCCTTTCTGTCTTTGTGGAACAAATCTGTATAGGATGCCTTCATCAATTTCAAAAGAATTAGCTTCGATAAGAATCTTTTGACGAAATTTTTCATCTTGTGGAAGGACGTCATCTTCTTTGTAGTCAAAGATTTGGATGAAATCTGGACAGATCCTTTATAGATGACGTACATTTGGATGTTCTTTTATACTTACTTCAACCATTGTGTCTTGTGTAACATCAGCATTTGTAGCATGTAATGCTGCAACAACATTAACTGGTACTGACTTATAATCCTCTTCATATTCAAAGGTGACTGACCAATGTGTTGTCTGTGTGTCTGATTCTAAGTGATTAACAATAGGTGGGCTAATATCCTCAGTCTGAGTTGTCTGTTCGACCTGTGTGGATGAATGTGTGTTTGGCAAGATTGTGGTACTGCTAGTTGATTTGCTTTGCTGAGTTGAAGTTACTGAGAAGATTGTTTTCTCAGCATCTTCTTCTGTCTGATCATTACAGTTAATATTTTCCTCATATTCCCTACGTGAGAGAGCATCAGCATTCCCATTGGCTTTGCCGCTGCGGTGAACAATGTCAAAAGTGTAGGTAGAAAGTTCCAAAGACCATCGCCCTAACCTACCTGTGGCATCCTTGATGGACTTCAGCCATTTCAATGCTATATGATCAGTGTAGACTGTGAATTTGGAATTTGCAAGGTATGGACGAAATGGTCTAATTGCTTCAACTAGGGCTAAGCCTTCCTTCTCTGTAATGCTCCAGTTCTTTTCGCTGCCATGAAGAGTTCTACCACCAAAAGCTATTGGATGTTCATTATTTTTCTCATCTTTTTTACTCAAAACAAAACCTATGCTCATATCACTGGCATCAGTTGCGAGAACAAATTCTTTGTCAAAATTTGGATAAGCCAGAACAGGTGTATTACTCATAGCATGTTTGAGTGTGTTGAATGCCTGATCACACTCAAGTGACCATTGGAACTTTGATTTCTTTCCTACTTCTGACTCTGAATGCTTCTTTAGCAAAGCATTCAGTGGAAGCGCTATGTGAGCATAATTTTTCACATACTTCCTGTAGAAGTTTGTGAGGCCTAAGAAGGAGCGAATCTGCTTTTGTGATTACGGCACTGGAAAGGTTCTAATTGCTTCAATCTTTTTGTCATCAACTTGAACACCTCCACATGATAAAACATGATCCAGAAAAGAAACTTTGTCCGTTGCAAAATTGCATTTGGATGGCTTTAGTGTTAATTTTGCCTGTTTCAGATAGTAAAATACTTGCTCCAAATGCTGGAGATGCTCTTCAAAGTTTTTGCTGTAAATTATCAAATCATCAATGTAAATCTGCGCAACCTTAAAAAGCAATTTTCTTAGCACTTTGCTCATGAGCTGTTGAAAACAAAGTGGAGAATTTGTCAAACCTTGGGGTAAACATTTGAACTGATAAAGGCCTTGATGGGTGACGAAAGCAGTTTTATGCTTTGAATCTTCATGTAATGGCACTTGGAAGAAGACATTAGCAAGGTCTAAAGTTGAGAAGATCTTAGCTTGGGCCTTGGCATTGTGATGAACAACATCATCAAAAACAGGAAGAGGCCATGACATTGGTAAAGTGACAGAATTCAACTTTCTGTAGTCACAAACAAATCTATATGAGCCATCACGTTTCTTGACTAGGATAATGGGAGCTGAATACATAGAAGTGGACTCCTCGATCAAATCATACAGTGGTCCCTCGCTACAACGCTACCAATGGGGTCCAAATAATTGGTGGGCGTTATAGACGATGAGCCGTTTAACCGAGGCCGAGGCGGGGGAGCGCGCTCGGCCAATCTCACGATCTTCGCCTTGTCTCGCACATTGCAATGTTACAAGTTGTTTACCATTCATAGTGTAAAAATATATATCCATTAAGTTTTCGCCGTTTGTTATTATTTACAAGCCTTAACTGTCACATTCAATGTGAATGTAGTCTACTTACGGTACATGAAAATATCGATCGATAATGGTAGTAACAGACGCTATGAGTGAAGAGCCAATCACAATTCATGACACAAGTACAGAGTGTTTCAGTGGCATTGATTGGTCATGTTGCTTAAAATACGGAAAACGAGAGTTTTGACCAGTGCTACGCGCATTCATACACATTCATACAAATATAGATACACATTCAAGCCAGATTAATTGGTTTGATACGGTTACTTGATCCGAATCAAAAGGAATGACCGCCGTGTTGTGACAGCAACATGTGAGTTGACAGTGTCGCCTCAAATTGGATTGCCCACTAATTAAGAATATAAACTTCGCTTGTGGTTGGTTCTCTTTTATTGCATGCATGCGCTTCTAAGATCAAAGGATGTATAGTGTGAAAAGTTAACTAGTAGAACAATCGTATTTCCGGGACTTGCCGCGGATGTTTTCAAAAAGATTATTAGAACTCCATTCAGCGATAAACGGTTGATTATGCAATGAGAAGCGTTATGTGCAAATGAACAACGAACAACAATACAATCATGTCTGTGTAAAACTCTCAGTATTAAAAGTGTACATAAATTTTGGGAGCCATGCGTTACCGCGCGTAGTAACCGAGGTAGCGCTTTATCGAAGAGCACAATAGCGAGGGATCACTGCACTTCAGAAAATCATCTGTAAGTTCTTCGGTGACTTTTTGGAGATGAGGAGATTGGCGATATGGTCTACACTTAACGAGTGGGTGGTTGCCAGTGTCAATGATATGTTGGTGCATGTCAGTCTTTCCTAAATCTGCAAGACTCGTTGAAAACATGTCTCTATTTTGTCCAAAAAATCTAAGTAGTCTGTGTCGTTGGTCTGTTGGTCAAATCAAATCCTAATTCTCGTGCAATTTTTAAATAGTCCCTGGTGTCATTGTCTTTCTTCTCATTGCCAGTGTTAACGGTATTTATGAATGGCTGGTCAGAGTCTATGTCATAGACAGAGTCTTTGTCAATGTAACTAAATTTTCCTACAACTGTACCCTTGTCTAGAACCTTTTCTTCTTGGGAAGGATTCATAAGCCTAAATGTAGCCGTTTTGCTTTTTGCATTAAAAAGAGTTCTACCACCTGCTACTTCAGAATGAGCAGTGAGGGAAGCAATGGGTTCAATGAGGATGAGGGAATCCTCTTTGGCCTCTGATAGTCTAACCTTGAAATGAATTTCACTCTGAGGTGGGATGTAAATCTGATCTATGGTTTTTGCTAATCCACAAATCTCTTGCACTGAATTGGCTATGAAATTGATATATTGCCTATCTGAGGTGCTGTTGTTAAGTATCAAGGAATGACAGCTATAATCTAAGACTGCATCATTGTCATCAAGGACGTTCTCACCTAGTATCACTGCCTTCGGTAGTGTAGGCAGTACATAGAATCTTTGAGAAAATTCCTGATCCTCATTGACAAAATCTAACACAACTGAACCGAACACTTTATGCAATTCGCCACCAACACCTTTAACCTGTGGAAAGGGTGAGTTTCCAAGAGTAAGGTTTTCAAAAGCTGTGCTTAGAAAAGCAGACAAAATACAACAAATGGATGCCCCTGTATCTACCAAGCAATTTGTTGTTGTTGTGCCAAATTTTGCCTGAATTACACTTTTGGCAAGGGGGGTAACTAAAGACACTGTTGTAATTTCACTTTCAAAGTTACTTTCCATTCAAGACTCCATATTTGCCATGACACCTATTAGTATGTACCATACTAAATTAAAGAAAGACAAGTAATCAACAATGTAATGCTGTACTTACAATATTTGAAGACTTTTTCTTCCTTTGTTGGTGTCTTTGGAGGAGTTGGTTGTCTTTAATCCAGTGTTGAGGTCAGAGGTGGATGCAGCTTGCTTGTTATTCCATCAGATGATCACGGTTGGACATGTCCTCCAATGGGTTCTTGTAGCTGGTCGTAGTTAGTTCCTGGGCTCCGTGGTTCCGAAAACGATGATTCTCCGCCAAATTATTATGATATGTTTTATGGTTGAACAAAACCTTCCAAATGGCGTGCTGGTTTTCTTGGGGGGAATTAGTCAGCAAAGAGCCGGAGTCACAGGAGACTAATCACAATTTTATTTACAAGAACAATGAACAATATCTTAAAATATAGCTGAGGGTGCCACAGAGAGTCGGTACAACCCTCTGGGCTGTGGGAGAGAGATCTGCTTGGTATGAGCGTCAAACCCCTTCTGCTTAACATTTGGTTTCTGTATGTATTTAACAAAAATTAGAACAATAAAATGGAATATGATTGTTTGATACACGATTGGCTGTGCCTTATGGTTAATGAATGGCTAGACAGAGGGGAATACTTAATCCTGTTAATCCTGTTGGACTGGCACTAATCTTGTTGACATATTTACTGGGTGCTTTGAAAGAGATTATGGTGTCACTATAGACGAGCTTGTATTGGGGCTAATCCTTAATGAGTCTAAATTGAAGTAATTGCTGAATGTTATTCTAATATAGGTGATGACAGATTTATTTAAATAAAATAGTTCAAGGTAATCTATAAGACTATGTAGACATATCTTTTGTCTGGGAGATGGGATCTTGATACCTTAGGCTAGTATTTATCTAAAAGCTTCAAATCTATTAAACTATGTAGACAGAACTCTTGTCTTATTGAATAGTATGTCTAGGAGATGCGCTCCCATTATCTTAGGCTAGCATCTATCTAAAAAGCTATAACTGAAACTACTGATATTTTACATATGCATTTTACCTGATGATAAGTAATACTTGCTAAACTGTAATTATATGAAATGATGTATAAATATTACACCATGATAACTCATAAAAGCACTTGATGTGGATCTAATTATTATAGGAAAAACTTAGTATAAATGTTATATCATGATAAATTTATTAATAATTCTATTGATGAATATTCATTTATGGATTTTGATATAACTGAACCTGAACTCTTAAAAGCCATCCATGATATAAAATCTGTAAAATCCCCTGGATATCTAACAAAAGTTATCATTGTGTATAGTTCTAAGAATACTACCTCTATTACATCATAGCCATAAATTCCTGTTTATGCTGAGAAACACACTACAAATTTTAATAAATTTTCAACAGACGTCCTCTTCCCTGTCAACATATCTAATAGTTGTGAGGGAAACCCTATCCCTCACAAGAGATCCCGCTGCGCATGCACAAGGTGGGCAACACCTCACTCTTTCAACCCATAACCTTCATCAACTAGATGCAGATATTTGGGGAGGCGGGAGGGATTAATTCCTGATGTAATAGAGGTAGTATTCTTAGAATTATACACAATGATAACTATTGTTAGATAATTCTTGTGAATACCTCACCTCTATTACATCATTGCCAGTATACATCAGAGGGACCAGTGGGATCTGGTATCTGGTATCCCTTAGATAGTTGGCTTTTGTGAAGTGGGAATACATGAATTGTATACAAAACGGAATATGTCTAATAACCTAACTTCAAGGCTAGACATAAATGACCTCATATTACTAATATTATATACATATATTTAGCCATCAATGTGCATCTTCCCGAGGCGAGAGAGTTAATTGACTTTAAAAGTCCAGTTTCCACCCTTGCCGAACTAGGCTGGAATTCCTGGGCTCGATCGGAGCGCCACCAGTGGCTATTACCAGTTATGTTCCGTCTATGCTTCTCCTATGAACCAATCAGATTCCACCTGTCGTATCACTTGCATTTGTTTCAAACAAAACGGTGGCGCCCAGTCAAGGCGGTCTGATCGATAATGAAGATCTTTATTGTGATAAAACGAGTCTTACAATGCGAAGTGCATCAAATCACATGAGCACCTTGATTAAAAACATGAAAAGATTTACAAAATATCTGTTGACAACGAGATAGCGGTGCACATGCTTTGCAAATCCTGCAGTCGACTGAAATCTGCATGACACTTTACGAACCGGATTTCGATTTCGGTGCGCCATTTTGATTGGACTATGCATAGACTCATTAGTCAAGCTAAAATGTAACTCCATAATACCAGCCTAGTTCGGCAAGGGTGGAAACTGGACTTTTATAGTCAGTTAACTCACTTGCCTCGAGAAGATGTCAATGTGATACTTAGACATATTATGACATCACTTCCAGTGATGTCATCACCTGTGACGTCACTTCTGGTTGTCATTTCTATGACCTGGTTTGTGTTTATATGTCTTATATGACATCATATCACTTCTTATGACGTAATTTCCGTTGTGCCCTTTAGGATAGTGATATTTAACGTATATTGACATTAGTCCGGACGTGAATGCTCCCATGACGTCAGTTCCGGTGGTAGTACATCATACATCCTAGATTATCATGTGGAGACCGTATATCACGATCTATGGTTTCAGTGTTGCCACTTGACTTGCCTACTATCTGATAGCAAACTAAGTACAAAGGTCAACTTACCCTGAGTTCATGAGGTATTCTGAAATCTTCACTAACACATAAAATTGGCTGGTATCGTATAATGCTGGACTCCGCGTGGGCCGAAGGTCAATGACTGTTTTTTGGCAATAAAATCAGGAAATGATTTTAACGACACTGATGCGTCTTGATTTGGAGGGCTGGTCAAGTGCGCTTGATATCATGTCTATGACCCTTGAATATCTGTCCTCTGGAGGGCTACTATGCCCGTGTTGAGTAGAAATCTTGCGCCTATGTAGGTGATGTCCTGTGTGGGTACTAATTCTGTTTTGATAATGAAGCAGGAAACCTAAGTCTGTTAGTAGCTGAATAAGGCAAACTATGATTAATCTGATCTGCGACTTGTCCTGATCGGCTGATAGGAAGTCATCTATATATCCATGTAACCTTATGAGTTTTAGGTGGGCGAAGCCGATGACGGGATTGGTGATCCTGGTAAATAACCATGGGACATGGATGTTCCGAATGGAAGTGCCCTGAACTGGTATCTCTGACCGTTGACTGTGTAGCGCAGAAATCGACGATGACTTGGATGGGGATGTGAAGATAAGACTTATCATCCAATCTGCTTGTCTTAAGGTATTCTTAACTTCTTTTTCGAGCAGCCATGAGTCGTCTGTGATGGCTTCTCAGTTGTCTGCATGCGTACTGCATAAGGCGACCTCCACCTGGTCCCTGAGTAGGGGGAGTGCTGAACTTGGGCAGTCTTAGGATTGATGTCTATGAGACAGGCTAGTTCGACGGGATTCAATGTTGTTGTAGCGTTGATATCCTGAAGTTCGAAATCGTTGTCCAATGGGCAGGTAATGTCGGCAGGGTCTGCAGAAATCTGGAACTGTGCTGACATCCAAACTTGAACTGATTGAAGATCTTCCTCTATCTTCAGCATCTGGTCCAATGAGCTGTGAATAGACCCAGCCTTCTGTAGTGTCATATCCATGGGGGTAGTGGCAGGTCTTCACTCTGATTGGTCGGAGGGATGACATGACGAATTCCATCAGCAACCCGATTAATGTATTAACTGATGTTAATCATTGTTTATTGATGTTGTCGAAGTCCCTGATTTTGGCCATGTCAACATGCATCCTGATGTTAGGTTTCCCAGCAAGATCATAAAATTCTTCATCAACAGTGGGCTGTTGTGTGAAGGGAGCATCGTGTGTCTTGTAAGCACTTTTATTAATAGCAGGCTTACTAAGTCTGATATTATGCGCCGATGAAGCTTTCAAGGATGTTTCGATTTTCTTCATGGGGAGGGTATGAAATTCTTCAGCTTTACTGACAGGTTCTTCATACCCAGCACGTTCTAACAAGGGTTTTTGTAGCCAGTTTATCTTTGCTATCTGGTTTTAAGGCCGGCATCAGATCATAAAGTTCTGCAATGATGACTTTAATGGAATAATTATTTGGTTTGTAATTATCCCCCCGCAGTAGAGTCCCAATTACATGAAGAAGTGTAAACGATAAAACCGCTCCCCCTGCTCAGGCTGCGCTGGGGATAGGAAATCCTGGTCATCTAATCTATGGCTAGCGGAGCAGGCATCAAGAGTCGTGGCTAGATCAGTCATCCCATGAGTTCCTGTATCATCTATGTTAAATCTTGGCATCAAAAACTAGTCCTTCTGTCTGCAGAAGGTCCCAAATGCCTGATCTAACTTCTTAGTTAAGTCCAACATGATAGCCGCTGGTGGTAAGGTAACGAGAGAAGCCAGGTTAGATGTCATCATGGAACCTGAGTCAAGATCTGCATTGCCGGTTTTGTTAAATATGCATGATATTTTGTTCTCGCAGTTATCTTACTATTGTCAGTGTTCCCGATCACACTACCACACACCTATGAGAAGTATGTATATATTTATCTTACCCAATGGGTAATGATGTAATTCAACACCGTGTGGTGATCGGGGTTTTCAATCGTATTTTGTGTCAAAAGAGTCTGCGTTGCACACATAAACTCAGCCTAAGTAGTACTTCATTCACTGTATTTTTTCTGAACAAATTTTACAAATTGTGTGATATACTGCATGTCGAATGCAGAGCGTGCAGCGTGTTTGTATTTCTTTGTTTCATACAAGCTCAGATCAGAAGCGCTAATGTAACAATTGTATTGTTATTGTTGCTCATGCTAGCCGGGGACGTACATCCAAATCCTGGACCACCGAACCGTGACAACGCTGACCAGTCACTGTCTATATTTCACCTAAATGCTAGAAGTATACGTAACAAACTCTCTTATTTAAGTGAATACCTTTCAGATTACAGCGTCGTTTGTTTTACCGAGACACACCTAGATGACAGTATTAAAAATGAAGACTTGAGCTGGGAAAACTTTTACGAACCGGTACGAAAAGACAGAAATATGTTCGGTGGTGGTGTTATGATATATGTAAATAAGCTGTTATCTTTTAAAAGAAGACACGAATTAGAAAACATGCAAGGCGAATCGATATGGATTCAAATATGCTTACCTCAAAGCTCAATTTTATTGTGCTCTGTCTACAGACCTGAACATAATTCAGTGAACTTTTGGACTCGCTTAGATGATAGCATTGAAAATGCCCTGGATATTTCGTGCAAGATTACTATTGTTGGTGACATAAATGAAACATGTTATTGTCTAGGAGCTTAAACGTAAATGAATTACAAAATAGGAAAAATCTACAGCCTACAAACCGAGCCTACCAGAATAACGAACCATACCAGTAGTTTATTGGATCCTATTATTATCAGTGAAGATATAAAAGTCATCGACAGTGGTGTAATTGATTTTGATAGTAAAATTAGCGACCATAGGGGAACTTACATTGAAATAGACACTGGTTTGCGAACAAAATTAGCATATAAAAGAGAAATTTCATGTTTTAAAAACGGTGACTATGATAAACTCAATTCGCTCATTGAAAATACTTGCTGTAATGAATTATTTAATCAAAATTCAAATGTTGATGAAGCATGTAATCTGTTCTATAAATACTTGAATAAATATGTTAAAATATGCATTCCAACCAAAGTAGTAACCATTCGTCCAAAGGACAAACCTTGGTATGATTTCAGTTTAAGACGAGAATCCAGGAAAAGAGATAGATTAAAAAAGAAGGCTAGAAAAAGTAAAAAGGAAAAAGACATTCGGGCCTATAAAAATCAGAGGAACAAAGTAAATAACATGAAATGTCACGCTAAAGAACATTTTTACTCAAACCTCGATGAATTGCTATCAGAATTGCATGCAGAAAACAAACCCTCTTACTGGAAAGTTTTACGTTATGTTGTGAAGAACTCTGGCTCAGCTAACATAGCCGCTCTTAAACAGTATGACACGGATGAGCACCCGACAATTTTTACTGATATTGAAAAGGCAGAGAAACTGAATAAATATTTTCAATCTATATCTGATGTCCACGATACAAGAACAACTATGCCCGACTTCACATTTCCTACAGAGACAGAGATGAACCACATAATCATATCTAAAAAGGAAATTGAAGACATAATACAATGTTTGCCTCTTAATAAAGCCTCCGGACCGGATAAAATTTGTCATAAATTATTAAAGGAAACTGTATATTCTATAAGCGAAGCATTGTGTTTACTGTTCAATTTGTCACTACAATCAAGTATATTTCCATCAGTGTGGAAACAAGCAAACGTTATGCCATTATTTAAGAAAGGTGATCACACTATCGTTTCTTATTATAGACCGATATCACTCATTAGTTGTTTAGGAAAATTGTTTGAGAGAGTTGTGTTCAAACATTTATATAATTACTTTCATGAGAACAAATTGTTGTATAAGTACCAATCTGGGTTTCAGGCTGGTCACTCAACTGTCCATCAACTAATAGAACTTTACCACCAAATTTGTACAGCGTTAGATAACAAAGAAAACTATTGTATTGTATTCTGTGATGTATCAAAAGCCTTTGATCGTGTATGGCACAGTGGGCTTGTGTATAAATTAGAGAGGTATGGTATAAAAGGCCAATTGTTAAAATGGATTACAAGTTACATAAGTAATCGTAGCCAAAGCGTATTTGTGAATGGGGAAATATCCAAACCAAGATACATGAAGGCTGGCGTGCCACAGGGGTCCGTGCTTGGTCCTTTACTCTTTATTGTTTATGTAAATGACATTGCTGATAAATTAGACTGTATGACAAGACTGTTTGCCGACGATACAACGATTGGCATGTCATCCAATGATAACCGTGTACTGGAACGTTCCTTAAGCACAAATTTAGCAATCTTAAGTGAATGGGCGAAACTTTGGCTCATAACTTACAATCCCGATAAGACCAAATCGGTTCTATTCTCTCGCAAAGACAACAACGGAGGTCTAAAACTATATTTCAACGGAAAAGAAATCAGCTCTGTAAACAGTCATAAGCACTTGGGTGTTATACTTGAAGCCAGTGGCGAATGGTCTTGTCATATAGATACCATAATTAAAACAACTTCCAAGATGATTTACTCAATGAGAAAACTCAAACATCTACTTCACAGAAATACTATTAACAATATATATAAAATGTTCATAAGACCACACTTTGAATACGCATGTGAGGTTTGGGATGGGTGCACTGAAGGACAAAGTGAGAAATTAGAACAATTACAATTAGAAGCTGCACGCATTGTAACTGGTCTACCTAAATATGCCCCCAGGCATTCATTATATTACGAAACCGGTTGGGAACCCTTAGTTGAGCGTAGAAAGAAACGTAAACTTTGTCTTTTCTTCAAAATTAATCATAACATGGCCCCTTCCTATCTAACAGATATTCTACCCAAAACCGTTGCTGCAAAAAACTCATACAGTCTCAGAAACTCTGAAAACATCAGTGTTCCTCTCACAAGACTAAGACATTCGTGTGAATCCTTTTACCCATCGTCTATCCGATTGTGGAACTCTATTCCGTTATCAGATCGAAATTCTACGATTTCTTGTTTTAAAAATTCGCTACAAAAGCACAACCCCACGTCACCTGCGTACTTCGCTTATGGAAAAAGAAAATATAATATCTTACACACAAAACTGAGATACATGTGCAGTCAGTTGAATTATGATTTATATAGAATTGGTATCAAAGATCACCCGAGCTGTACATGTTCGAATACATGTGAAAATGCATATCATTATCTCATGGAATGTCCATTGTTTAGTCATCAGCGTGAAATTATGTTAAACAGCCTTAAAAATATTGTTCATAGCATATCTATTGATGTACACTTACTGTTACACGGCAATGCAGATCACGTTGTTACAGAAAATGAAGCTATATTTAAGGCAGTACAACATTATATATGTACAACTAAAAGATTCGTGTAAAGAACTGTTCATTCAACAATGCCTCTCTCTCTCTCTCCCTCTCTCTCTCTCTCTCTCTCTCATCTATAGTGTTTTATGTTTTATGCATATATATTGAATTTGAAATTGTGAATATTTTGTAAATACCAGGGAGAGGGCATTCTAAGTTGGAAGAACTTGTCCCCCAATCCCGTTCACTCCTTGTGAATAAATATGTTTAAATCACAACCTGAGTTGATGTCGTCCTCTGAAGTACTATGAGGTATATGGAGGGTGTCCGCGATCCAGGTGAGGATTAGGGATGGGTCGACTTGGGCGAAACTGCCCATAGATGACGAAGTTGAAGTCTGACTTTCAGGAGTAGTATCTGATGAAGTAGAATTATCATCTGTATCCCTTAACTCTGTTCCTGGTGTCATTGTAGTACCTTGTTGTTGCCTTGTTGAAAGACGGTCAAAGGGATTGAAGAAGAGATCCGATTTGTTCAGAAAAATCACTCTGATCCCGTGAAGTCGATAGGGAATCCGATACTGGAGGAGCCATGCTAATAACCGGGTTCAACACTGGAGGTAAAGAGGGAGGGAGACCGCTGGTCAAAGTGCATCTCTATATCTCTATAGTGTAAGGAGGGTCGATCTTGTTCCATCTGTCGACCCTTATGTCGATGTCGAGCTTGAAGTCGGTGGGGAGGCACTTCATGCAGGCTGGATGTTTGGCTTGGTCCTTACCCGTATTTATATGGAATTAGTGCCCCAAAACTCCTGTGATTTTGAGAAAAATTAGACCTAAATATTCTCTGCAAAAAAAGTACGTCTCCACAGGGAGGCGAAAAGAAAGAGAATGATGAGGCAGTCAATGGACCAGATCGACGACAGTGTGCTGCACCAGATACGGGTTCATGACCTACAGATACTGGGGTGGTCGTCGTGGTGATGCATGGGTGGCTGGGCAAATGAAGTTTAGAAGCTGGAAACTTTGATCAAAGATGTTTCCACGCATGGGACCGAAAGAAGAAGGAGGAATGCATAGAGTGAGGAAGGATAAGTATTTTAAATATACAATTTATTGTAAACTTTACAAAATCTTCCAAACCATATTCTACTTTAACATGTCTATAAAAGTCTAACTTTGGAAAAGCTGTGATATTATCGTTCGGAAGGAGGAGGAATGCATAGAGTGAGTTAGGATAAGTTTAAAAATATATCTTTTGTATTCACAATATGATCTAGCTTAAAGCTTAAGCTAAATTTAGAAGCTCTAGTCAAACTTTATTGATAGAAATAGTAAATTAACAAAAACTTTAAGAATCTGTCCATTTTGCATAGTATTTATAGTAAAATTAGAATACCATTTCTGCCTCCAATGACCATTCTATGCAGATTTAAGAGACATCTTATAAATACCAAAGTATTATTGCGTCCATCCAAACCACTAAAAACTTTAAATGCTATTCTTAAATCTGTCTTTACTTAACAGACTAGGTAAATATATTTTCTTAGCACCTAAGAAACACAATAGATATTTTAAAGATGTCATTAATTATCCAAAGTAGTAATACTGTCTATGATTGTACATCATAAGGCAAACCTTTTGGTGCTCTGTGTCAAAGAGAAAGAGAGTGAGTGAGTGAGTATGGTTTTACGCCGCTTTTAGCAATATTCCAGCAATATCACGGCGGGGGACACCAGAAATGGGCTTCACACATTGTACCCATGTCGGGAATCGAACCCGGGTCTTCGGCGTGACGAGCGAACGCTTTAACCACTAGGCTACCCGACCACCCCAGAGAAAGAGAGAGTATATATACTTGTATAATGGACCGGTGGCCTTATTACGGAATAAACAATACAATACAATACAATAATCTTTGCCTTGCTAAGACTTATATTTATTCCTTTAGCATTACAGAACTCTTCAGCAGTATCAAGTTTTTTCTGGAGTTGGTTTGTAGAGTATGGTACTGCTGACACATCAGCATACATTTCTGCAAAGTATCTGTGGACATGAATACACCGCTCCGCCATTTTCTTCTATTCTAGTTACAAGTTGATGCATAAAGAAAAGAAAATTATTTGAGGGCTTAACATACAGCCCACATTTGAGAGTTTTGAGTACATAGAAATAATAAACTTGAAAAGATCACCTGACTCCCATTTGTGGTAGACTTCTAAACAGAGCAGCATGGTTAACAGTCAAAAGCTTCAGAAAAGATGATGAAGAGACAATAAAACCTGCCCCTTTTTTTTATTAGAAACTTTTGGATCATAGCCTGTAAACATTTGGTCTGTGGGAGAGTAATTTATCAAAAGCCAGTTTGTGATTCCGATATTACGTTATTAGTGTCACCCTACTGTGTAAGTCTTTGATTTAACACACCTGTTAACATTTTACACAATGAATCAATCAGATATATACTTCTACAGTCCTTTCCAATAAGTTTTTATCTCCCCTTTTGTGTATTATCTCCCTTTATCAAGGCCACTTACGGAGATATTTTCGGTTCAAAATGGTGTCGAGAGAAGAGCATATGAGCGGAGTGCACAAGACTTAAATTTGAATTTTGACAAGTTATATGTGCGCGAACTCAAGACCTTCTTACGGAATCATGGAGAATATTATTTCAGGGAAGAAGTCGGACTGGATTTTGTGCGCCAAATGTGTAAGCGATCTTGGCAAACGATCTATTGAAGATTTAAATACAACAGACGTGGCCAATGTGAGACAAAGACGATTTGAGAAATTCTGTCACCTCTTGGCGAGCTTTTACCTCACCCATCACTCCTGAAACATGGCCAGGATAGCAATGTTGAACTTGTGCTATCATTAAGTCCAAGTGATTTGTATAATTATTTGGTTTTGAGCAAACATTGGATACTCGATACGGGCCCAAACGCTAAACATCAGTTGAAAGTTAGTTTTCTATGACATTACAAGCCTGATAAAGTTACTGCTTGAAGCTGATTTTAGAGGAGAGTTGGGAGTGATTCATCTCTATCTAGCACTCCAAATTGATTAATTACTGTGAGAAAATAGATCAGAAGAAGCTAACAGTGATCTCGGTGAGAGCCAGCCTGAGGCGAGTGCGCATGTGTCAATCTGCCTCTGTTGATAATCAACCACTGTCTGGAGATGATCCACCTGATTGGCGTTGAACTCAATAAGGTCCTGCAAAATGGCCTGAGCTGAGGAGGCCAAAGCCAACAAGGGTTTCAACGAGTGCCTAATCTCGGTCTTGATGGAAGCTGCCCTAGTGTCAGGGAAGCACAGAGGCGCCGAGGCACTCGAAAGCACAGGAGTCTGGAGGCACAGGTATGACTGCAGTGCCCGAAGGTGCAGGTATGGCAGCAGTGCCCGAAGTCGCAGGTACGGCAGCAGCGCTCGAAGGCACAGGTATCACAGCAGTGCCCGAAGGCACAGGTCTCATGGAGGAAGGGGAATGTCAGACATCACTGAAGAACTGGGTGCGGTGAAGGCAAGATTTGGAGCATAAAATGAAGTTTAAGCTGAAGTCAGAGTGATACCAGATTACCCAAGTTAAAGGAATTAAACTCAAAGTTTAATTCGGAATTAACGGGATAATATGATTACAATTATAAAGTGTAAGATCAGAGATATTTAGAGGCTAAATTTATATAGCAAACAACAATACCATGCTTAACAAAAACAAAAACATATGCAACGTAAACACGAGACAAAAAAGCAAATTCAAGAAGGCAGATTGAAACAACAACACACAAGAGTCATCAGAAAGATGACATATACCCCCGGGTTTTTGTGGGGGGGTTTTATGCAACAAATGACAAATTACAAGAAACAACGTTTCTATATCCCCCGCCAACTTTGTTGGGCGGGGGATAATAACTAAACAAGTCATCTTGTCAACAAAGTCATCTATATCCCCAGCCCATTTTAACACATTATGGTCCCAAACCAGGTAACTGACCCAACATTTCTCTTAGCCCATGTCAAAATAGCTGCAATGGAAATTCTAAAATAAACATTTCTAAAACTCCTTAATATCAAATGGAACCAGTACAGCATGCGCTTTATATATAGACATGCAATGTTTGGGAAGGAAATATTTAACAGTTTATACTCCTTAAGTGAGCCTACCCTATATTAAGACTTAAATCCAAATTTCTAAAATTCCTAAATAGCAAAGGCACTACTTCAGTATGTGACTGATAGATTTGCCAAGTTTCGATCAAATACACTGAATGGTTTTCGAGTTCTGCCCCGGAAAAGGAAATGATTACTGACGGACAGACAGACTGGCTGATCGGTATATCCCCCCGCATTATATGACGGTGAGATAATAAGTGAACGAAAAAGTTTGACAAAAGTCACATTTCACAAACAAATCTAAGGATTAAGCAAACATTTCACTTTTCCAAGGTTATGCCTCATAGATACCTTTGGCACTTACTTGGTTGCACAAAACATTCAATTGTAATTCAAACATGTTGTTGTAAACTTACACCCATTTTGGAGCAGAATTTAGCAGGTCCATTCGCTCAAACTACACAGCATGCATCTGTGACTGAGTACCTCGATAGCCTCTTACAGGATCAACTTGACCACAATGAACAAAAAAGTGTTGCCACAAAGGGAAATATAACACAAATGCTTTCTGATGAAAAATGTAACACATAACAAGTCCCTACTCTCATATGGTGTTGTAATGAACATTTTAGTCCATTTGCAATGTTTACAGATTTGTTTGTAAGAGACCAAAATAACTAATGCTTCAGTAAAGACAATGAAAATGTAAGTAATTTGCATACGTTAGATTAATAAAACATATGTTGTACTAATACAGTATAATTTGTAAATAGATGGCTAAATTATCTGACGTCATTCATATTTTTTCACGGAATTCCTGGATCGTATCAAAATCTCCCAAGGTGTACAGTATATTGTGTCTTTGAGATGGGGATGTCTACGAGTTCACCGCATCCCACTGTAGCTACAGTTATTTGACTGTTGAAAAACTCCAGGAGCACAATGTTGTTGATACAGTAATACTGTTGTCATTTTTGCATGTGATAGTTCAAATTCACAAAAGTAAAAATGTACTGTAATGTTAAAATGCTATTAATATTATAAACAACAAACTGTGAAAACTCTCTGCAATAAAGACAAGTCATTGAATAATTTGTTCAAAGAAAAAGACTGGAATTCCCTTAAACCAGTTACCCAAAACAATACCACTGCTGCCTTTTTGTTTTATTCCAAAGTTTGTTTCATACATTCACTTGGATTTCTGATTCATATATTACTATCAGTCACATTCATAGCAGGCAAAGTAATAGTTATACCATGCCACGTGACTGATTATGGGCCATAGACCTCGAGCCTAGTGAGAGGTTGGTCCATTATCTGTCTAGTGTCAACTGGTATAACAGACTTGTACCACACCCAATCACAGTTGATAATTACAAGGATGTACAATGAAACTCCGCCCATTTATTGACCTGACGTCATAGGGCAAGATAATATGCAAAAAGGTATCGCCTATTTATGACGTCATTTTACCGCCTACGTCAGATATTTGACGTAAACTTTGAACTAGCATTGGCAGAGCCCCCCAAACCCACAGTTACCAGTTATGCTAAATCACCAGTTGAGATCCACACACTCCACCAGAGTCCACATGCAGTGCCCCACGGAAAGACAGTGCCAGAGTCAAGTATTTTTGCATCCACCATTCGATAAAGAAAGTGTCAATTGAGAAGGGCAACAAGAATATATTTATTGATATCTAAGTTTATGGAACAATGACTCAGCAAGAACAAATAGCTTCACAATGTTAAATGTATTCTGTTGTAATTATTATGTTTCCATTAAATATATATGTTCAAGTTATCAACTACTAGTTCTATTTGATTTCATCTTGCAAATATTCTGTAGTAAAGGTATATTTCTGAACTTTCTGTTAGTTGCAGTAGAGTGTACACTGTGTACCTTTTTGCGTTTCTTGACATTTGTCACTCACAGCTAATCAGTGGTGAGTTTGTTTTCAATCAACAAGCTTTATCACCAAGCTCCACCCACTTTCATAGACCATAGACAGATACATTTACGGCATATAATCACAAGATATAAAGCATTCCCACTGGCTGAAAGCTTTCGGGTATGGTACAAGTAATCTTGGTTGTCTCACATCCCAATGATGAATTCTTTGATTCAACTATGCCCACCAACATCAGCATCTAATAAACGACTTTTAGGACTGCTGGCAGTAATAGTCATGGTTACGTCATTCATGTCATCATTCTGTGAGGAAAATATGTTGTAATATTCTCCTGTGATTTGAGGATGCCACCTTTGTGAAACTAAACTGAGAAAAGTGTGCATGACAAGAAATATATAAACTTGTAGCATTACAGACGATAGCTTCAGAAGCCAGATAGGCTTTGGTATTGCCATAAGGAGTTACACTACCCCGTAAACAAGGAATTCATGATGTTGATGTGGACAAGTGACTTCCTACTCCAGTTTCTTTCAATATGTGAAATATTTTAGTTGCCAAGATAATTTTATTAACCTTTATCCTGCTGAATTATTTTCACACTTCTTACCCCTGCCTGCTGGATTAATTTTAGCATAAGGCGCTCTAAAGAGCGTGGGTGATTTCAAACAGTCGGTGCCTCATTAAACAAGGGCCATTTGAAGAAATATTTTGCACATTTATTCCTGATAGAAAACTACACAATACTATATAAAAATATCCCGATGTTTTCAATCATACCAAGGTTAAGACCAAAGCGAACACAAAATTTGTAAATTTTCTTGAACTTACCTGAATTGCGTTATTGAAGGTGGTTTGCATTTCATGCTAGGAACCTTTTAATATCGTAACATTTGTGCAAATTGATTTCAATAATCATATCTCCGATATCTTAATTTTAATTGAGTAAAAATTCGGGTTTTATAATCGGCATATATCATCGCGATGGTAAATTATGAACCATTTCAGTGAATTTATTATCTAAACGTTAAACAGAAAAATAACTTAATTTTCGAGGTCATCATGTCGGTTGCAGAAATACGAATATTCGGGTTAATCTGACGTGTCATGTTATAAAATTTGCAGGAAACAATTAATGACTTATAAATATTCACTAATCCTAATTTCAAGCGTTTTGGTTGAATATTTACGATATACAAAAATAAACAACCCGTGTCATGATGCTAGCAGACGTCCTAAAATCAAACATGGCGCGCTTCGCCCGACCTCCGCATAACTTATTGCTATTTTAATATCAACAAAGTTTACATTGCCTTTATAAATATAACTTGGCGAAAGTTGACGATCTTCTCAATCGAAGAATGTTTTATTCGTCATATTCCAATAAATATGACGAGAGAAAAATGAAAATAAAGATCGTGAATTCTGACAGCACTATTTCAATAAGTGCAAAGGTCACCGGATGTGATGTCACAGACAGGGGTAGTCTGCTGATAAGCTTTCGAAACAAAACAATTACAGTAATTTTTGAAATATTTCGCCTATCACATACAGCAAAAGAGAAGTCGATACACAGTATCAGTTATCACCACTAACATGAAATAAAAATGTGACTTTGACGATATAATTCACGTATTAGTTAATCCGTTTGACCTTGCATGCTCCCGTGACCCGGAAACGGTAGACGATAAATCAACATGCAACATGCAAGTTTCTCGGTATCTTTTATTTGAACTTCTGTTGATATTTAAGAATCACCATTCAATGTTGTAAATATAAATGGTACATGATTCATATTTCTGCGATGTACACGCTGATAAGTTTCACTACAACAAGTGTATCCCACATAATACGTCTATGGATTTCGTCGATCAGCAAGATCACCCTCAACAACAGGTGCGCGAAAATGGGCAAAACGTGTTTCAAAATAACATCCCCGCGTTGCTGAATATGATAGGGTATATATAAGCAATTAAATGCTACGTACATATTTTCGGTGTTGGTTCCACATTACATTTAGGATAGTTTTCCTTTCGGGAATACATTCATAGATTCTAGCATGATTCTAGAACAGTTACACGAAGGATTTCTAAATTTATTCCAAAAATATGAAGACCACCATGATTGCGTATTGATGATAGATTTGTAATTGTGTAATTATTTACAGCTGTTTACAGGTTTTAAAATTTTAAGTTATATTAAATAGTTATTTTTCCCACAATGATGGTGTGTGGGGACAGTAAATATTAGTCTTTGCATCAGCACAGTGTAACTGATCAAACTTCAATTATTATCTTTAGTTTAAACACATATTCATCAATTATTATCTTGCACTCTGAAAATCAACTATGTGAATAAGTAACTCTCTGATGTCATCATTTTAATTTTAGTATTCCATGAATAATGAATAAATCCGATCCTTAACATATACATACTAAACTCATATGGACATTAATCTTGTGCATTATGTGGTTTGTTTCCAAATGAAACAATTCTGAAATATAATTTAATAGGAATTAATTTAATTTAATTACATTAACAGTACTTGTAACAGTACATGACATTTTTGTTTGTTTAATCACAAGAACCATGGTGGCACATGAGCTGGTAAGTTTGCCATAAGTGTCTTAGAAAATGCTATCTCAGTCTTCTGGTTGGAATGAAAAGAAACATGCCTGTGTACATGTTTACCCTTGCCAGATGTATTTTTTCCAGTCAGCCAATCCATTACTTTTGTTCACCTTATGTGGTCTATTTTATACATACAGGTACTGCTTCCAACCTGTTTTTTCTTTGTATGCAATCACAGTATCACAACTTCCTCAGCTGTTGTGTATAAAAGTTCCCCTGTCATCATGAAAAAAGAATTATAAAGGAAAGTCATATTTTCATTCAAAAACATATGTCTTTCCTTGAATACTCTTTGTCTAAGTGCCAGAAATGTCAGTGTCATAAAAAAATTAAAAAAAGATTTTCATAAGGACTTTTCTTAGATAGACCTAGATCTAAGTCAAACCATGTGACTAGTTAGGTAGAATTATACTTATAAGCCCTCATTTCTGAGGTGTCCATATTTTTCACATTTTTAGGACTAAACGTGATCCATGGAGATCTGCCTGTTTTGTTATGTAAAACAAATTCTTGTCTTAAAAAATGAGAAAAAGAATCATTCAGACGAAATATTTTATCCCATTGATTCACGAAAATCAGTTGAAATGTACAGTGGTGACTTTTGTACCCAAAATTTCTAGTAATTTGTTACCCAAATGGGTATGTGATTTTGTAGATCTACCTAGAATTATTTCAAAGATATACATTAATTTGGTGTCTTAAACTTAACATAATATCACTTTCTTATCAAAACAATTCATTCTAACTTAGGTTTAACCAACTTAACTGGCCTCTCCTTCAGTGACAAGACGTCAATTTTCTCTCAACACTAAACAATCAATTTTAAGGATCACAGTCATAATCATATTTGGAACTTGATGAAATATTTTATCATGTGTTCTGTTCATCTACATGAAAACATAAATATAATTATAGATCTATTGTCTTATTTTCTAAGTTACAAATTCACAAAGTATTTTGGGTACAATTTAATTTGTTTGGGGTAAAAAAATCACATATATAGGAGCCTAGAATCTATATATATTTGCACTAGCCTACCTCGTTGTGTACCAAAATTTTATCGGTTCAGAGGACGGGAGGTTCTCAGAAAGTTTTCAACAACATCTTTAATATTTAAATTGTTCTTTTTTTAATGTTAGACCAATAACAATATTATGTTATTATTATGGCATATCAATTCGTTGTATCACTCTCCGTTGCGTTCGTTTTTAGAAAATATTTTTAAAATTAAAATCATCGAGCGTGAAATCCATCACGGTTTCGGATTTTGACTTTCATTTGATGGCGGTAATCACGAAGAAATATGAAACAAATAGGAGTGATGACTGCTCTCCAGATCAATAAATAGTAAATAGTTGACGAAAAATTGTAAATTATGTATTTTCTTTTGAATTTGAATCTATTTCGGAATTTCTTTATGATAGCTTACCAACTTTTGCATATTTTGCTTCCATGTGTCATGCGGTACGTGCTTCCGGTTTCAGAAATGATAGCAAAAATTGCAAGTATTTTGATTATTTCTCGTAAAATGCATTATTTTGCTATTGAATGGTTTACCTAGAATGTATATCAGTTCAGATTTTGCGTATCATCCAATATTTGTCATTTTTCGCAGTGTTTGTTTACTTTGTTCAACTCAACAAATCGCGAGTTAGGCCACGCCCAAACGTATCTCTAACGTTTGTCGGGTTGTCAATGTGTCGGAAAGTTTATCAAACGAAATCATTTGCAAACTCTTTAAAAAGGAAATTCTTTTTACAAAGATTTATACATACGTGTCAATAATTCTAGAAAATTAAGTTAGATGTAACAAAATGATTGTAATAGTCTAACGGGATAACTATGCATGTGGAGTTGTTTGTTTACCGCCGTTGCCATGATCGTACAAGTTCCATCCAATCGATGATGTTACGATTCAGATTGTTTTTGTTTACAATTAGTTACACCGAAAGTTGCTATTTTTTAGAAATAAAGGAACATGAGTGTTTTCCTTTCGTCAGCAAACAAAAAAATATGATCGAATAGGAAAAATGATGAAATTATAAAGAAAATATCGGACTGCATGCCGCTCAACGTGAAGTGCCAAAAGTCAACAATGGCCGTTTCTGGTAGTTGTGTGCCGAGAAGTTTGGCCGAAACATTTTTAACTCGCGATAATTTCTTTTTGAGGTAAATAAATGACTGAACGTTTTGATATTGAGCAAGCTGAGCATTTATGCATGTCATACGTAATTTAAATGTTACGCAAAGCCTTCTTGGTAAATAGATATGGCGAGTTTTATTTTGGGGTGTTGTTATGCTATTCGCCTGTCGAATGGGTTCGACATCAGATGCACGGGGATGGACACCTCTGTCGAATGGGTTCGACGTTAGCGTGCAGAGCTTTAATGGGAGCCAACTGGCAACTAAGCAATAAATACAGATCTCAAAATGATAATTTAGGTTGCAACTTGGAAGGCTGTATACTGCAAATTTGATAAGAAGTAAAAAAATGTAAAAGGTCAAAAGATATTGACACTCCCAAACCCACAGTTACCAGTTATGCTAAATCACCAGTTGAGATCCACACACTCCACCAGAGTCCACATGCAGTGCCCCACGGAAAGACAGTGCCAGAGTCAAGTATTTTTGCATCCACGATTCGATAAAGAAAGTGTCAATTGAGAAGGGCAACAAGAATATATTTATTGATATCTAAGTTTATGGAACAATGACTCAGCAAGAACAAATAGCTTCACAATGTTAAATGTATTCTGTTGTAATTATTATGTTTCCATTAAATATATATGTTCAAGTTATCAACTACTAGTTCTATTTGATTTCATCTTGCAAATATTCTGTAGTAAAGGTATATTTCTGAACTTTCTGTTAGTTGCAGTAGAGTGTACACTGTGTACCTTTTTGCGTTTCTTGACATTTGTCACTCACAGCTAATCAGTGGTGAGTTTGTTTTCAATCAACAAGCTTTATCACCAAGCTCCACCCACTTTCATAGACCATAGACAGATACATTTACGGCATATAATCACAAGATATAAAGCATTCCCACTGGCTGAAAGCTTTCGGGTATGGTACAAGTAATCTTGGTTGTCTCACATCCCAATGATGAATTCTTTGATTCAACTATGCCCACCAACATCAGCATCTAATAAACGACTTTTAGGACTGCTGGCAGTAATAGTCATGGTTACGTCATTCATGTCATCATTCTGTGAGGAAAATATGTTGTAATATTCTCCTGTGATTTGAGGATGCCACCTTTGTGAAACTAAACTGAGAAAAGTGTGCATGACAAGAAATATATAAACTTGTAGCATTACAGACGATAGCTTCAGAAGCCAGATAGGCTTTGGTATTGCCATAAGGAGTTACACTACCCCGTAAACAAGGAATTCATGATGTTGATGTGGACAAGTGACTTCCTACTCCAGTTTCTTTCAATATGTGAAATATTTTAGTTGCCAAGATAATTTTATTAATGGGAGCCAACTGGCAACTAAGCAATAAATACAGATCTCAAAATGATAATTTAGGTTGCAACTTGGAAGGCTGTATACTGCAAATTTGATAAGAAGTAAAAAAATGTAAAAGGTCAAAAGATATTGACACTCTGCTTACCTTCTAGTACACATGACATATGATGGTCTCAACATGGCAACTACAACGTGACACTTTCACTCACATGAGAAGCAGTGTTGCCATAGCGGCAGCAGAGACAAGAAGAGGGCTGCATCAGCGTAACTGGGGTAGGATTTGAAGATGCTGGTGAGGAATACCAACATATACAGTTGGAACACTGGGCTGTCCCTGCAATATACAACATTACATCAATATCACACCAAAACCACTATACCCTGATCCTTGGAAAAAATATATCTAGTAAATAGTATGTCTATGTTATAGTCAGTGTCTATAATCAGGCAATATGTATATCGATTGATTCACTAAGGCTAAAAGTATACTTGTACCAAATAAAAGAAACAATAATACCTTACCATGCTATATTCTGTTGTAGGTGGCACCCACGTATTGTAGGGTAGGCCTCAAATGACATGATTTACCATCACTATAAAAAATTGCTTAAGCTGACTCCTTGAAACACATTACCTAATAGTGAAATTAAACTTACTTTGTAGTATGTATTACTATTTAAGTTTGTTAACTACATATAAGTATGGTGAAAAAAGGACCAAAAATAGAAACAATTAAGGGAAAATAGCAACATATTTAATGTGGCTTGGGTATCAAATGAGCAAGTAGTCATGTAAATTGTTATTTAGAAGATCAAAACCCATTACAGAGACACTATTTTCACGAACAATGTACAATATCCACCAAGCAACATAAATTTAGAAAAAATTCTGTAGGTCTCCATGGAAAATATTGAGTATTTGCATGCCCAAAGATAGCTAGGGGTGTCAATCCTGATATCTAAAAAGGGAATAACTCATTATCTAGACATAATGAATCACATATTATGCTTGTCATTGATAATTGTTTAGATGTAACATAATAGGCAGGTTAGATATTCTACAGTGCTTTCTGTTTATCCATTTAGCAATTAAATAATCATAAATAGCTTTGCTTCTCATACCAAAAACAGAGAGAAAAAATATTTTAGAAATTCAGGGAGGAGAATAAAACGTGCCAAGTTAATAAAATAATGTGTAGGAACTCTACACACTGTTTTCCCACTGAACCTGAACATTCAGAGATGCATTGGAACAGTTATTTTTTATTACTTATCGGCTCATGTTTGGGAGGGATAGCAAAGGTACATGTTGCAGGTTTCCACAATCATAAACGGACATGTCGTTGCTTCTACCACCAATTATGTAGAAGACAGGGCACATCAAGGAAGGTAATTCGTCACGGTAAACTCGCGTGCAATGGCTTGAACTGGGGTTCGCACGAACTATTGTATCCAACGTCTTTAACTGCATCGGAAAAGTTTTGAGACAGCTTGTTGATGAGATTACTGAAGATCAAAGCTACTTTTGCATGTGTTATTTATTATGAGATGGAAGCGGTGTGATAACTCCAGACAGGAGTATGCAAGTTAATCCTGTTATTAGTCTCAATAATCTTAATGTCTAGCAGAACAGGGTATCAACTGAAATAGTAAATCACCAGTCTATTTATGTTTTATCACAAATTTCATATTTGACCAAGTTTCCTGTTCATTCATCTAAGAGATATGATAAGCTTGCATGGGTACTGTACTCAAGAAAATACAGTATGAGAAATACGCCTCTAGATTTTTTGTTTGTTGTTGGTCTGGAAAACTAAATGTGTATTGATACTGTTTAAACATTTAAAGTAAGAAACAAATATTGCATACTTAATTAGGTGTTCCAGGTGTCACTGACATGATTTGTTTTGTAGAACCACTACTTATAGAATAACCCACGAGGTACGAGTGATTAATGAAAATATGTCATGTTTTAAATGTAAAATAAAAGATCATGTGAAAAAACGAAAAAAAACAATATGAAATCATGTTGTTGATATGAAATTATATTTCTTGTCTTACAAATCTCGAATCAGTGAAATTGTAGCACGTAAAACATCTGAATGAATGGCATGGATTTGTGAATGAATGGGATGAGAAAAAAAAAGTCCTATTGTACAATGAAAATTGATCTTTGTTCAACTGACCAATCAGCTTCGGGAATCACTAATTGCACACTGTGTAAATATCAAAAGGATATTACACTGCATATTTGAGCCCATATGGGTAATAATGTATTGACATCTCCTTGTCACTTAGTACCATGAGTGCTGCAACTTTCACCACAATAAAGCTACACTTTTCTTCTATTGCCAACTAGACCGGCAGCCCAGAGCACTTTGGTCAAACGAACAAGGTACCAATATCCGAACACAGGAACATTTACTGTGTAACCCAACATATTCATATATGGATGTCTGCCAGGGAGCCCCTGCTGCATGTGGCCCCTGGCCCCCCAAAAGAAGGGGCCATTCAAGGGCTGGATCAAACATTGGAGGTACCACATGAAAGTAAGTGTAAATGAACTGGTACATCTCACAGAGTACAGAATGGGCCACGCCAGACAAATCTTCCTCTGCAAAAGGCCTGCCAGACACCCCCAAAGAGGGTCCCAAAATTTGGGCTGGGTTAAACATTGGAGGTACCACATGAAATCAACATAAAATGAACTATTTCACTCTACTAAGAATAAAAACCCCATTGCCAGACAAATCGTCTGCTGCATAAGGCCCGCCAGACACCCCCAAATGTTGACCCTTAATTCACTCAGTGGACACTCTGGTAAAATTTGACCAGAGTATACATTCAAAGTACCAGATGAAAGTAAGTTTAGAACAACAGGTACATGTTACTGAGTACAACACGGCCCATACCTGACAAATTGTCCTCTGCATAAGGTCCGCCAGACCCCCCAGGGAGGGTCCCAAAATTTGGGCTGGGTTAAACATTGGAGGTACCACACTGGGGGGTCGCGCCTTCAGATTATAACAATTGCAATACAAACCAGCGGGGTCCAAGAAACAGGTTCTCATGACCTGCAAGTATGATCATGTTAATTCTAGTTCAAGTGGGAAATCACGCCATTAAGATAATTACAATGCCAAGACAAACCAGGGTGTGTCAAAGGAAGGTTTCTCACGACCTTCATGTATGATCATGTTTATTCAGTTCAAAGTGTTTTATGATTTGATAAATGCTTCAAGTTATATTGTGATTATAACGTCAGTAGCACTATTATTAAGATTTCATATTTGCATTCAGAGGTTGGCAGAAAAGAAAAGGCTAGGTGTGGTTTGGAAACGGCTTTTCTTTTAACAAAAGAATTCACATTTGCTTGAAAACACAGCTCTATGGTAACAATGATATGGGAATTTATACAAAATTCAGTCAATCGTGACAGATCAACAATTGCTTGTTTAGAATTTTGTGTTATGGAAAACACCCTGAGATCAGGTTAATGCAACCTAAATTTATTGTGTATGGCTTTCCCTTCTTTATTGAAGGTATTCAAAAGCAGATATATATATATATATACACACATATGAACACTAGGTCATCCTGGGATAGAAGTCTAAACACATTTAACCGTGGCACAGCTCACGCGCCAATATCATGACTCTCTGTCTAGTGTAAGACATTTATTCAAACAGATAGATGGCAAATCTGAGACGTAAGGCCTTGTGAACATTTAGATATATAGTGGAGGTTTCATAACAGATATTTGAGTATTGAAATCAAAACCATGTCACATTATGAACATACATTTACATTTAACAACAAGAACAAAATCATAAAACATGATGGGTAATTACATTTCACATTTGGTGGTGCGATAGTTTTGACGAGGTGAATATCAGTAACGGCCCTTCTCTTTTGAACAGAAAAATATTTTTGTATCCAACCGTGACACTCCGAGAAAAGTTGTGAAGATCAGGACGAAAATACATCAAGAATAGAACATTCATCTTTTCGTGTCACCGAACCCTGTTCATCTCTTTCCGTGACCTGACAAACTTGATATTTTCACACAGGTCTTTGCCACGATTTTGTTAGGTTTCTCGATACGATAGACTTTTCGGGACCGACCATAAATATGGAAATATTTGGCCGGAATTCAGCTTTTTAGATGATAAAACTTGCTAAATAAACGGAGATCATAGGTTTTTAAACACAATTATCACCAAAAGATTTCCAAATGGTATTAGGGACTGTCATTTACCATTCTTATAGCAGGCTTTGAGGACTACCTAAGCATGTTTGGGTTTGTAGGAATCCATACCCAAGCTATCAGGCTATAGCAGGCTTTGAGGACTTCATAGCTGATCAGATATATATTCACAAGAATCAGATTCATGCCTTTTTTTTATTACATTTCAACGATAGGCCTAATCTATGATATCAATACTAGTATTCAGAGACCTGATTTTATAAATACGTGATTATAATCTCAATAAAATCCTTCCATCTTTAAGAACAAAACATAAATTTGACCATCTGTTGACTCTCAGAGCTGATGTCCAATGTTTCATTATGCACACTGGGATTACAGAGGGTCAACTGTGTGGGGTGGGGTGAGGGTCTGTCTAGCGGGCCTTATGCAGTAGAGAATATGTCTGGCAATGGGTATTTTGTAATACGTAGAGTGTAATAGTTCATTTTATGTTGGTTCCATGTGATACCTCCAATGTTTAAGCCTTATGCAGAGGAAGATTTATCTGGTGTGGCCCATTCTGTACGCTGTGATATGAACCTGTTCATTCAAACGTACCTTAATGTGGTACAATCAATATATATTCCAGACCAATTTTACCCGTGTATACCTGAAGGGTCAACTTTTTGTGGGTGTCTGGCGGGCCTTATGCAGAAGATGATTTGTCTGGCAATCGGTATTGTGCAATAAGTAGAGTGCAATTGTTCATTTTATGTTGGTTTCATGTGGTACCTCCAATGTTTAACCCAGCCCAAATTTTGGGACCCTCTCTGGGGGGTCTGGAGGACCTTATGCAGAGGACAATTTGTCAGGTATGGGCCGTGTTGTACTCAGTAACATGTACCTGTTGATCTAAACTTACTTTCATCTGGTACTTTGAATGTATACTCTGGTCAAATTTTACCAGAGTGTCCATTGAGTGCATTAAGGGTCAACATTTAGGGGTGTCTGGCGGGCCTTATGCAGCAGACGATTTGTCTGGCAATGGGGTTTTTATTCTTAGTAGAGTGAAATAGTTCATTTTATGTTGATTTCATGTGGTACCTCCAATGTTTAACCCAGCCCAAATTTTGGGACCCTCTTTGGGGGTGTCTGGCAGGCCTTTTGCAGAGGAAGATTTGTCTGGCGTGGCCCATTCTGTACTCTGTGAGATGTACCAGTTCATTTACACTTACTTTCATGTGGTACCTCCAATGTTTGATCCAGCCCTTGAATGGCCCCTTCTTTTGGGGGGCCAGGGGCCACACACAGCAGGGGCTCCCCGGCAGACATCTATATATGAATATGTTGGGTTACACAGTAAATGTTCCTGTGTTCGGATATTGGTACCTTGTTCGTTTGACCAGAGTGCTCTGGGCTGCCGCTCTAAACTTGGTTAAGATTATTCCTGGACATGTGTACATGTTTTAACATTATTCCAGACATGAATTTAAATGAAAGTCAAGAGAATGTGTAATTTTCACACCTGCGACACAAACTCCAAACCCTAAGATTGTCAAGACACTGACAATATGCCACAGTCGCTTGGATTGATGGGAGGAAGAGGCCCTGGGAAACTATTAGACAGACAGACAGACAAATTTATTCGGTACCCTAGGCCACCGGCCCATAATACAATGGAAATATACTGTATATATATATATATAGAATGCCTTTGTGAATATATTATCATTAATTTTTGTCATCAAGATTTTTGTCAGCTCTGATACATTAAATGGCACATGAAATTACAAAGATAAATAAAGTTGACTTGCCAAGAGATAATTATGCTTATACCTTCCTACATATATATATTGGCCAAAACATAAACACATTTATATAACTGGAGGTGCATTAATCAAAACACCAGCACAATGACAAAACTGGAGATGTATTTGCCAAAACTAGGCCTGTGACGGGGAGATAAAAAAATGACTTGTGTACCCATTTGTCACCGGTTTTTCTTGATGTCATTTAAATTTATGTCACCTTATTTATCAAAAAGTTTACATTTTGCTTGTTTCAATTACTTACAAGGCTTTAAATGGTAAAAGTACACCACCCATTCACATAAAAGATGATGTCGTCTAGAAACACACAGTGTAACAGCTGACAAATCAATGTTTGCCGTTTGATTATTAGCAAAACAAAGGGAGGCAGCTCGGGCAATATTGGTTCATACACGAGAAGACATATATACAAAGATAAAACATAAATCATTTTGCGTTACGAATATGAAAATATTCCAAATTTTAAAGCTCTGTAAGTGTTTGAAGAATGACTTCAATAAAATATTATCACAATAACCACATAAAACAAATTACAATGTCTATTATAAATTTAACCTCATAAGCATGATTAGTATAATAGTATGTGATCCAGTTCACATTTAAATAATCCTTAAAAGAAATACTATTTATATGTTGTAAAATACTGCATACTGCATAGAGATGCAAAATTAGTTATGAACGATTTTGAAAACAGGTTACAACCAGACTCTTCAAGCCTTCTACAATCTAGATTATAATTCATAATTATAACATGAATTTGTATGGGCCTTTAATTCTTCTTATGAATTCATTAAATTGGTATGATTGATTTTGGCTGCACGTAATGTGGATTGAGTTTGAAACAAATGTTCTGCCGTGATGAAAACATTGCCCTTTAAAGGGGCACTAATCTCTGGCTTCTCCTCGACTGTCTGACACTGCACGCTAGGGCTCACTAGCTGCTGTGAGTCGATTCGCTTGTTAACGCAACTGAGTGTGACAATAGACTGGGCTACCATCTACAAGGAAATAAACTGGGAGGCAATATTAGTAAAATCTAAATATTTTTTACATTTGTATACTTATCCAGCATTACTCCGTATTGCATTTACTGCTGTCTTTTGACAGAGATGAACTGTGTGAGATCCAGCTGCTGAAGAAAGTTGTCCCAACCAGTACAGGAAACAGCGCCTTCTCACAGTCGGCAGTTGACCCAGAAGTCATGACGTCACATCAAAACACATAACTGCTTTAAACATATAACATCTGAAACTTTGTGGGGAGGCAGCATAGCGAAGGGAGGGCACTTAGACTTCGTAATGCAGGATAAGTATACAAATGTAAAAAATATTTAGATTTTACTAATTTTTTTAACTTATACTGCATTTCTCCGTATTGCATCTTTATCAGACGGCATGGCCGGTGGGCATACCTTCAGATGTGATCCATAATAAACCCTCATCAAGGTCCGATGAATCCGCACCACAAGTGATGACCGGAGCGAATGGGAAACGCAGGAGAGCCCTCTTGTCTGGAGGTGAGGAACACCGGAGAGGTCGACGGGCACCGCTTGGGGTATCAGAGAATCAGCGGCGTCGGCGTCAACATCTACGACCATTCCTGTCTTCAGGAAACAAGAGTCGATGCAAAAAGGAAACACCCGAATAGGTAACTGAAATAGAATGAGGCTGGTAGCCAAAAACTAAAGCTAAGAGCGAATGCGGAACGCAAGAGAGACGTCTTTTCTGGGGTGATAAACACCAGAGAGGTAGACGGGCCCCGCTCAGGGTATCGGAGAATCAGTGGCGTCGGTGATAGGGACCTGTTGGGCTACAACCAGGGACCAAAACTGTGAATGCCAGCGACATCTTCCAAGGCTACATCACGGAGGTAGTGGTTGGCGAAGGTGGTGTCCGATCACCAAGAACAGGCTTCCATGAGCGACTGGATGGAACAGTTATACTGTGAAGAGCCATGGTAAATGTGATCGCCCTGATTTCGTGTGGGTTGATAGCCTTGGGGGGAGGGTCCAATCGACCGCCCTAAGCCACAGGGAAAAGTATTCCGGTTGACCAACGACTGCAACGAAGGGCAGACTGGCAGAAAAAAATGTGTTTCCTAGACTTGCAGCAGGCTTTAGATTGTCGTAGAAAACCTTCAGTGCCCTTACTGGGCATAATAACGCTCATCCTCATCCTCGGCACCAACAATGAACGAGGGGGTAGGGGATAATGAATGATCTATCGGGATGTCCTTGGAGTTGATTCTTTATGATGAAGTCCCAGCATGGTACCTGATGAACGGTACCCTGAGTACCGCGTTCGAACCGGACTCGGAGGACGTCGAGGGCGTGGAGCTCATTGACCCGAGCGGCAGTAGCCAAAACCAGTAGAAACACTGTCTTCTTTCTTAGGTCGTAGAAGGAAGACGTGTGGAGTGGTTCGAATGGAGCCGTCGGAAGAGAAGAGCGTTTAAGACCACATTCAGATCCAACACAGGCGGTCTGAACTTGGCCTTCTGGTCTTCAAGATGGAACGAGCGCAGCCAGGCCTGTATTTCGGGAATTTTCGTCATTCTCCGATCATCCGAGATGGCAAGAACGAAGTTGATGGCGACCAGGTATGTGGAGATGGTAGAGCCCTTCAACCGACGGGTGCTGCGCAAGTACAGAAGGAATTGAGCCTGGAACTTCGGTGATGCTGTCATCTAATCCTGGTGTTTGTCTGAACAGAATACCTGCAACAAGCACCATTTATTATCATTCAGTCCCTGTGTAGATGGACGGTGGGCTGAAGCAATAGCCTTGGCCGCTCTAGCCAAATAGCCCTTGGCGTGCAGAAGAAACCCTTCTGGTTTTAGTGTGTGGCAACTGACTGTGTGGACAGAGCAGAAGGTTGGACCACGCCAGAAGTTCCAGGGGTTGTCTCTCGCAATGTTTCCGAGATCGATAAACCAACTTCTGGCCAGCCACCAAGACGCGACCAAAATCAGTGTCAGATGCCGAGTGGCCTGGATCTTTGAAGAACCGTGGGAGTGGGAACTGGGGGCGGAAAAGCGTACGCGTGTAATCCTTCCTAGGGAAAACTGAAGGCGTCGACTGCCACAGCGGCCGGATCCGGCACCGGTGAAATGTAAGGCGACAGCTGGCAGTTCAGAGATGTGGTGAACAGATCGATGTTTGGTGTGTCGATCATTTGATATTGTCTGGCGAAGACCTCTGGGTGGCAGTGACCTAGTTAGGCCTGGACAGAGCCTTTGCCAGAACATGCTCTCAACCTGGTGAGTGCAAGACAAGCTCCTTTTTCTTAAAGTACAGGTCCAGGCTGACCAATAAGTCGAGGAAGCGGAAGGTCTGGTTTAGCAGGGATGGAGAGTGGAGAGTACGCTGGTTCCTCAAACACCACACCATGGTGATGTTGTCAATGGACATGATCAACAGGGCATTACCGAGAATTCTCTGCCAGCAATTGACGTCCTGGATAAGCGCTTTTATCTCGAGGGTGTTGCTGTGCCAATGGTGTTGATATCCGGATCACAGTCGGTCACAACGTGGGCTGGTGTGGGCAATCCCAAAACACTTGCCACTGACAAGGTGGAAGTGGTAGTGGAAGAGCGGGAAGTCATGGTAAATGAGGTCATCTACAAGACTGCAAAGTTGAAAAGTCAGCAACAGGGGTCTCCGATCATGTACCGTTGTGTATGCGAAGAGGTGTGCTCGCCTGCCAACCAAACCCCAAATAGACGAAATAAACCAGCTCCGCAATCGACCACCGAGGCATCAACGTAACCGAGTAGTCCAGGCAATGAGTCCATGAGAGGATGAGGAAATCTGTAAAACTGTGGTTCAGGTAGTTTGCACCGTACTGCATGAAGTAATGTGATCGTTTCCATCCCCTGAGCATTGTGTTAGCGCTCCTGTTCTTATATCAAGGTGACGATGAAGGACGACAACACGATACTAGGCAAGTAGTCAACAGGGGTCGATGGAACGGTTGTGGGACGAAGTAGAAAATCGACGCTGTATCTGGTAGCCAAGGCTGAAGATATGAAAATGTCGTAGATGTCAACAAAGAAGACAGTGGATGTCGTCGTCGTCGAATTGCGGAGCCAGTGCAGATTGATATGTGCAGAGTCAATTATGATCCCTAGAAGTGGGTACCCAGTAGTCTATGAAGAAGCGGTCAGACAGGCTTGATGAGCCTGAACAGTGAAGATCTGCCAGTTCTGATACAGACGCTGTACACCAGAAGCTCTGTTTCGATTGAAACCCGCATGTCATCTCTCCGAAAGTATTGCGCTTTAAACGACTTGAACTTGAATCAGACCCAATGTCTATTGGTTGAAAGATTCCTTCCAGGAAGTTGAACGATAGTCATGATCCCAAAGACGTACGGGAGAGCCGCAACAGGAGGGGCGACAATTGAAAGACGTTGTTTCACCTTGCTTCGCCGTGTGACGATCTATGAGATGTCAGTAATGGAAGCAGATGTCAGTGGCGCCGGAAAGGCAATTGCTAATGGTGCCCCTTATGCCGAAGCAGAAGATCGGTTGAGATACTCAGCTTGTTGACCTGGGCGCCATGAGCGCCGGAAAGCTTGAGGCGCCGGAGAGCTTGAGCCATCAGCGGCGTCAGAAGTGCCGGGAGCGCCGGAGAGCTTGAGGCGCCAGGAGCACCAGAGAGCTTGAGCCATCAGCGGCATAAGAGGCGCCGGGAGTGCCGGAGGCGCCTGAGAGCTTGAGGCGCCGGTGGTGTTGCTTCTCGGGAGCGCCGTCAGGTTGGTAGCGCCGGAGGCACTGAGTGAGTGAGTGAGGTTTAACGCCTCTTTTAACAGTATTCCAGTAATATCGCGGCGTGTCAGCTTAATGTGGGAGGAAAGCCCGAAGTGATGCAGGTCTCAGATGTTTACCACTTCGGTGAAACCCACGAGCAAGTAAAGCATAATGTAACTCAAAAACTTTGAATTTTATTAAAGTTTAGAGCAAACAATTACGCTAATAAGTAGCGAAAAGGCAAAGCTTTAAGAATAAAACATAACCATGTGGCAAAACCACAAAGTACGGGAGGCATAACGTAACTCAAAAACTTTATATTTTATTGAACTTTATGAGAACAAACAAGGCAAAGCTTTAAGCATAAACATAATACATAAGTTTAATGTATTACCCAAGGCAAAGAAAGAATTCAAAATGCAGAATACAAAATTACGTGGCCACGTGGTGAATGGCAAAAATGGCGGGAAAGAAACAAAATGGCCGGAACAACATTGGGCCCATAAATTACTGTGACTAGAGCCACAAACCAGCGATAAACGTGACAAATTTCGAATGGGAAGACCCTTAAGGTAACAGCCCATAAACAGGTAACAATGTAGCAGCATACAATGAATGCAGAAACATGCAAAATATAGAAACAATAAGCTTTAATTTCCACAAGGGATACAAAGTACGTCTGTCTGTAGAGGTGACAAAGCAGTTATGTGTTTTGATGTGACATCATGACATCCGGTTCACATGCCGACTGTGAGAGGGCGCTGCTTCCTGTACTGGTTGGGAAAACTTTCTTCAGCAGCTGGATCTCACACAGTTCATCTCTCTGTCAAAAGACAGCAGTAAATGTAATACAGAGAAATGCAGGATAAGTTAAAAAAAAATTGTTTTACGCATTTTTGAACACTGATTGGTTACCCGTAATCAATGAAGATTTCGACAAAGGGCGCACGTTAATTTATTTCTTCAGCCTTAACAAACAGACAAAAAGAACGGTGGAAGCTCATCAGTGAAAGCATTTCAGAATTAGGATTGCGTGGATAATACAATTTTTATTCATCCATGTTTCCGGGTATAACCTACACTTGTGTGTTTGTCATCATTCACTTGATGCTCAGTTAATGAATTTATTACAGGTATAATTAGTGGCAGCACCACTCCTTTTACCCCACAAAGGTTTCCATTTGGCATGTCTTGTGTCTGGGTTAATTATTCAATCTAAATCCAGGTTTGAAGTGAGGTGAAATGTGTGTTATGTAATATGCACATGGCAGCCCAACAAGAGATGAATGATCAGTTGAATTACTTTTTGGTAAATCAACGGATCAGTCTTAGCCATGAAAGGATCAACAGAAAATATGTTGATTGATTAATCACTGTTATCTTGCACAGTGGATATGTCAAAAGTAAGTGTTTACATGTGTAGGTTCACTAAAGCAGACAGAATACACTCATATCATGGCACTTCATGCCGATGTATAAACAACATACTTTGCCAAAAGGGTTAACCAATAATACGTTCATTGATTGCTCATTGTTATCTAACTCAATGGATTTATTTTATAGAACTGTAGACATTATGAAAATAGTTGTCACATGGGCTTTCTCAGCTGACCTTTGAGACTTGACACCTATGTGAAACACCTGAAACAATCTAAGTGCTCAGTTGAGAAACAAACACGGGTTATAATATCCCGAAACGCTATATACAATTTAAAATATTTGATTGTTACAGACACACATGACATCGAATAAGTTTCTTTGTACAGCTGCAGATGTTTGGGATATTGTTCCTTTATGTGGATATTCATGGGTACATTCCTCGAACAAGGTAGCTGCCTAAAATTATACATTTAACTTTGGTAGGTTGTAATTATGATTTTTGCATTTTGTTTTCATTCATTTGCTGTAGCATTGAACAGAATCATTCTCGTTCCTCTACGTCTTGATTGGGAAGTTCATCGATGCGCGATAGACGTTGTTTTCATAAGTCTTTTCCTTTGTAAGCGTGTATATGTTACAGTCAATGTGTAAAATGTGATTCACTCAGGCAATTTATAAAATGTTTAAATATTTCATTTATTTAACAGATTGACTAAAAATGATTTAGACGTTCAAAAGGGCTTAAAAACATCACAATAGATTGATTATGCTAGGATTAGAAGCCAAACAATATAGAAATGTACTTTTTATTGTAACATTTTCAGACACTTGGTGATGATATTAAACATAAAGATGTTTGGAATTTGTTATCATAACAATACAGATGGACATATTTTTTCAGTCAATTTGTAAAATAACTGAATATTCAGGCATTTAATAAATTTCATTATCATAATAATACAGATGGACATATTTTTTCAGTCAATTTGTAAAATAACTGAATATTTAGGCATTTAATAAATTAATAAATAAGTAATTTTTTTACACATTTTGACTGTAAAAATATACACACGATAAAATAAGCAATGCACAGGTGAAATATTTACTTTGTGTTGCAAGTTAAAAAAGTGTAAACGAAAATCGCACAATTACTAAGCATGTGACTTATCAAATCTTCTTCACCATTTCCGATGCTTCCCACAAAGATACCTAAATTTCCTTATTATTTCCAAAACTGTATTTCCTTTTGTTGATCAATGTGACCATACGACCTTGTACTATCAATAAAAGTGACAAATGCGCTTACGAATGGCGCAGCACAGGTAGCGAACTGGTCCAGATTTCTGCTATATCATCTGGGTACTCACGGGGAAAAAACAAGAACAAAAGAAACAACCAGTCCTGGGGAATTGCTTAAGATCAGTGCCCCTTTAACTATTCTCAAGAGGCTATAGGTCCCATACACATATGCACAAATTTCATGAACTGTGTGTATTTACATTGTGAATATGATATATTTCTGTCGATGTAATATCAATCGGTTATTTCTTGTTTGATGTGTTGAAATTTGGAATGGAGTCGGAAATGTTTGATTTGAATATGTTTTGCTTTGTTACAGTTATAATATGATCTAAAACATCATTTCGTTTTTGTTAATATCCTATTAAAATTGTCAATTATGAAAATTCTAGTTCTATTCCAGTTCTGTCTTTTAACCATTTTGCAAGGTTGTTCCAGACATGTTTTACAATTCACACTCAAAGAACATGTGCATTAATAAGGTTTGTTTTTGTTACAAACATTGCAAAGAAATTATTCTTTAGATCCCATTTTGTACAGAAAACTCGTTTGTTGGTATAATTCTATGAATAATACTGTATTGGATCCTTTTTTGTTCTGAGGACATATTATATCTGTGGGGGCTACGATTAATGATTTGCCAATCATTTTCCATCATGTTAAGGCCAAGATCTAGTGCCAATCTTTGAATGTATTTTGGGGAAATACAATTTGATGAGATACCTATTTAATATATCATAAAACAGTCTGCACTCCCCGCCTTCTCATCCAAGTATTCAAGGAAATATGGTATAAAGTGCATATGAAACTTAGATGTTAGAGATATATTCTTACGCTTGAGATATTGTTTTATTGCCTGGATAAGATTAGAATATGCCAACAGTCGTATACCTGTATACTAATAGATGTAGACAATTTCCACTCTCATCTATCAAATGATTTATAAGATTCTAGTAAAATTGTAGATATTTTTTATATTTGTATGCTTATCCTGCATTACTCTTTAATGCATCTACTGCTTGTTCTTGACATAATGGAGAGCTGTGTGAGGTCTTGCTGAAGAAAAAGTTGTTTCAACTGGCTGAGAGGACAACCCTATCACACAGCTCCCATGTTACCACAGAAATGATGACATCACGGATAAGCACATTACTGCTAAAAGCCAGAAGCAGCTCTGCTCAGCTGGGTCCCATTAGACGTAGTAATGCAGAATAAGTATACAAATATAAAAAATATATTGGATTTTACTCGATTTTTTAACTTATCCCGCTTTACTCCTTAATGCATCTGAATCCGACAGAAACGGTGGCGGGCATACCTTCAGATGTGATCTTCCATCTGAAACTCTCCTAGATCCTTCAGCCAATCAGTTGTCAAAGGTGGTATGCACCGGTGAGGTAGGAGTTACACAGTTGGAGTTCTTGTTCATCCTCTGCTCCTACTATCGTTGATTGTGGTGCGATAAGGCAGGATCTGTTGGGCTGTCCTGGGAGCTGGTTCTTAGCGACAGAGTCCCAGCACAGTTCAAGGTGAACAGCTCCATGGCGTCATCTATCTCTCGGAGATCGACAAACCAGCCCCTTGCTAGCCATCAGGAGGCAACCAAAGTCAGATCGGGCTCTGCATAATTTTTTTCTTTTGGATGACCCTGGGAAGGAGTACAGGCGGTAAAAAAGCGTACGCTTTTAGATCTTCCCAGGGGACGCTGATGGCGTCTACTGTCCAAGACTGTGGATCTGACTGGTGGCAAACAGATCTATGTCAGGGCAACCGTGTTGCAGACAAACAAGAGCAAAGGCATCTGTATGGAGCTTCCACTCTATTGGAGCGACTTTGTCTGGTCTGGTGAGGGCGTCTGCCAGAATGTTGCGGCAACCCGAGATGTGTCGGACCCGGATTTTGGAGCCCCAGCTTGAAGAACCAGAACGTTTGCTGTGGTGATTGAGTGTACCGGAGGCGCTCCTGCCAGTGTGATGTCGCCTGAGTGCCCTCAACTTATTGATGTGCCATGTGTGATGTGCGCAGTCCTGAGGACGTCTGGTCCTCTAGATGCGCACCTCAACCTGTAGAGGCCTCGATGCACAGGTGGGGCATCGACGAAAAGGTGGGACGCCAGCGATAACTCTGTGAAGAAGACGCTTCCTAAGACCTTCAACTCTGTTGTCCACCAGCTGAAATGACTCCTGAGTTGGGGGGTACCCCAACAGATAGGCCCTGCAATGCACCAACAGCTGTTGGATCGGATGCAAGTGTAATTGACCTCAGCTCGTTAACTTCAATTGCGTCTCCGCTCCGCATGACGATACATGGAAAACTGTGTTGTCAGCGAACCAATGCAAATCCCAAGGCATCGACATAAGGGTAGAGGAGGTCGAAGCTGCATCATGTAGATAAGGTGGCAAAAAATAGAAACCTTTGGTCTGAAAGATCGCACTGTACAAAGTAAGGTGATTAACAGGGAATGGAAATAGACGTATAGGCTCGCCCATTCTTATATCGAGGTGACGATGAAGAGAGCAGCCTTGTCACTCTTCTGTGTAGTCATAGGAGGGTGACTGAGCCGTCATGGGAAGAATCATAAATTCAACAATTTATCTCATAGAACAGGTTGAATATATAAAAAAAGTTCGTAAGAAGTACAAAGTGATCATTTCCATCCCCTGGGCATTGTGTAAGCGCTCCCCTTCTTCTACCGAGGGACTTTGAGGCGTGGTGTCTTGTTCACTGCGCGTGTAGGTATCAGATGTCTACTGTAGTTAGTGACTCGGCCACATTGATGTACAGCGACAGGCGTCCAGTCAAGTTGCAGTATTACATATAAGCTCCAATTAGGTCAGTTGACCTCATTCCGGTCGAGGATGTTTGCAGTCAGAGAGTTCTTGATATGTGACATGTAAATCACCCTGCTCTGTAAACTGGAACCCTGCATAGAGTCGAAGATAAGGTTCAATCTCTACACATGGACAATCACCTGTGAAACCTGTGGTTGACAAACAAGTGGTGTTTCCAAATTCTGTGTAGAATGTGTGACGTGGCCAGTGTAGGGGCAAGTTGATCCCCATGATAAGCATGACAACTGCTCCTGTGTTGTGAATGATGATCCCGAGTTGGGAACCCTTAAGCATATGACGATTCTGTCAAATCTTGAATCGGTCATGAAGTTGTAATCATCAACTTTGGTGCAGATCATGTCTACCAGAAGCCACAGGAAGGGAAATCTTTGAGAGTACTACCCCCCCTCTCCGTCCAATCGTTCAACCAACATTGATAGACATGGAGAATTGGCAGGAACTTTCACAGAACCCTCACCATAAAGTCAAGCTTCCAAGGGCTTAGGAAATGTTTGAGCACAGTTTTATGGAAGCCAATCATGTGTCCAGCGATCTCTCTGATCTCTTAGAGGGTAGTCTGCCATGGGGAATGCAATACACCGGCCTCATAAGCCTGAAGAATGAGAACACTTAGCCACAAGGAGATCTTGTTATGGCTAACATCTGTCTGCGAGGTTATCCCAGGTGTGTCAATCATCTCCGTAGGGATGGAGACATTGACTGACGAACCGGTAACACAAGACCGGATGAAGCTGGGGTTAGATGTGCCACACGTGTCCAAGCTAGCTAGGCATGTGTGAAGGCGCCTGTAGAGACGCCTGTGAATATGCAAGGGGATGCGGCTGGAAAGGTGCTTGTAGAGATGCTGTAGGAGCCGGGGGACCCGAGACTGTTGGAAGATGGAAAGCCCAAAGCCCGGAAGCACTTGTAGTGTAGACTGCATAGGTGCTACTGGTACGTCTGCTGCTGAACCCGTGTGGAAACGGCCATTCCGGGCGTGACTGGGTGACCCAGCTGCCGCAGTCGAGTAGATCGACGTTGTTGTGGTCAGCATCGGTGCCCAGGTGGAGATGATGACAGAGGTGGTGGGTGACAGGGATGTCTACTAGGACTGGGACGGGTAACTCGGGTACTCGGGTCGGGTAGGTACTGAGTAGGACCCGGGTACCCACAGGACTACCCACACCTGTGGTTAGTCATGTGATATATTGTTTCATGACAAAAATTCACAATATAACTACATGGTGACACGACAATTTTAAGTCTCTAATGTTCGCATTTCTTCATGACTATGAACACGTTCCTTCTGACATATATGTTTGAAGCTAAAATGTCAGTCAACTTCAGTGTATGCATGACCACATCATTTTATACATGTATCCAAATACATTCCGCCAGGGCTACTGTCAAACTATTCCCAATCGGACATTTTGTACCCATCTCTTGACACCAACAGCGGGTACCCGGGTAGGGTCGGGTAATAGGGGTGTGGGTACCCGGGTAGTAAAGTTGGACTCGTCCCAGCCCTAATGTCTACAGGCAATGAACAGCAGTGCCTACAGGCAATGAACCAGGATGACAGGCGATGTAGCCAGGAGTAACAGGCTCCAATATGTGCGACATTTTCTGCTTTCGTTTATGGGCCTGCTGGGTCTTTTGATTATGAGATACCTGGGGATACCCGCCAAAAGCTGTGGGGGCCAGTCTTTACAGCATGTAGACTGGGAGCACAGGGACGTACAATTTAGGCACAGGGAATGGGGATCCCACGCTGATTTGTAACATCGGCACTTGTTACAAGATGGCATGTTATTTGCAATGAAGCAGAGTGTAATCACAATGCGTTTCCCCCTGATTATGTGTGCTATAATCTTTTTTCTCAGCCATGTAGGTTTATGAAAAACAAGTTTATGAGAACACCCAACAACACTTTAAAAACAATATAATTGCAAGAATACTTCAATGATGAAGTACCAGGCAACAGAAAAGAATACAGAACACAAGTCACGGTATCACATGGCCACGTAAAATATTAAGGATGGCTACTTGAAACAACAGGACACCTGATATTACTGTGGTGAAAACCGCACCAACAGGTGTCAAATAATTATGCTATGGCGTAAATCCTATGAAATATATGAAGATACAAAACCGGAAAAGTCCTTAAACACACAAGGGTTGAACAAGTTTATGAGAGTTAAAAAACACAGGTCCTGCTTCTGTGAGTGACAGCAGTAATGTGCTGATCTGTGACATCATCACTTCTATGGTCACGTGGGAGGTGTGTGATAGGGCTGTCCTCTTGGGTAGTAATGTTGATAATATACCGGAGTGTTACCTATTCTTATATTTGTATTTTGCCATAACGGTTGTGATAATTTATCTTTTTCCTCTTTGATAGAATTACCTTTTTTTCTACTAAGCTTCCCCATGCATACAGAACATCTATCCTGAATATATTGGTCCTAATATCAATAACCCTTTCCGAAATATAGAATTGGTATTTCACAGAATATCAGTTTGTGTTGGTGTTATACTATTAAAAAAATGGTAAGTTTAGAGTGTGGCTGTGATGGAACAAACACTGATTGTATTTTAAATATCAGACACTCTCATATCTCCCTCTGCATAAGATTTTACTGATTTTGTCTGGTTTACTTTTCCATATAAAATGAAAAGCACAGGGTTTCTTTCATAAATCTTTCACTTGGATTAGGTAGGGTTAAGAAAAGGTGGGTTAGTTTTGGTAAAATAAGACTTTTTAGTACAGTAATTCTACCTAATGGGGTCAGGTCACGTGCTAACCAAGAGTCCATGATGATTTTTATAGTTTTACCTTACTTGACGCTACACAGTGCTTTAGCTTCCCTACCTTATACAAACAGACAGTATTGGAACGAAGAAACAGTTTAAACAGACTTAAAGCCTGTGCCTCGGCATCCACGAGTTATCCCTCTTGGCCCCTACTCCTCATATATTCTTCTCTGTCTGCCCTATCGCCAGACCGTCACCAGCACTCGCCAGCTATTGCTTGATCGTCGCCAGCTTTCGCCGGACCATCGTTAGCTCCATCAGTCGCCGCCAAGTCGCCAGGACGCTTTTTCGTCTCATACTGTTAATCTCCGACCATCGCCACTCAGTGCCCTTTGTCGTCTGGTGCCCTTACATCACCTCGTCTTCCTTCGGATGATGATCAACATTTTGTACCAGACTATAACGAAGCATCTCGACCAAGTCTCTCACTCCTGCAGATACACTTGCTTGGCTTGTGGAGCATCTCCCTTGTGCCTTGCCTGGGCAAGGCGCCTCCCCCAAGGTGGAACACAAAGTTTCGGAGTCTGGAGAAGTTGTCCTCCCACGTGACCAGTTGGTCACTGATGTGGCCAGCTCATTAGACACTGCTTTTACAACACTGCCTGTCCAGCTGTCTATTCAAGTCCTGAGATTCCGCAAGGAGCATTACCCTTTCTACTCTATGGATTTGCCAATGTCTACCCTCCTGTTGATGAAGATCCCTTCCACCCTCTTTCCAGACAATCTCTGCTGAGATCTCTTGTAATACAGTCCGCTATCCTGAAGGCTTATCGTCAAGCTGACTTACCACCATCAACAGCCTCCAATCCACATGAGATTCGTGCCCTGTCCTCTTTGCTGGCCCTCCATGCTAACGCCTCTGTCCGGTCCATCATGGAGGGGTGCTTCTGGTCATCTACTGCTGTCTTTGCCAGCCATTATCTTCGCAACATTTCTGTGGAGTATGTCAAGGTTACGCATAGCTTTGGACCACTTGTACTGGCCTCGCAGCTGAACAAACCCCCGACGCCGTTGACTGTGCCATTTCCGAGGAACGAGGCTGTCTGCGTCCCCACTGGCCCTGCTGACGCCTCTTGCCAAGGTAGGACCATCTCTTATGCTGTTCCTCTTGGGTTGCTAGGTAATGTTCTATCTGTACCTAGTAAAGTTTTGGTCCTATTTTACCCCCTCTTTTTGAGACGGACAGGGAATTGCTTTTACCCTCTGTTCTCTCTACCTTCAGACCACCATTCTGTCTGTCTGTATAACGTAGGGAAGCTAAAGCACTGTGTAGCGTCAGGTAAGTGAGGGGGTGAGTGAATGAGTTGTGTTTAACGCCATTTTTAACAGTATTCCAGTTATATCAGGGCGTGTCAGCTTAATGTGGGAGGAAAGCCCAAAGAGATGCAGGTCTTAGACGTTTACCACTTCGGTGAAATCCACGAGTAAGGTATGGTACTGACAAACCTAGAAACATAATCGGGGCAAACCAGGATTCGAATCCACAATCATAGGTTTCCGACGTGCCCAAGGGCGCAACTCTGCACAGCAAAATGCGGCACCTTAGATGACCACCCGTGCCCCCGCGTCAGGTAAGTATGAAAACATTGCATTTAATAAGAAATGCTCATGTTTGTTTTTGTAATTTCTTTCCGCCATTTCTGCCAAATTCTGAGCAAAAATAATACCGAGAAGAGAAAAACATTCTTGATCAATCTAAATTCCAACTTTTGCAAATAGTTTTATCAGAGAAGAGTTGTGAGCCTATCCACAACACTTGCATTTTGCTTGTGTTAATATTTAGGCCTGAAAAAGACGCATATGTTTAAAGAGCTATCATTGTGTTTCGGAAACATTTTTCAGTTCCATCTAATATGAGAGATGTATTGTCTGCGAATTGGGAAATTAGATATTCTATCTCATCAATACTTATTCTGTTTATATTTTTATTAGTGCATAGCATTATTGACAAAATTTCAGTACATAACTCGAATATATAAGGAGATAAAAGGTCACCTTGTCTACATCCTCTTGTTACTTTAAAAAAATCTGAAGCAAAAACACAAGATTTCATATCAGGATAGAAGGTTGTTATCCAGTGCTTAACTGAAGGTCCAAAGTTAAAAAAGTCAAAGGTCCTTTGATAAATCCTAATCTACTGAATCAAACGCTTTTTCAAAATCTATAAGTAATAACAATCCTGGGATTTCCATGCATTCAGTAAAGTCCATAAAAAACTAATCTAGTGTACTCTTCTATGTATCGTTTTGACATAAAACCTATTCAATCCTCATTAATTATTGTTGGCAGGACATTTTTAATTCTATTTGCTATTGTTGCTGATGCTATCTTATAGGAGACATTTAAAAGTGAAATTGGTCTCCAGTTTTTTAAGTGCTGCTTTGGTTTGTCTTATTTTGGAAAGCATGTTATTAGACCATGTCTGGAGTACAGTGACAGTCTACAGCAATCTTTGTATTTACCTTTGTATCTATTTGACACATTTTTACAATCTCTACCTTCATGTTTATCATGAGCTGTTTGTTGTATTGCTGGTTACAACTGGTTGTTGTATGCCTGTCAGTGTAAACATGAAGTCACACATACTAAATCAAATTGTGTATAGATCTAGGCCTACATCCTATATGATAAATAGTGACAATTTTTTTTATAAGAATTGACTTTCACTTTGTGTGAGTTCATAGAGTGGGGGCTTATCTCACTGAATAGCAAATACTCGCAAAACAACAACTGCATAAGACTAGATACTTGCTGCTGACTGACCTGAGTTTGACTGCAAGAGGCACAGTATATACAACAGCATTGATCTGGAAAACGCATATGAAGAAGTTCCGGAAATGCTCAAACATCTCAGTGAAGAAATACCAGAAAACTCCAATATTGGGGCTGAGATCAGGGACAGTCAGGCTGAAACACATGAACACATGTACATACAGCATCTACAGCAACTACATAGTAGTTCGAAGCCTATCAGGCTTTGAATCAGCAGTTTTTTTCAGCTCTCAAAGATGAAACTTCTATCTGAAGCAACATGGAACCAACCAAGTGGAACTGACTCTGTCCCTGTGGGGATTCTGGGATAGAATTAGTCCAAGTACAAGATATCAGATACAAGTTATCTTTACATTTAATTTCACTAATAAACACTTAGTGTGCAGCAGGTGTTATAGTGAGAACACAATTGTAACAAAATAGTGAAATTGTGTTAGTTCTACCAATTTACCAGAGGATATTTTTCATAAAAAAACATAAAACATCAAGTATTTGTCCTTCCATAAATTATATTGAAAAGCATGCTTATGAACATTTTCTACCTCAATGAAATGCAATGCACAATTTTCAGATCAAAAGATGAAAACACAGCATGTCACTGCTCTCACTCTTCTGCAAAGATGGTCAACACCTTATCTACTTTTGCTGCTGAGTACTCAACCTACATGAATCCATATGTTGAGTACAGGAAGTCCCAGGAATTTTCCAGGCCATATGAGACTCCAATGAGTAGCAAGATGAAGATGAGGAAGCAGGCACTAGTGTACAGATAGCTGCCCACTGCCTCCGCTGATGTATAACAGGTGGCGTTTGGGTAGGCTCTCTGTAAATAGTAGATTGAAAGTTGACAGTTATGATCACTAGTGTGGTACATAACAACAATACTGACCAAATATTTCTTTAATTTCATATCAAAGTAGAGCCTTTACATTCGCATTATTAAAAGACTGTAGATAACCGTTCTACAATTTTTATTAATCCATCAGTTGCATAAATCACTGTAACAAGAACAAAGCAACAAGGCTCTGTAGCTCACCTGAATATTTGTGAAATATAATATCAGATTAGAAAGGTCATACAAGAGCAAAGAAGACATCCTCAGCATGCTCGTAGCATGTTCATTAAGTCACACATTGATACACTACCCATAACTAGCTATGAGGAGGGTCAAAGTTCCATTGCAGTTCCATACACTGTTCCATCTCTCCAAGCAAGTCAGTTCCTGTTTTGCAGAAGGTCAAATCCTGATCTGTCCGTGAGCCCCACACACCAACAACCTATTCTTGGGAATCCTCAAATCTCTCTTCAGAACTGGGATTATTTTTTTTACAAATTTGAAAACTCTTGGTAATCACTGAGCCAAATCTGGTAAATAAGGTGGATGGGGTAGAAGCTCTTATCCACATTCCTGTACAGCAGCCATCACAATATGATTGGGGTGAACCGGAGCATAGTCCTGATGAAAGAGAACATCACGCAAAAGTTTGCTGCGATGCTTTTACTGATAACTACAATGTGGGCTCTAGACCACTCCACTCTGGACCAGGTCCATGTCCTGAACACGTTTCCATGGTGGTCTTATGTTTTTTATCAATTATGTCATAGAGACAAAAAAAATACATTTGTATTATAGGTCATATCAATTAGCTCTATGCCAATGATTTGTTTGTTTGTTTATTTGTTTTTTAATGCTGCACTCAGCAATATTCCAGCTATATGACGGCGGTCTGTAAATAATCGAGTCTGGACCAAACAATCCAGTGATTGACATCACGAGCAATTACATGCATCAACCACGTCAGCGAGCCTGACCACCCGATCCCGTTAGTCGCCTCTTACAACAAGCATAGTCGCCTTTTATGGCAAGCATGAGTTCCTGAAGACCTATTCTACCACGGATCTACACGGTCTCTATGTCAATGAAGCTATTGCTAAAATTCTTTTTAACAGATTCTTAATATTTTCTATCAATAATACATGTATTTGGGTGTGCCATGAACAAATGTTACATAAAATTGGTGTGGATGGTGGGGGGCAGCAAAAAATGATACGGTCCTAAGAACAATTTCACTGGCCCCCTTACCCACCATTATAATTGACCAGATCCTAATGCCCTATCTTGTATTTACAAATGAGGACCAATGAGTGTATTTTTTGTAGCCTAGTCTAGTCCCATATCGAGGACAACCATCCCATATCCATTAAAGTGGTGTCTGGGTACTGTTTAATTTGCCATACTGACTTAAAGTCCAGTTTCCACCCTTGCCTAACTAGGCTGGAATTACTGGCGTCGATCGTAGCGCCACTAGTGGCTATTACCAGTTATGTCCCTTCTAAGCCTCTCCTATGGATCAATCAAGATTCCACCTCTCGTATCACTTGTGTTTGCTTCACACAAAATGGTGGCGCCCGGTCAGGACAATCTGATCGATAATCAAGATCTATATTGTGATAAAACGGATCTTACATCTTGAAATGTATCAAATCACATGAGCACCTTGATTAAAAACATGAAAAGATTTGGAAATTATCTGCTGACAACAAGTTGGCGGTGCACATGTTTTGCAAATCCTGCAATCGATCGAAATCTGCACGACAGTTTACGAACAGGATTTCGATTGTGGTGCGCGATTTTGATTGGACAATGCATAGACTCGTTAGTCCAGCCAAAATGTAACTCCATAATACCAGCCTAGTTCGGCAAGGGTGGAAACTGGACTTTTATAACAGTCAGTTAACTCTCTTGCCTCGGGAAGATGGGAATAGACCAGGCGTCGCACAAAGTCCTGTGGGATATCTGCTGGAGCATGTTTCGAGGTTCCTGGAATGTCTGTGGAACACATGGTTGACGTCAAAGGCGCTGATCCATCCCATCCCACATGTGCTTGACTGGTGAGAGATTAGGGGAGCAAGCCAGCCAGGGGATGACTGCATTCACGTTGTTTTGTTGAAGAGAATCCTGAACAAGTCCAGCAATATGAGGCCAGGCATTGTCATGTTGAAAGGTAATGCCTGGGCCATGACGACGCAAAAACGGTAGAACAGGGCCGATGATCTCGTCGCAGTAGCACTGTCCATTGAGATTTCCCTCTACCGCTATCAAACGGGTCCTCTGTCTTGCTGTAATTCCACCCCATACCATAACATTGCCGCCCCCGAACCGATCTTCTTCCATGACACAATGATTGACGTAACGTTCACCTCGACATCGGTCCACTCGAATCCGTCCATCGCTGTGGCTGAGGTGAAAACGAGACTCGTCAGTGAATAGAACTAGTCCTCACTGCATGGCTGTCCAGCGTAGACGCTGTCTGCACCACTGTAGACGTGCTTGACGGTGGTTTCCTGTCAAAATCGGATGTCTGGCGGGTCTTCTGGGTCAATCCCTGCACATCTGAGGCGACGATGTATGGTTTGTGAAGATATTCGTCAAAGGCCATGGATGCTTCTTGCAGTAACTGTTGCTGGCTGGAATCGATTTTGTAGGTGTGTTGTTTGAATCCAGTTGTCTTGTCAGTTATTGGTTACGCATGGCACAGACGCTCATTTTCGGACAGGCATGCTATTTCGTAATGTTGAATAATTGCGTAATTTTGTTGTTTTTCTGAGTGGTTGTTGTCAGCACAATGCTAAACAATGCAAATGGAATCCCGTTAACGCACGTTTTTATACCCATTCTTTGGTAGTGAAATGCATGGGGCTTGCATAAAAGTCAACTTTAGCATGGAATGCATGCTTTTCTGTAGCAGTTTGTGACTTGATTCCATACATGTACTACAATATTGAAAACCAAACAATAGCTACCTTCAAATCATTATTTCCCTTATTTTTTGTTGGTGGTATATCTTCATTAATGTACTTACAATTGCATTTTTCAATTCAGGCTGTATAAGATACTTAAGAAGTCATATGCTAACCATTAGGCTTAAAAAAATAAAAGAATTGGTTCCCATGCAATGACTTTTGAAAATATAGTGTGGGTGTTCTGTTTTGGTGGGATGGGGTGTACTTGTATGTAACCAAGTAAACAGCTGTGTACAATCAACCTGTGAAAGGGCCTCCTACATAAATGTATTCCTTGATGAACAAAATACTGGAATGGGTCCATTAACATAGCAAGGTCGACAGGATTTGGCTGAAAGATTCTTGGGTGTGGAGTCACGCCCGGTGGTTACCTCTACCTCTGGTATAGGATTGACCACAACCTCTGCTTCTTTGGGACTCATGTCTCCCTCGGCTTGGTCTGGAACGGAATGAACTCCAAGTGGAGGCACGAAAAGACTCACGTCCCGACGTAAGATGTCCGCGCTTAGGTGGATTCATGCGACTCTCTGGGTATCGGCCCACCGCTTTTCATTAAGCTTAGAAGCCAATGAGATAGTAGAGTTTTGGAATCTCTGATTGGTGGTGCCGTGTAATCTCATCAATCACAGAGGTTAGTCTGCCGTTGAAGAACTGGGGCGCCAATATCAACAGATTCATAGTGGATGTGAGATATTGTGTCTAACCTGTTAAATACAGGTAAGATGATTTTGTTGAGTAAGCAGGAATTGTGTGGACATCCATACCAGCGCAGTTTGAGGATCTTCATGCATCTTCAATATGTTATCCAGCGCACTATGATTGAAACCAACTTGTTCCAAATTCATATCAACTTTTGTGTTACAAGGTTGGCCAGTAAATTCCTCACAATTAACAGGGCCAAGTACATGTCTGATGTCCGCTGCAAACCAGTTCATATACATGCTAATGTTTATCATCTGCTTATTAACAGTGTCAAATTCTTTGAATTTGTTCATCTCAACATTCATCCTAGTATTAGGGTGTCTGACCAGATAATCATCATCAATGGTAGGAGATGTGGGGAACGAACAATTGTGAGTTTTATAGCATTGTTTCCCTTTGTGAGGATAAGGAATCCTGAAGGCTCTACTGGTAGAGGCGTTTAACTCTGCTTTCATTTTTAGGACCACATTTTCAGTGAATGAAGGATAAGGAAATGTATGAAAACCTTCCCTCTTTTCTACAGGATTTCATAACCAGCCCGTTCAGTAAGCACCGGATCCTCTGTCTCATTGCTTGGTGGCTTGACAGATGGGATCAATTGATGGATTTTATAGAAAATCACTCTAAAAGAGGAGTCGTTTGGTTTGAACGTGAGAGTACTATTAGCATCCTCCTGAGAAGTGCCCGTAAAATCCTCTCGGTCGTACCCCCCAGCCTCTTGCCACTGTAGTGAGACGGTATCACGTGGTGTATTGAAATCTCTCTGCTACGACTCCTGGCTTGAGCTGCACGAGGATTTTGCTGTATAACTGTAATAGCTAGGAGATACACAACTGTCCTAGATATAGGCACGATTCTCACGTGTGATTGTGGATGAAGGAGCACGATTTTTGTAATGGGAACCTTTAGCACGATTTTCCTCATTATAAGGTTGATATGCCCGTCTGGTGTTTATCTTGTGTTCTTCTGATAAATGTTTCTTTTCCCGAGAAGCACCGGGTGAGGTAGGGCTGGGCTGTAGTGACCACTCTCCCTAGATACAATGCGTCTTTTGTCCTGTGAACTTTCTGACCTGTGACGTGTATGTAAATGGGACCTTTGTTTGCTATCTGAATCATGTGATCTAGATCTTGTCGTATCTTTCAGAGAAGCATGTTGTTTTAGCTTATATATATCCTTTGATATAGCTTGGAAACGTTTGTCAAACATTACGGACATGTTTGTGGTCAGCGATTGAGACCATTCACTCATACTCAGAGGGGAGAGAGGAATAGATTTGGGCTCCAAAGTTTCTTTAAAACCATGAGTGACCAAACTACCCATAACATCCGGGCATAAGGCTGCGGTCCCAAAACCAGAGCTGGATGGGCTCCAATGTTTCTTTAAAACCATGAGTGACCAAACTACCCATAACATCTGGGCATAAGGCTGCAGTCCCAAAACCAGAGCTGGATGGGCTCCAATGTTTCTTTAAAACCATGAGTGACCAAACTACCCATAACATCCGGGCATAAGGCTGCGGTCCTAAAACCAGAGCTTGATGCCTGCTCCTTAGTTTTGTACACACACATATACTAGTGTACACACACATTTACTAGTGTACACATACGTATGCTAGTGGACCACACATTTGCTAGCGTACACACACATATACTGGTGTACACACACATATACTAAACAAATATACCATACTAAAACAAAACTGTTTGTAAAGATGTTGTTTGTGACATTCTAAACTCAGGTAATACAACAGATGACATCGTTGAGATACGTCAACATGATATTGCCGAAGCACACAGACTTGGGCATCGTTCTTCACATTCAAAGAGGCCAAGGCCAATTATTATCCAATTCCTCCCTATCGACTGGAAATATGTTCCCTTAGTCGGCGTAGCAACATTAAAAGTTCTGGGTATGGAATCGCCAGTGATCTAACACAGAGACAGTGGAATAAGGTACAAGAACTAAGTGCACAAAACAAACGAGGATACTTCAAGAATGGCGTACCTATTGTTACTGACTCCAAGACGCAGCATATGCTGCATACAGTGGTGAGAGATCTGATGATACTGAGCAAGCTGGTCATAACACGTCCAGTGCTGGCAAATAGGGGTGTGGTCCAGTCCAAGCAAATTCTCGTCGATGTCCAAAACAATTATTATCTAGTAAACTTCTCTTCTGGAATATATCTGGTTTGGTAAATAAAGTTTCTGACGTAATCTTTATAAACTTTTTATCTAATGCAGACCTTGTTTGAGTAATAGAGACATGGACAATTGACTTTCCTTATGACCAGATATTCCACAACTTTACAGCCTACAGCCTTAAAACAGCTGACAGAGGATGATTCTCGGGAGGTTTAACCTTGATTGTGAAAAAATTCATCAGTGTCTATGTGAAATGGTCCAGAATTGCAGACAATGCTATATTTTTACTTTTAGATAAATGTGTATTTAATCTTGAGAAAGACTTTCTTATTTGCTGTTTATATGTCAATCTGCCAGGATCAAGCTGGTGTAATAACAGACAAACCAAGTGTGGTTTGACTTTATTCTTCAACTCTGGTTTGACAGTGTGTGTCAGCACTACAGATGGGAGAGAGAGAGAGGTGAATATATAGACATCTTAAGAATGATAGCACCTTATTTAGTTATTTAAAATCAAGAAATACTTATACAAGTTTATTACTTGATAAAAAGAAAAGTTATAATGAATATATGAGTAAAAAGGTTTTATCTAGTCTTCCAAATAGTAAATGTTTCTGGTCTACCATACGAGGATTATCTCAGAGTGCGGCAACTCATGTACCTAACATATCACTAGAACAATTGGTCGATCATTTTAAAGATGTGTTTGACAATCCAACAGATGAAGATATGGTTATCACCGATATGACTATTAATGATAGTCATGATGATATGAGTTGCTATATTCTGGACTCCCCCATTTCACAAGAGGAGGTGCTATGTGCCATCAACTCTTTGAAATTTGATAAATCCGCAGGAAATAACCACCTCATTTCAGATTTTTTTAAATATGCGAATGATATTTTTGTCCTGTATCTTACAGTGCTGTTTAATAAGTTGTTCGATAGTGCATACTTTCCTGAATCTTGGTCTTTGGGAATTATTGTTCCGATACATAACATAACAACTATAGAGGTATATCAGTCCTTAGTGCACTGAGAAAGTTGTATGTTTCTATTTTTAACAGAAGGATCACGTCTTAGTGTGAGGTCTATGGTAAAATTGCTGAGTCCCAGGCTGGTTTTCGTCATGATTACTCCACCATAGATAATATCTTTACATTACAGTGTATATCCAGAGATATATCAGTAAGCGTAAGGGTAGGGTATATGGTTTGTTTGTCGATTTTGCAAAAGCCTTTGACAGTGTAAACAGGATGAAATTATGGTCAGTACTAGTCAATAAAGGTGTCTCTGGCAAAATGATAAAAGCTATACAGTCTATTTATACAGCTGTTAAGGCCAGTGTTAAATCTAAACATTATTTGCAGATGATATTATTTTAATCGCAGATACTATAGGTGGACTTAAGAAGCGTATTGATGTTCTAGAAAAGTATTGTAATGATTATCATCTAGATGTAAATTTGGATAAAACCAAGGTGGTTGTTATTAAGAAAGGTCGAGTGTTGTCAAGAAAAGAGATCTGGTACTATAAAGGTCTAAAGTGGGAGTGTGTGTCTTCCCATAAATATTTGGGCGTTACTTTTACGAGAAGCCTGTCCTGGTCAAGTCTTTTCTCTAATGCTGGTTTACAGGGGAAAAAAAGCAATGTTTGGAATTTTAAAGTCATTGATAAAATTACATCCTCTTCGACATAAAATATTTGATATGGAAATAGTCCCAATTTTGCTCTATGGTTCCGAAGTCTGGGGTCTACACCGGAATGATGAAATGGAAACCATACATACATTGGCAAGCAAGCACTTTCTAGGTGTCAAATCGTCAACACCCAACAACATGGTTCGAGGTGAATGTGGGCGGTATCCATTATATCTTTATGCATACTAAAGAGTTATTGGTTATTGGATAAGGTTATTGAGTATGTCCGATTGTCGCTTTCCAAAGAAATGTTATTATATGAGGCTTCAGGCAGAAAGTAATGGTAAAATTAATTGTGTCTCAAAATGTAAATCTTTATTGTTCAGTTTGGGTTTTGGCTCTGTATGGGAAAACCAGTGTAAAAGTCATCCTCATTCGTTTTTGACAGAATTTATGTCACGTCTGAAATGTAGTTATGAACAGGAGTGGCATAGTCTTCTGGAAAAGGGTAGTAAATCTTTCTCTTATTCTCTATTCAAGGTATCGTTTGGTACAGAGTTGTATCTTAGCTGTGTGATCAAACAAAAACTTAATACCATTTTGTCTACAACTGATTGTAAATAAATTAAACATCTAGCTATCTATATCTATAAGGCGATGTCACTTCGTAGTACATTATTGTCACAACAATAACTGCTGTGTACATCACGTCCATTGTAATACAAATGTAACTATGGGCCGATGGCCTACACTTACGAAAAATAAACCGAACTGAATATAAAAAAATAAAATTGAACATATACTAGCTTATACACACATATACTAGTGTACACATACATATACCAGTGTACACACATATATACTAGTGTACACACACATACACTTCTGTACATACACATATACTAGTGTACACATACATATACCAGTGTACACACACATACACTTGTGTACACACATATACTAGTGTACACACACATATACTAGTGTACACATACATATACCAGTGTACCACACATATACTACTGTACCACACATATACTAGTGTACACACACATATACCAGTGTACACACACATACACTTCTGTACATACACATATACTAGTGTACACATACATATACCAGTGTACACACACATACACTTGTGTACACATACATATACTAGTGTACACACACATATACTAGTGTACACACACATATACTAGTGTACACATACATATATACTAGGTACATACACATATACTAGTGTACCACACATACACTTGTGTACACACACATATACTAGTGTAGACATACATATACCAGTGTACCACACATATACTTGTGTACACACATATATACTTGTGTACACACACATATACTAATATACACACACATATACTAGTGTACCACACATATACTTGTGTACACACACATATACTTGTGTACACACACATATACTAGTGTACACATACATATACCAGGGTACCACACATATACTAGTGTACACACACATATATACTAGTGTACACATATACATATACTAGTGTACACATACATATACTATTGTACACATAAATACATATATGTACAAGTGTATACTCACATATACTAGTGTACCACACATATACTTGTGTACACACACATATACTAGTGTACACATACATATACCAGGGTACCACACATATACTAGTGTACACACACATATATACTAGTGTACACATATACATATACTAGTGTACACATACATATACTATTGTACACATATATACATATATGTACAAGTGTATACTCACATATACTAGTGTACACACATATATACAAGTGTACACACACATATACTAGTGTACACATACATATACTAGTGTACACTAATGTACTAGTGTACACTCACAACAAACACTAGTATATGCAACCTGTTAAAATACTATTAATGAGACATTTATTTACCTACAGTGATTTATATATCATACTGACATATAGAAGTCAATAATAACTTTAACTACTAATCTTTAAATGACTTGGCTTGTCACCTTCCCAGTGCAGAGTGTAGTGTGAGTGAAAATGTAGTGGTGAAAGCAGAGGATTTAAAAGCACAACACTAAGATTTAAACCTAACCAATCAGGAAAACACCACAACTTCAACTTTGAATGATCAACAAAGATTTACCTGTCCACCCTATATTGCAGTGGACAGACCCAATGAGCAGACCCAAGCAACAGACTCGGGTGTTAGTGATAATGCTCAGATAATGACTACTTAGAACCTTATGCAGCCTGAGATGAAAAAACCCACACTTTTATGTTTTTGTTTGTTTGTATGTTGTTTAACGCCGCACCCAGCAATATTCCAGCTATATGACTGTGGACTGTAAATAATCAAGTCTGAACCAGACAATCCAGTGATTGATATCATGAGCAATGATCCACACAATTTGAAACCTCATATTGCTGTCACCATGTTCAGTTCCATGTTAGATTTAGCACCACTGGATAAAATATGTTTACCTCCTAGATTACATAATTAATATTTCACTTCAAGGAAACAAGTGAAATCAAAATCAATCATCTTGAAATGTGTATGGAAGTCATTGTGACACACCTACTTTATAAAATAAAAGTGCAACAGGCACAATGTAGACAAAAGGGTACAGGGACTGGTAGGCTGCCAGTGCCAGGAACAGGGAGCACAGTATCTCATTGCCTGAAACACAACATTTAGATAGTGTCATCTTATATCAAGCACAAACAGCAGTGTTAACACTACTGACCTTTACATTTTTGGCAAGTTTTATATTCCTAGGTTTAGGATTCGTAAGTAAGGCAAATGTAAACTAATGTTTTTCAGAAGCAACACCATACAATACTGAATGATCACACTCTCAATCATATTTCATAAAAAGATCAAGATTTGTAAATCAACAATAGAGACGGCGTGGCTGTCTTAGTGAGGAAAACATTAACTAATGTGATAAAACACGTGAACACTTCATTTAGTGACTGTACATTTCTTGTGTTAGATTCAAGTTTCATTGATGTTCAGAAGGATATTCTTGTGTGCTTTGTTTACATTCACCCTGATAATAGCTCTTTGGTGACAGATACCCGAGGACTCAAAGGTATTGATTATTTAGAGTACTGTTTACTAGAAATGCTAAGAGATTACCCAGACGTTCATGTTATGATGGCAGGAGACTTTAACGCACGCATTGGTTTATTGCCTGACTATATATTATGTGATGACGATATTGATTACATTCCATGTTTACGTGACATGAACTATGAAAGTGACGTCTTCTCAATTCTAAGGAAATCGAGAGACGCTTACGTTAATGACTTTGGAAAACAGCTTATCGCTTTCTGTTGCACATATGGGATTCACTTTCTAAATGGGCGTTTTACCAGCGATGCACATGGATCATTCACGTGTTTTGCAAACACTGGGGCCAGCTTTGTGGACTATATTGTTGCTTCAACTGATTTATTTTATTCATTATCAGACTTTACTGTTCAGACACGTACTGAATCAGACCATTTCCCAGTTACTTGTAGTCTTAAGTGTAGACCTAATGTGATATAACCTGCAGATCAAATAGAAAAAAGTGTTTCAATACCGAAATATATATGGCGCTCTCAGAACTTTTTTGTGTATCTTTGAAACACAGATTACTTGAGATGCCAGTTGGAGATATATCTCAGTGTTCTACATCTTCTCAAAAAGCTGAACATTTGACATCTATAATTCAAGAGTGTGCTGAGGACAGTGGTATGGCTGTAAGCAACAGTCGTAACACTAACATTAGCAGGTGTGCTTCTTCGCCGTGGTTTGATGCAGAATGTGAAAATATGAAACGCTACAAATACAAACAGTTAGACATGTTTAGAATTAGTGGAGATATAGATACTTTAAAGAACTTTCATGTAGTCCGCAATAGATTCAGAGAAATATGCCAGCAAAAAAAGGATGTATTTAAAGAATCTGCTATTGTAAATATTCTTAACTCCTGTAGTGATAAGAGAAATTCAAAAATATTTTGGTCCGAACTGAAATTTCACCTACGGAAGCCACCCGTAACAGCACCCAGTATTGGTGTTTCTCAGAGGATTAATTACTTTAAAACTGTTTTGAATATTACTGATAATGTAACTGATGGGGATTTTGTTGCGTTCTGCAAAGCTGTTATTACAGAGCATCCAGTAAATAGCATGAATTGTAATGTGTGTAACGATGAGGGTGTTGACAGTTTGATAGATTCCCTCAAATATGGTAAAGCAGCTGGTCCTGATGGTATTTTACCAGAGATGATAAAGTATGGCAGTGATGTTTTAATTCCACATCTTCTAGTTCTTTTTAACAACATTCTATGCAGAGGTAGTTTTCCAGATCAATTGTCTAAAAGTATTATCTTCCCTCTCCATAAGTGTATAGGTAATGATGGTTCTGGCTCACTTCCACTGGAGCCAGATGCATATACCTATACTGCTACTACAGATGGAATTTTTTATGCGTAAATGACTATGCGATTCAACGATAGTCATAAGATTCAGCTAAATTGGCTCCAGCTCACCACCACCTGGAGTCTATGATATAAATTTTTATAGGTAATGATGGTTCTGGCTCACTTCCACTGGAGCCGGATTCATATACCTATACTGCTACTAAAGGTGGCATTTTTTATGCCAAAATGATTATGCGATTTAACGATAGTCATGAGATTCAGTTAAATTGACTCCAGCTCACCAATACCTGGGTCCAATCATTGCTTTAGATGAGCCTAAATGGTAATAAAAATATTCTTCATTATTTTTATCGATAAAGCGATATTCAACATTTTTATTAAGTTCTTCATTCATTTTACTAGGAGACCAGACTATATAACTACACTCTTCTTGTAAATTGATAAGAAACAATTGATAACCGTATTTGGTTTGTTTGACATCACTGATATAATAAAAACCTTGTGGTAATTCTCTCCATTTAATAGCTTTCTCCATTATTATATATATTTATGTAAGCATTTGTCTAAATGTGATCAAACGATAGTAAGCAATCTATTTTTAATCTCCAACCAGTTCTTTGGTTTTGGCACAGAATAATTGACGCGCTTGTTGCCTCCCCTGTTCTATGAACTTTTTTTTCTCGTCTTCCCTTATACCACTGGTCTTATGAGATTTTGATCGAATCTCCTGCTTCATTTCGTTGTGTTTGGTGAGTTCCCACAGCATTAAACGAAACTCATCCTCGGATATCTTACAATCGGCCATTGCTGTCGAAATATGATCCTCAATGCTGTTCAACTTTGCTTCGGCGAGTATCCGAATACTATCGTGTTTTAATGCTTTCTTTTGTAACTTACGAGAAATGAATTTTATCGCTATTCCTGCCAGTCCCGAGACTCCAGCGGTTATTTCCATGCCGAGCACGATAGGCGCGGCGATTATAGTTGATAGTAAACCAATACCCGCTACACCGAGTCCCATGCCAGATACTACAAGAGCTGTGTCAACTCCGTCCAGAGCATTCACGGCTCTGCGATACTTTTTATACAATCTTAGTCTCAACTCCATATCCTTCTCTATTCGATGTTTTATGTCGCTTATTTGATGTAATCGAAATCCATCAACAGTTTCCATCTTTTCAAATGCTTCATCGAGCGCTGGATATAAACTCACAGTCTTTAATTGGTCTTGCTTAAATGTTTTGAGACTATACATCAACCTTATCAAATGTATATTATACGGCAAGAATATCTTAGAAAGAGAAATGCTGTCACTTTTAATAATTTGGACCCCCTCAAGGGTTGCAACGGGCGATGCTCCGATATGAATAATACTGCAACGTCGACGCTCGTGTTTCTTGAGCCATTTAATCGATAGACCTGGTAATATTTCGAAGGCATTTTCCGGTGCATCTCCGAACAAGACTTCAATAATAAGCGTAGAAATATTAGGTATTGCACTCAAGTTATCTTTAATATCATCGGATTCAGTAACCAAATTTAAAGTAACATTTTTTAAGGCCGGACGACTATATATCATATGACCTGGGTTTTCTGGCAGGGGAGTGACTAACACACTTTTTCGTTTTGACGGGATATAAGCCGCGAGTACGATGCCACTATTTATTATCTTAGTTAAATTATGTCCCTTACCCATCATCACATAAGGTGGGGTAATGACGATATTCAGTAGCCACTCGATGTTTGCTTCGACCATAGTCCATTTATTCTCACCGTTGAGAATAATATTGTACGAAGTGTTTTTAATGAGTCTACTAACGTCGACATCGCTTAAATCTTCTAGATTACCCGTGAATGTGACTTCTTTCCGCTTGTATACATTATCGTGTAAGTGTAAAGCGTATAACTTACCATTGTAACCGGGTTTATCAAATCCTTCTGTGTCCCTGAGATTGGAAAGCGCAATTGTATTACATTTTCTTAGTGTTCCAGGGCCTGATGCATCAACCATTATTTATAATATGGAGTGTTACACTTAAGTATCCTATATGTACAGGTTGGTGTTTTACATCGGAAAATAATTTTACTAACCCCGGATTTGTAAGAGTTAATGAATCGATAAGAACTTATGTATGGGCAATTCTCGGAGCGCAATCGCAAACACGAACAGGAATCATCGGTACTGGGGCGGCGCTCGATGCGCAAAAACAGTTTGTCTCAAACGTGGAGGATGTCATTAATTCACCAGTTGACATACCATCGTCTATAAAGCGTTTTCAAGATGCATTAAAGTACGCTCACTCCAAAGTGGACTTTGTTTATGCACCGGGACTATACATGTCTCCGAGTAATATGGAACTTAAGATCGGTCAAGTGATAGGTTATAATAATAAAATTGTTAAACCAGGTATAAATTCAGATATTAACGTCAAATTAATAACGCAAACAATCACGGGCGAAAAGAGAATAGTCAAGCCGCAAACACCAACTATCATTCAAACATCTACTAACGCACAACCATCTACTAACGCACAAGTGCCACCGCATATTGAGGCTAAAAATCAACAACATATCTATGAAAAAACAGCGCTTTAGTTGGTGGAGTCGCGGCTGGTTTACTCATGATTTGGTTAAATAGTTCTTAGTGAATACGTACAACAGCCCTGCAATGACTACGATCAACCCCCACAAGTTTTGACTAAGCCAAGTGGTGGTCTTAGCTAATAAATTCAATAGCCAGGAAACAATACTCCCTATTATACCGGGAAGTGCGGCCACAGCTTTCTCAGCGAGCTTTCCCAGTGCTGAACCTAATGCTTTTAAATGCTTTTTTATCCACTCTTTTATCCCGTTTTTATCGTTAGGCGGTGTACCACCACCTGTACTGCCACCTGTTAACGAGAGAGTCAAAGTTGATATAATAAAACCCAATGCGGTTAAAATACTGGCAATGGTTATTCCCTGTTCTCTGAACAATGTTTTAATTTTATCGGCCAGTGTAGTATCATCTTTGAGGACTTGATCGATAGTTTCTCGAATTCGACTGATTTGCGAACGAAGTGCCTTTCTATTACTGGAAGCTGCTTCGAGGCGGGCCGATCTTTCCTCTTCTAAGTTATGCAATCTTTCCGCTACGCGGTGTCTACTGAATTCATCGCCCACCTGTTCAAGTTTTGTTTTCTCGTAAACTATATGCTTATCGATTTTGGATATCTTGGCCATATTATTCATGAGTTCTCCCCGCACTGTTCGCATTGCCTTGTCAAGACCTTGTAATTCCCTAATACTAAACTCCGATACCTGTAACGTGGAATTATCGCAATAGGTATCTAAGATTTCTTCGAGTCCGTCCGAGGCCACCTTCGAGGAAGCCTCCAAATCATCTGTATTACCAAGTTCAGTATGCACAGTCCTAAGAACCTTAGTAGTCTTCGCGGAAAGTCATCGGTAGTCGACAAAACCTAATTCATCACGAACAGTGCCGATTCCGTGTTTAGCAGCTATCGTAGACAAGGCTAGGGGCTTACGAGTACGAGAATGCATAAGATCAATATCCGGAGCGCCACGCAGTCGCAATATTCCTTTACTATCTATCTCAAACTTTGAATATTCACGAACAATAGGACTATCATCTTTAAAGGAATCGTAATAATCATTGACGGTTGATTGTAAAATTTCATCGTTAAGATTCGTGCCACCAAAGTTGGTTTCATCAGTATCTTCGATTGGGTTATCAAAGTCATCAAAGGTACTTAGATCAAAGTCATTATGTTCAAAATTAGCCATTTTTATATTAAACATAGGGTACATGTTTTCAATATAAGAATGTCTTCGCAATACGGACGCAAGTTAAACCCACAACGTAGACTTCGAGGTCCATTAGGGGTCAAAGCAATTCATCAGTCTGTAACTATAACTAATAACCCTAGTACCATCGATCAGAATCAAACGCTTCTGGTTCGCTTTCCTAATCTCGGCGCACACGATGTGTTAGTTCCGGGAACTGTCCGACTAGCATTTACGATTAGTTTGACTTCTACCGACGTTAACAGGGAGCCCGTTCAGAACATAGGTCGTGCTATTGTTAAGAAAATCGCGATTAAAATTAGCGGTAATGAGGTTTTGAGTATCGACGATAGCGATGTATACTATTGCTACATGGTTCTCTGGAGAACGGATAAAGAGCGGGAAAACTTAGAGTACCAAGGTATTTGTAATAAGAACACATTGAGACTGCGCGTAGGTGCTGAAAATGGTGTTGATACCAATGAAAAAGATAAGGCCGTTGCCGACGCATTAGGTAACAGATTCTATATTCCCCTAGACTTTGAATTACTAGATTCCCACATGCCCTTTTATCAAGCATCCCTAGGAGATAGGTTAGAATACGAACTCACTTTTAATGACTACGGCAGAGTAATCAGAGCTGCTGAAGATGCTAGCTATTCCATTGACAATATCTCGCTGGAGTACGATATGATAACGGATCCCGAATTAGCCAGACAAATTCGTAACCATTATTCAGGAAGTTTAGCCATTTTGTACGATCGCATGCTGCGACATCGAAAGATCACAAGGAACAAAAAAGATACGATGTGGAATATAAATCTAAACGTCCCCACGAGGTCGCTGAAGGGTATTTTAATGTTGTTCGAGGACCCCTCCGATGCGTTTAAAAGAAATACCGAGAGGTTCTGCAATCCCAAGATTACAAAAGTAGAATTGACTATCGAGGGCGTTCCTAATCAACTATATAGCCAAGGAATGCTAGCGTATCACCAGTGGGATGAGATTAAAAAACTTCCTTCTATAAAACGCTCCCCGGAAGTTAACGCGGTCGTGAAAGATCTGTCTCTCGGGAGTGTATCGATGGGTGAATACCTCACCACGAAGTACGCGCTATGGCTCGACATGCGAACAACAGACGATGACCAACTACACGGCAGTGGGAGGAGAATAGAAAATGCCAGCGAGGGTGCCACAATACAGATAACGAAGCTACAGGAAGCGGCTGGTAAATTAAACATATATTTGTACGTGATTATGGATGTGCAACTTAATATACAGAATGGGCGATTCGTGCAAGCAATCTATTAATAATCTTTTACCTAAAGATCCGCACTGCGCTATCATAAGCGGGCAAACGGGCTGCGGAAAAACAGCTTTTATTCTAGATATTTTAGAAAGTCATTATCGGGACGTTTTCGATCATATTATTATTCTGTGCCCGACTATAAGCGTTAATAAAACCTACCTAACGAGAGATTGGGTAATGAATGACGACAGGGTACACAGAGTCGATCCGGGCGATCGTTTACAAGACTGCCTCCGAGTATGTCACGAAAAATACAAAGGAGAATCAACCCTTTTCGTAATAGACGACTGCAGCGCGAGTAAAGAACTCACAAAAAAGAAAGATATGCTTTCGTATTTAGCATTCTCCGGACGGCATACTCAACATAGCGTTTGGGTACTTACTCAAAAATACAACTCTGTCCTGAAAGATCTCAGAGAGCAGACCAAATGGGTGGCGCTGTTTCATTGTAAAGATCGAGATTCATTCGAGGAATGTTTACGCGAAAATGATGTCATTTATACCAAGCTCGAACGAGATAAAGTCAGAAAATAGTTAGCGGTAACGAAGCACTGTAACCTCGTATTAAAAACCGATCAACCAGCTGCTAATGCAATTGCTCAGCAAAATGTAACAAAATGTAGCAAAATGTAGCAAAAATGTAGCAAAATTATAGCAAATTGAACATTAGCGGTTAATATTACATAAAATGTGGTTCGAAATCCTCATTCTTTCGCAACAGTTCATTATTACGGGATGTATTGAATATGCCATATTATATTATGTTAGACTTAAATATCTCCTTAGGTATTACATTATGGAATGCGACGAACTCATCGAACAAATGCTCAAAGAATCTGAGCCTGATCAACATACACATCAACATGTAGATAAATCTTTAGATAAATCTTTAGATAAATCTTTAGATAAACATAGAGAAAGACTCGCGGCTTTGGTAGCCGGTGGAAAATGTTCCCAATATTTGGGGGAAAATTATACCATCGAAAAAATTGATAACATGACTGACGAAGAGATTAAAAAACTGTACGCTCGTTACGAGTCTAGACTGGGAGCTACCATGACTAAAACGATAGGGTCTTCTATATTACAACTATACACAGCCGTAGCTAGTACGTTTCTCCCCATCCCGGCAGAACATCGCCTGTACTTATGCGAATCTCTCGAGAAAGACCCATTCATCGAACACGCTATAAGCGCAGTGAGCTGTGAGTTTTATCATAGATACAGAATGTTCTTAGCTCCGTTCACCACAGCTTTAATAACGGCTAGGTATTGTCAATTTAAACATACGTGCCCACTTAATAATAATGGAGACTCAACGGGTGACACCACAGATTGTGAACGAGGAACAACAGATTGTGGAACAACAAGTGAACGAGGAACCACCACCAGTGAATGAGGAACCACCACCATCAGTGGAAACAACAAACACAAAAACAAGCCAGAGTTACTAAGAACCCCCAAAAAATAGCTGCAGGAAGGAAGGGTGGGCTGGCGAGGAAAGCGAAATTAATAAATAATTCAAATATTAATCCGATTAAAACATGGACACTAGTAGGAGTTGTTGGTATAGCGGCTGTATGGTTCTTTTATAAGACCGGAGAACAGAAAACGTCACCCCCGCCGCAACAACAAGTTCAATTAGAGGTTAGTCCTCATATAATGCTATAAGAAGCATGACTACTCCAGTTACAGACGGTAAAATGTTGGTAAACGCGACGTATCATTCAGCGGTGGTCACCGGCTTGGCCATTGGCTATGCTCGTATGGCTAAAATGATTACTAAAGCCACACCTCCCAAGCTAGATTTTAATGGATTTGATATAGGTATGATGGTACTGGATATTGGATTAGCGATGGCAACGAAGGATATGCTCATCAAACAAGGACTTATCCCGGAAGACATAATGAAGTAATTAAACATTTGAATATTTATATTCATATAAAGATTTGAATATATTATATGGCAACAATTGCGATGATGGTCGGTGGAGCTGTTGTTAATGCTCTAGCTTTTTCGGGGAGTAATTATTTATTTTCCAGTATGAGGGAATCAAACGCTAAAGAAGTTGAAGAGGAGCGTAAACGACATAACAAAGCTTTAGAACAATACCAAGCAGCCCAGTTACAATATACACAGCAGAGAATGAAGAGATTAGACTTTATTCATGAAAAACTGCTTAAGGAAGGACATTCAATTCAAACGTTTAAGGATGTTGAATCTGCCATGCAAGAATACTACCTCGTTTTTGGGAAAAAACTAGACCCAATACCGATACCAACAATGAGTCAGTTTTATACACCGTCAGAGGCTCAGAAAGACCGCGAGGTCGCATTTGTTATTATTGGGTTATCTGCTGTATTGATTTTCAGCTATACAATTATGCATAAGTAAGAGTGACAGCTGTGGCTAGTTAGGAGAGTCAGAGTGACAGCTAATCTATAAATAGCCTAATCAATATCTCACCAGTGTAGCTGTGATTTGCATTTAGACAAATGATATGATAGATGTATGAACATTGCATTTAGACAAATGATATGATAGATGTATAACCATGAATAATTGCAAATTTACACTCATGGGGAAGACGACTCTATGTAATCGACGCTGTGTTGATATTTACTGCGGTATACACAATTATTACATCAGGCGCGGACACATAAACTATACATGTTCTGAATGCGGGATAGGGGTCAAAGGTCGTTATTGTTTATGTAAGAAACACGGTGCTGATAGGGTCAGGAACCAGATTATTTATGCTAGGAAGAGAGATTACATAAATGAGAGGAATAGGTTGGGGAGAATACGTATTTAGATATATGAAAACAACCAATTAGACATTTGTCTCATTTTGCATATACCATTCAACCACAATGGTTTTTGTCAGAGAATTAAAAGCTATGGCAAAGCAAAGTGGCCTACGTGGATATTCTCGTATGAGAAAAGCTGAATTGATGACCTTACTCGGTTTGGAATACAACAAACCCAAGACTGTTAGAGAACTCAAAGTTCGAGCGAGAAACAGTGGGCTGAGAGGTTATTCTCGAATGAGAAGAGCTGAATTGATCGCTTTACTAGATAATAATGATGATCAACCTAATGATGATGATGATGATATTCAACAACAACAACAAGAATTAATATTTGTACCCACATCCGCCGGCATTGGTAAATATCTAAGAGGTTGGAAGATGGATATTAATTCCAACATGGATGTTAACGATATTAAGCCCATCATATCAAGTAAAATTAACGAGGAGTTAGATGATTTACATAGTATAAAATACCAGCTGACGATTAAAATGTCATTGAGTAAAAGTAGCGCAGATGATAGCACCGAATATACCGAACCATATTTCCGAAGCAATCAAGAAGTTATAACCGAATCAGATACTATAAACTCATCATTAGATACATCAATTCAGAGAATACAGGAAACTTGAGAACGCTGGACTAATAGAGGTTCTGGTTGGGGTGTCGATAAAATCGATACTTTATATTTAGATATAGCGAATTATATGCCTTTCAAAGGTGGATCTTATATAGATTTACCCCCGTATTATAAGAAGAAAAAAGCCATAATTAACGTAAAAAATAAATGCGATGACTGTTTAAGAATGATGATAAAATCTGCATTGTTCCCCGTAGACAAAAATCTGGATAGACCTTCTAGCTATCCCCAAAACGATGGACTCAACTTCGATGGTATAGACGAACCTACACCAATATCGCAAATTGATAAGGTCGAAAAGCAAAATAATTTAGCTATAAATGTTTTTGGACATTCTAAAGGAATTGTTGTACACAGGATAAGCTCCGCTCCGGAACATATCCCTAGAATCAATTCATTTCTGATCGAAAAAGATGGAAAATATCATTATACATGGATAAAGAGTTTAAACAGGCTACTATACGATCAACCTAAACATGCTAGAAAGAAATATTTCTTCGAAAGATGCCGACATGGGTACAGCAGACAAGATCTATTAGAAGCGCATAAAGAAGACTGTAGAGGTGTTGGACAGAATGCTATCAGGATCGATATGCCTAAAGAGGGAAAAAATATATTAAAATTTGAACATGCCAACCATAGCAATACTGATAGTAGTTTTACCTACAAAACTCAAGAACATATTCCTTGTGGGTTTGGATATATAGTTGTAAGGTATGATGGGAAAACAAACCCGCCCGTGATTTACAGAGGTCCCGATGCAGCGGGAAAGTTCCTAGAATATCTACAAAATGAAGAGAGAATAATCAGGGAAAAATTATCGTGTAAGAAACCCATGCGTATGACGAGGGATGATTGGAGGGTCCATAAGAAGTCAACAAGTTGTCACGTTTGTAATAAACCCCTGGATGGGGATTCCGTGAGAGATCATTGTCACGTCACGGGTAATTATCGGGGAGCCGCGCATAACGAGTGTAACTTGAAACTAAAAATGAATTCTCAAACAATACCCATCCCCGTTGTGTTTCATAACCTTAGGGGATATGATTCAAATCTCATTATGCAAGCTATCTCAAAGACTGACGGCGGTTTAACCTGCATTCCTAATAATATGGAAAAATATATATCGTTCTCGTTGACTAAACCTATACATTATAGGGACAAGGATGGGAAATCTAGAATAAAGCAAAGTAATGGGCTTAGATTCATAGACTCCGTACAGTTTCTGTTATCTTCCCTGGACAATTTAGCTAATGCGAACAATCCCGATGACTTTGCGATAACAAATCAATATACCGATAAGATTACTCGTCATTTGTTGCTGAGAAAAGGTGTATATCCTTACGAATATATGGATGATTGGTCTAGATTCGAAGAAACTGAATTACCACCCCTCAAATCATTCTATAGTAACTTAACAGAATCTAGAATAACAGATGCCGATTATAAACACGCTCTGACGGTCTAGGATAAATTAGGTTGTAAGAATTTAGGCGATTGTCACGATCTGTACTTAAAAACCGATGTACTGTTACTCGCCGATATATTCGAGATATTTAGAAAGACATGTTTAAAACAATACGGCTTGGATCCGGCATGGTACTATTCCAGTCCCGGACTATCGTGGGATGCATTGTTGAAGAAGACCGGCGTAGAACTAAAACTACTCACAGATTACGATATGCACTTGTTTATTGAGAAAGGATTAAGAGGTGGTATATCGATGGCAGCGAAAAGGTATTCTAAGGCTAAAAATAAATTAGTGGAAGGATACGATCCGAGTAAACCCGACACGCACATATTATATCTCGATGCCAACAATTTGTACGGATGGGCTATGAGTCAACCTTTACCCACGGGTGGTTTTGAATGGGTCAATGATATCAAAGTGAATGATATCCATAATATCCATAATAATGATGCGAATAAAGGGTACATACTAGAAGTTGACTTGGAATATCCAAGTTCGTTACATAAAGATCATAACAGTTATCCGCTAGCTCCCGAAAGATTAATGGTTAATAAAGATTGGATGTCGGAATATCAACACTCCTTGATGGGTAATAGTAGGTTAGCTAACGTAGAAAAACTCGTACCAAATTTGATGGATAAAACAAAATATATAGTTCACTACAGAAATCTCCAGTTGTATCTATCGTTAGGTATGAAACTTAAGAAAATACACAGAGTTCTAAAGTTTGATCAAAGCCCTTGGATGGAGCCCTATATAAGGTTGAACACAGATTTAAGAAAGATAGCTACCAGCGATTTCGAAAAGAACCTGTATAAGCTCATGAATAACTCAGTATTTGGTAAAACTATGGAGAATCTAAGGAAGCGTGTTGATGTTAAATTAGTCAGATCTAATGAGGAAGAAAGACTCAGGAAACTTATAGCCAGTCCGGCTTTTAACAGAAGCAAGATATTCGATAACGACTTAGCCGCGTTGCATATGCAGAAGAGTAATATAAAATTCAACAGACCAGTGTACGTCGGTATGAGTATTCTCGACTTGTCAAAACACTTAATGTATGACTTTTATTACAACGAACTTAAGAAGCAATACGGTGATAGATGCGAGGTGTTATATACCGACACAGATTCTTTGTTGATGGAAATACAAACCGAGGATGTGTATAAAGATATGGCAGAAAAAATAGATATGTACGACACGAGCGATTACCCGAAAGATAATCCACTGCACAGCGTAGTAAATAAAAAGGTGTTAGGTAAGATGAAGGATGAATGTGCTGGGACCCCTATAGCAGAGTATGTAGGATTAAGACCTAAGATGTATTCTATAAAGAAGTCCGATAATGGAGAGATAAGAAAAGCCAAGGGCGTTAAGAAGTATGTTGTAAAAAAGCATATCAAACACGAACAGTATAAAGAATCATTATTCAACGGTAGAACGTTAAAACACGAGATGAACTCTTTAAGATGTTACAATCATAGGATATATGGATTAAGAATGAACAAGACATCATTATCCCCCTTAGATACAAAGAGATGGATTGATAATGATGGTGTAACTACCTATGCTTATGGTTATGGTGGTAATACCGTACCGTCGAGAACTATGAACAACTCTTCTCGTACAAATGCCCTACCCGGTCCATCTTGAAGATAATAAAGAATAGGCTCTCCTTCTTTCGTTACCAATCGACTAATGTTATATGTCTTAAGGGACCATGTGGGATCGGTTGCGCGACGTAGGCCTCCTTCGAGTTCACCGGACTGGTATAAATATCTTACGCTTACTCTATCCGGAAGTTTTCGTTCTTTGCCTCTCCTCGGTGCTGAAGATTCGGAAGTCACGGATTTCATTTTAATAGCATCGGATGGTTTCATCCCTATTAATCTTGTTACTTCATTATTCAGCGCTGATACAACAGCTGATAATCGTGTCACCCATTCGGTTGATCTCAATCGCTCGGATTTCATTTCGATCCCATACTGATAGCCAAACAAACGTTCCGCTAATGTCCGGTTAAATCTTTCAACGATAGCTTGACTGCGGTGGGCCTCTCTTTCACCACGGACGATTTCGACATCGTGCTTTGTTAACAGTTTAGTTACTGATCCCATAAACTCGCGACCAGGATCTACTTGAAATAGCTTAGGCCATTTTAGTGGTCCGCGTTTATATATGCGACTCAGTGCATTAGCTACTTCTGTTGATTCTTTCGAGGTTAATGGCTCAGCCTCTTTGTATCGACTAGCCACATCCACTACTGTTAAAGCGTATTTACATGTTTTGCGTTTTACCTTATCGTGGGGAAGAAACAAGAGGTCAGCCTGATGAACTTCATTCGTCGTAAAAATATCAAACGCGGTGCCGGTAAAAATATTTGCCACATCGCTTGTTTCTTTAACCAATCCTTGGCCACATCTTTAGATACCTTAGCCGCGGTGGCTAATTTTTTTATTGCTCCTACACCTTTCCAATATCCTCATGGGCTATAGTAAATTTTATCCATTATTAATTAATATTGATGTTTCGTTTAATACAACTTATGACTATCGTTGAATCGCATAATCATTTTGGCATAAAAAATGCCACCTGTAGTAGCAGTATAGGTATATGAATCCGGCTCCAGTGGAAGTGAGCCAGAACCATCATTACCTATACTACTCAAGAAAGGTTATGTTCATGTTGTTAACAATTATAGAGGCATTTCCTTGATGGATATTTGTGGTAAGGTTTTTACCCAGGTTTTGAATAATAGATTAAAGCATTTTGTTAAGTTATATGATAAGCTCCCGGAATGTCAGGCTGGCTTCCGAAAAAGATATTCCACAGTGGATAACAAGTTTATTCTTCAATCATTAGTGCAGAAATATTTGTCTAAGTCAAAAGGAAGATTTTACTGTATGTTCATAGACTTTCAGAAAGCTTTCGACTCTATTAACAGGGATCTTCTTTGGTTTGTTCTGCATTCAAAAGGAATTCATGGGAAACTATTTACTATCATACAGGACATTTATTCTAAAACTCTCGCTTGTGTTAAAATTTCAAAAGAGTAGCATCTCAGATTATTTTAACAGTCTCAGTGGTGTGCCACAAGGGTGCGTTTTAAGTCCTCTTTTGTTTTCGTTATTCATAAACCAGTTGGAAGAGGACATCCAGCAGTGTGGTGGTAGAGGGATATTTGTACACGAGGATTTACTGGAATTGGTTCTTCTCTTATATGCAGATGACTTGTGTATTTTTGCAGATTCAGTTCTTGAACTACAGAAGAAGATTGATGTTTTACACAAATTTTGTAACAAATGGGGTCTAAAAGTTAACATGGATAAAACTGATATCTTAGTTTTTCGTAATGGTGGTAAGTTGAGGAACTACGAGAAATGGAAACTGGGGCGTATGCCTGTCAAGGTTTCTACATATTACAGTTATTTGGGTATTATATTTTCAAACAGGCTGTGTTGGTCGAAAACAGTTCAGACATTAGTTTTGAAAGCAAGTAAAGCTTTAATTCCTATAAAACAGCTTAGTTATAAACTTCAAAATATCGCTCCCAAAGTGTTGTTTAAAATGTTCGACTCTCAGATTAAACCTATTATTTTATATGGTTCAGAGATTTCGGGGGTTCATAAACGTTTCCAAGCAAAGTTTTGTAAATTTGTTTTGGGTATCGGTTCCAAATCTACAAATGTTGCAGTGCTCGGAGAGTGTGGTCGATATGGTATTTATATTGATTCTTACACAAGATGTTTAAGATACTGGTTTAAGCTTCTTAATATGTCTCAAGAGAGATTTCCAAAACGGGTTTACGATATGTTAGTTAGGTTTGATGCCGTTGGTAGGAATACATGGGTTTCAACTATTAAGAATATGTTATGTTCTCATGGCTTCCAAATCTACAAATGTTGCAGTGCTCGGAGAGTGTGGTCGATATGGTATTTATATTGATTCTTACACAAGATGTTTAAGATACTGGTTTAAGCTTCTTCATATGTCTCAAGAGAGATTTCCAAAACGGGTTTACGATATGTTACTTAGGTTTGATGCCGTTGGTAGGAATACATGGGTTTCAGCTATTAAGAATATGTTATATTCTCATGGCTTCGGACATGTGTGGGAATTTCAAGGTGCTGGTGATCCTGAATATTTTATAAGTGAGTTTATACTGAGGGTTAAGGACTGTCATGCACAAACATGGTATTCTGAATTGTCTGGATGCTCGAAATTAGAACTGTATTCATTATTTAAGACATCATTATCACTTGAACCGTATCTATTAAATGTATTATCAAAAGAAAAGCGACGTATGCTTACCCTTTTACGTATTGGAGAACTGGGAATTATGCATAACACAGGAAGGAGGGATGGCATCGATAAGACACTCCGGTTTTGTCCATTGTGCAAGTTAAGGGCAGTTGAAAATGAAATTCATTTCATTCTTGTTTGCCCTATTTATGAAGATATTCGCTCAAAATATTTCCCATATTTAGACTTCATTACTGGTAATAATCGTAAAGACACACTGGTTAGAATGTTAAACTCTTCTGATGTAAACCGCCTTGAGAACTTAGCCAATTATGTTAAAAATGCTATCTGTCTTCGTTCTTCTTACCTGTAAATATTATTTCATGCAGCACTTGATGTGAAACTAATTTGTATATATATGTACGTGGGCCTGAGGCCTTATTACCGAATAAACTGATTGATTGATGTAGCGATAATATGATGGAGAATCAAAATTCATCTTAAGAATATAGGTCACATTGATGTGAGCTATAGCTATTATGTATACCACAGCTCCTAGCTTGTGAATATTTCTGCTTCTCGCAGAACACGAAGGCTGTAGAGTGTGCAGTTCTGATAATGCAGAGACAGCTTACCTTGCAGTGCATTGAGGATGGTGAGCAGAGTTGCCAGGTTGGTGAACACTGCTGTTGACTTGGATAGACAAACTGCAATGCTATAGGGGTTCAAGAAATGCCTGAAAAATACAAAGGGGAATCAGACAACTTCCCTTGTTTATATACTTATCCTGACAAAACAGGATGTAATATTCGTTCTTGCCTTGATTGTAAAACAATGCAGAACAATGTAGAACATTCACCCAACACACCCTCCTAGCATGCTCCTGTGTTTCTTTTCATCTGCAGACAGGTGACAAATGGTCCAAAACTTCGAGAGGATGGACGGGCAGCCAGGTATGACCTGTTGTTTCAGGGTAAGTACATAGAAAAGGGGAATACTCCGATTCCCAATATTTGTAAATTTTCTAATGAATTGTATATTTATATACTTATCCTATCTCACACTATGCATTTCTTCTTATTCTTCGATCTTGGTGTGGAAACGTCCTAGAACAAAGTTTCCAGCTTCAAAAACACCACTCACCCAAACATATCTCATACATCACCAAATCACCACTGTGATCATGGTTCACGCACCACTAAAACCCGTGCGACACGACCCCAGCGACCTGATCACCTGACATATCCAGCATCTCAATCTAGAGCGTACAGGCTGGTGTAACTGTGATGCGGGGATGGTTGGGTGGGTATTTAGCGTGTGAGATAGGATAAGTATATAAATATACAATTTATTAGAAAATTTACAAATTTTAAACTTATCCTATCTCACACTATGAATTTATCCCACAGTTGGATGGTGGGGCGCAGATACCCTAGCCTGTAAGGACCCCAACCGTGAGACGTATACCGTAATAACGCAATAACGTAATAACCGTATACGAGGAAGCTTGAACTAATCAGGAAAATCCAAAGGATTTTACAAGGATTAGTGATAAACTCGTGTTTGGGTTGCTTCAAAAAACCCTCTTTGTGCTACCAAGATATATACATAATGACATCGGGGAATCATGTGTTCCATGGTTTCACACAGGACGCCTTTCCAAGAATGACCGCATAACCATGAGCCAGGTGACACCTACTCGGTCACGACTTAAACCTCACAACGGATAGGAGGAGGTCTTTTCTTTAAAACACCCTGTCCCCAGCCGAGCGTAGGTTCTACAAGACAGCTCTCACACATACGCTCCTAAGGACGTAAGGCGGACCAACCTGGCATCTCTTTTTTCACTTTGTCAACCTATAAAACTCACGTAGAGATTAAATCAGGTGAGAACGAGAAGAGGCAACAATCGACGATACCCATTTATCACACAGGTCTTCAATTAACTACGGAGACATCACATGTGCAAAAGACAGAGGTGAGCAGGTAGAAGATTGGGACACCATTTAAACAAATGGACGCACCGGATGGTGGCTTCTATTGACGTAGACCGAAGTCCCAACAGACAAGCATATATACCCTCCCTCTGGGAGTTTGTCTGGGAAACCCGATTAACATAAGCAATACATGAAAATATTGCAGGATATACAGGAAACAAGACTTGGGACTTGTAATCCGCTGGCTTCCTCATCTGTGCTGTGTGGCTGCTGTGACCTTGGACGTAGGCGACTGAGATTCCGAAAGGAGGCAAAGACCATATCAGAACCCCAGAACATCCCTCCATGATAGCTAAAAGTGTGCAATACTACCAACGCCAAGGTGAAAGTCACTGCCCGTGTCTCATGAGGATTGGAAGCAGCTGGGATGGTAGTCCCTCAAAGGTGTAGACCCTGAGGATGATAGAACGCAGCCAGTGGAGATGGTCGGTCAAGATACATCAGAAGTTGGTCTGAGATGCCTTCAAGTAGATCTTGTTGGCTTAGGCTGGGCAAAGTGAGACGTCTTCCATGACATCAGCTCTCCATGAATGAGAGTGGTGGAGGCTGAAAAGACGATCCAGTTGTCCTTGAATACTACGACGTCTAAGCACGAGTCCCTCTAACACAACTGCAGGAGCCGACATGAACGTAAAGTTCGAGGTTTTATCCACAAGTGGTTCATAGTCAGCCAGATGACGGAAGAATACAGGGAGATCCCATGCTGGAGGGCCACCTTAAGGTGGTATGAGCAAATCAATGTCCGAAGGTCAGCAACAGCGGAAACCTTGGAGCCTGAAGTCATGGTAACGCCTGAATTACTCACAGTCTGAAAGATCTGTGTAGATCTATCAGTTCGGGAACTATAGTAAGTTTTATCCCTTTAGTGAGTAGTTGGTACAGAACTGATCGCTGCCCAGTAAGTGCCCAGTGTTGAACCATAAGATGCCTTGTACTTCTTAAGTGACAAAGGTAATCTCCTACTTGTGGTACAGTAGCTTGGCTGGAGAAATCCCTGGATCTTGCAAATTGGTGAAAACTTTTTCATTTATCGTCACAGAGATTCTCGTTGATTGACGAATTGCTAAGGAGGCTGCCTTAGCTGCTCTAATGGAAAATCCTCTTACAAGACTGCTCTTGATATACTCCATACGTGAAGTTTATATAATTCTGGTCTTGGATGAACCTGATTGGAGGGAGAATGTAGCAGTAGATGTGACCAGTTTGGAAGTCTTAGAACTGGAACCCAAGTTCTTGTCGGTCAGAAGGCGCTACCAACAGCAGTTGTAGGTAGCTCGTGTGTAGGATCTTTGTAGTATCCATGGTATCAAGGCTGATTGGGGAAACGCATATGCATCTTAGTCCTCCCATGATATTGTCAGAGCATCGACTGGCCAGGCTAGTGGGCGCTGGTGACACCATGTTATCTGATGCAAATAGGGTTTTTAGTAGACAACCTTTTCTTTTAATGCCAGTTGGAGTGCTTCGGCCACAGCTTCCATTCTGTTGGTGATAGTCTGGCTTGTCTGGATAAGGTGTGTACTAATCCATTTGCCGCTCCTGGTGTATGTCTTGCCTTTATCGGTAAGTTGAGCTTGTCTTGAAAGTGTATAGTGTATGCCACAGTTGAAATGAGTGTCCCGATCATCAGACGTTGGTTTCTTGACTGTGGTGTCCAATGAAATATTGCCCGGATTACAGCCTCATATTCCAGATAATTGATGTGGTAGAGCTGTCTGCTTCTGACCATAGGCCTGATGTTACTTCAAAAGTTAGTGAGCTCCCCGACCTTGAAATGAAGCATCCATGAACAGGTGGTTGTTGTATACCGGCTTGTGTAAACAAGTTCCTGCGCAAACAATAGATTCCACTGACCTTCACAAGAGGTGTTTCCTCAATGTGTTCTGGTACTAGGATATTAGTCTGCCTCATAAGACTTGATCCCAAGGAATTGAGATTCTGGAATGGTTGTAAGTCGTACTTCTGATAATTTATCAACCAAAGCAGTTGAAGTAATAATTTCCTCGTAAAAATTGTAGTCCGAGTAATTGTTGATATCCGGGCTTGAATCCCTTCGTCCAGGTAAAATGTATTACGGATTCCAGTGTGACTGACAGCAATTGGTTTAGTAGTTCGTGTACATAGCCATGGGTCGAGGCAATTCCAAAGGGTAGTGTATCACCAGTGACAAGAAGGGTGGTTATCCTTCCAGTTGTGGTCTGTTGACTGGTGACGGTTGGAATAGGGTAGCGTAGCGGAGAGGTCGTCCGAAGTGTAATAGCTATTACCATACGTATAACATTGAACTTCCGAGTTGTTGATGTGGAGATGAGTTCGCCTGCAGATCGACGTTCAAGCACACATAACACAAAAAAAATTGGCCTAAAGCGATGATAAAATCTTGACGGTCGTGCATGTGATCTAGTATCTAGTAGAAAAATGAGGCTGAAGGTGTTGTTTACCAGTTGGCTGATCGTACGAAGCAGAGTAATCGGGACCACATGGAAGAGCGGTAGTAACAGAAACCGTGCCTTAAAAGGACGTGGAGAACATGATCATATACCGAAACAAAATGTTGATATTCACCAACTCTCATCTTGAATAAGTGAGGGATGACTTGCCCTGCAAGGTTGATCGGCAACGCGTCGGACTGGTGAAGAGACGATGGATTCCATCGCCAAGGCACCAGAAAAAGCACAGTGCATTCCGGTATCAATGCGACGACAAACGGAGTTGTGAAGATGTGACACACCGCACGTATAGTCATTGACTACTACTGTAAATGCTTCACACGGCTCGCATGAGATCAGCCTGTAATAAAGTTAGCATGATAATCTTGTTTACAAACAGCAACCCTTTGCACAGAACAGGAAATACAACAGTCTTTCTGATCACGTGGTCAAAAGCTCCCAACACACAAGCGTTGTCCAGAGTAACGAAAAACACTGGTGTATAGGCAGTCCGTTCCTTGTAGAATATGAGACGAAACTGGTGTAGTACCTGGGTGAGCCCCATATGATGCTAGAATCCATCTTCAGACATCGAACATCTGCCGTTTGTAACGATGAAAGACCGACGAACTCCCCTGTCGAATCGTCTGTTAGAATGGTGTAGGTTGACCAAGGCAAGGGCGGATAAGACATGCCAACTAATATGGAATATCAGGCTGAATTCGAGGGCGTGAATGATAAAGGTCGGCTGCGATGACATCAAGCCTCAGGATGATGCCGTCTGTTTGACAATTCAAAGCTGAAAAGGGGTAGCGTGTTGTCTCAAGAATCATAACCTGTAATGGAATATCAGGCTAAAATCGAAGGTGTCGATGATAAAGATCGGCTGCGATGTCTGTTTGACGATTCTGAATAGGGGGAGTGCGCTGTCTCGAGCGTCATAAGCTTGCAATAGTGATATATCATAGGAGAGTATCGTAAGACAATTCATGGCTGGCAGGCACGTGGACCGTATACATGAAGATCCTGGTAGAGAAGAGACGTCAGTATCTCAAACTCGCCATAAGAGGTGACTATGCCTGGTCATGTTTGCTGATATGGTTGGTGCAGGTCATCGTATCCCAAGACGTAGACAGATGCTCATAATGACAATCACTGGATTGTCTAATATAGACAACGGAATGCAGCGAAGGCCTTGTCCAAGTTCGCGTATAGAAGTACAATGCACGATGAGAGAGAGGTCTATTGATTCCGTGGAAGAATGACGATCTTATGACTGAGGACGATCCGAACCCACACTGCCAGAGTAAGGGACCTAATCGCCAGCACACAAAGCCAGCTATCTTACCCACTTAGCCACCGATGCTTCCTGCAGGTAAAGTCGTACTAGCGGACGAGTTCTTGAACAGATGATGTGTCGATGTATCGATTTATCGATGTGTTGCTGCATCAATGTGTATCGTAGAGTGGAGATCCCTCGGTATCGGCATCGGGAAATTATTTGTTTAATAAGATTTCATAGATCAAAAGTTAGTCTAGGTGAAGGGATACAGACGACAGAACCGTGCACTGGCCATTTAAAAGCGAGATGACTGTAGAAGCAAGGGAGCAGACACATGCACAGGGGCGTGGTCTGCACAGAGGCAGGAATCGCAGCAGTCAAACGAGACAGCAAGCGATCCTCCTCAAAGGACAGCAATGTCACCATCGCCGAATTGACTAATATCTTGTTAAGCAAGAAAAACGAAGGTACAGCCACTGGGGATAACACAATCGTTTGGCTTTCAAAGCGGAGGAAAAAACAACATGCACGAAAACCCTAAACGCCTTGAAGCAACGAACAGTCCCCTTTATCGAACACTTAGCTAAGTAAGTTGAGATCCAATTCTGACAAGGTGGTACACAGTAGACATTGTTATTAATACCACACACTCTTCGTGGTAATGGTAAACTTTAGTAGTGAAGTCGGGTATTTAAATTTTATGAATAAAAAAAACTAAACAAAAATTCTCTGTTCAAGTATAATTAGAATTGAGAATGAGGGTGCTGGATATGTCAGGTAATCAGGTCGCTGGAGCCGTGACACACAGGATTTTAGTGGTGCGTGAACCATGATCACAGTGGTGATTTTGTGATATATGGGATGTGTTTGGGTGAGTGGTGTTTTTGAAACTGGAAAACTTTGTTCTAGGACGGTTTCCACACCAAGATCGAAGAATAAGAAGAAATGCATAGTGTGAGATAGGATAAGTTTAAAAATTTATTAACTTTTTCCTACACAACATTATCCAATTACCCAACAGTAGGCTTAGACTGCCACTTTGTCTTCAAGCACTGGGTGTGTTCAACTTCACTTGTCCCGTAATACGTCAACACCTAGCTTTGCTAGGCTGAGTCCATAAAGACATGAGGTACTCAAAGGATCGGGAACCATGGTTGCCCTCATGATACAAAATACCCTTGGTACTGAGTTAAGGCAATCATTTAGTATAAAGAAGGACAAAACATGCAGGAGTAATGGACGTCCTTGATGGCAGTCACTCCATTCCCACCTGGTCAATTGGTGTTGCTGAGGTGAGACTAGTTGTTGGGCAAAGAAAAGAGGGTTTGGACCCAGTTTCATAGAACAGTTCTTCCCAGTTCTGTCTTAGGAATTAGAGACTGCTGCCAACAGTATGACAAGTGGCTGTAGAGTCCAGTCACCAACTAATGGAGGAGCGTCACTGTCGGCCACACCGATTGCCAGAGTGCTTTCCTACACCCCTGTACTCAGCAACCGAGGAGTGGGGCTGATTGTGGAATCTTGAGGCAGTGCTTGCTGCAACAATGCATGGGAAGGTGACACCTGATGAGGCAGTGCCTGAAGATGTGGCGCTTGAAGCGGATATGATGAAGGAAGAGGTGACACCTTATACCAAGCATAAGGCTTCATGACATAGGTTGTTGGTCCACAGGGTGGCAGCCCATCATCCATGGCTGATAACCCTGACACTGCAGGAAAAGCCAAACCCTGGTGAGGCAGGGAAACAACATCTTTTGGTATAACAAGACTGGGGATCAAACCCCAGACCTTCCACTTTCTGGGGCAGATGCACTACTACTACACCACGAAGACAGTTGCAACGTCTGAAGAGGCAGTGCTTGGAGAAGCGGTGCCAGGTGCTGCAGTGCCCGGAGATAAGGCTGTGCCAGGTGAGGCGATGCCAGAAGACACCGAACTGGAAGACTGAGCGTGATTCAGAACCAGCCAGCAAGCATCTGTGGCAGATATGAAGAGCCAAGCCAATGTCATTCCTGAGGAAGTGCAGGTGATGATAGTGATAGGCGCTGTAGTGGTGCCAGAGCACACTGAAAAACAAAGAAGGAGGCGATTAATCCCTAGAAGTTGGGCCACTTAGAAGAGGTGCTCGCTTGTAAGCGGTCTAGACAATGGATCCATGGAACAGGGAACCCAGTCAGGGAGGGCAAAGACTTCTTAACCATGCATTTCACAGACTGGTGGGAGTGTAAGGCTGTCAACGCCTGACCAAGTTCTGTGAAGACAGTGTTGTCCATTGTTTCTCAAATCTACGACATTATGAGAAAGAAATATGAAGGAAACCCACGAACATTAAGGCAAACACATGATAACCCGATTGGTAAGGGAGGTGTTACCAATGAGTATTACTGCCAACACGGAAATAAGTTCATGCGAAGCAGTTGAAAAATGGTGGGAAAAACCCTATGTGAACAAGAAACGCACATTTACATCAGAAATGAATGTTTGCAAGGACACAAATAGGCACTGCAATCGTGGTATGGAAAGACACATATTACAGAATGAAATGAACAACAAATAAGAAAAGTTGGACAGACATTTTTTTTTATAAAATACGTCCAGAAAACCATACGTAATTGTTTCTGAGAACAATAAATCACTGAGTAAGAAAACCCAAATGATAAACAAGTCTAAATCCAATTGTAATTCAAGAGCGTAGATGACACGTCCTGACATGTCCTGTCACTTTGGGCGATGAAGGTAAAGATGATGAGTAACTTGCGAGCATGCACGGAGTGAGGTGGATGTTCTACATTGCTCCACACTTTTTACACATAGTATTGTGGAGCAATAAGTTATAAAATAAGACTTTTAAACATACCAAAATATTCACAACACTTTCAGTGTTTATCATTTTATTATATCAGTTATCATATAAAAATCACTCATTTCTATAAAAGGCTGCAGAAATTATAACATACAACAAGGCATTTGCAGTGTGATACCAGTAACATGGGTTTGGTCAAATGCATGCCGACACAATGTGACACCAGATTAAAGTACTCTGTAACCCCTACCATCACCATATCTATGGATTAACAACTGGCAAGATTCAACTTCTAACAGGGAAACATACTCACACCACAATAACATACGTCTGCAGCCACTTGAGATCACTGCCTCGAAGAACTAGCTTCTCAACATTTGCTGCATATCTGGATACCCCCTGGGCTTGTCTCTCCAGCTGAAGTAGGAGGTCTAGCATGACATGGTTTGTTGGTGTTTGTTGTTTAACTCCGCACCAAGCAATATTCAAGCTATATGACGGCAGTCTGTAAATAATCGAGTCTTGACCAGACAATCCAGTGATTGACAACATGAGCATCGATCCACACAAATGGGATACGATGACGCCAGTGTGACATGAAGAACTACTACTGTCTAGCCAGTGTGACATGTAGCACTACATCCGTGTAGATAGTGTGACATGTAGCACTACACCTGTCCAGCCAGTGTGACACGAAGAACTACATCTGTATAGACAGTGACATGTAGCACTACATCTGTATAGCCATTGTGACATGTAGCACTAAAACTTTATAGCCATTGTGACATGTTGCGCTACATCTGTATAGCCATTGTCACATGTAGCACTACATCCGTGTAGCCATTGTAACATGTTGCGATACATCTGTATAGCCATTGTCACATGTAGCACTACATCTGTATATAGACAGTGTGACATGTTGCGCTACATCTGTATAGCCAGTGTCACATGTAGCACTACATCTGTATAGACAGTGTGACATGTGGCACTACATCTGTATAGACAGTGTGACATGTAGCACTAAACTGTATGTCCATTGTGACAAGTAGCACTACATCTGTATAGACAGTGTGACATGTTGCACTACATCTGTATAGACAGTGTGACATGTAGCACTACATCTGTATAGCCATTGTGACATGTTGCGCCACATCTGTATAGCCATTGTCACATGAAGCACTACATCTGTATGTCCATTGTGACATGTAGCACTACATCTGTATAGACAGTGTGACATGTAGCATTACATCTGTTTGTCCAATGTGACATGTAGCACTACATCTGTATAGCCATTGTGACATGTAGCACTACATCTGTATAGCCATTGTGACATGTTGCGCTACTTCTGTATGTCCATTGTGACATGTTGCGCTACATCTGTATGTCCATTGTGACATGTTGCGCTACATCTGTATAGCCATTGTGACATGTTACGCTACATCTGTATGTCCATTGTGACATGTAGCACTACATCTGTATAGCCATTGTGACATGTTGCACTACATCTGTATAGCCATTGTGACATGTAGCGCTACATCTGTATAGCCATTGTGACATGCAGCACTACATCTGTATAGCCATTGTGACACGTTGCACTACATCTGTATGTCTATTGTGACATCTTGCACTACATCTGTATGTCCATTGTGACATGAAGCACTACATCTGTATGTCCATTGTTACATGTTGCGCTACATCTGTATGTCAATTGTGACATGTTGTACTACATCTGTATAGCCATTGTGACATGCAGCACTACATCTGTATGTCCATTGTGACATGTAGCACTACATCTCTATAGCCATTGTGACATGTTGCACTACATCTGTATAGCCATTGTGACATGCAGCACTACATCTGTATGTCCATTGTGACATGCAGCACTACATCTGTAAAGCAATTGTGACATGTTGCACTACATCTGTAAAGCAATTGTGACATGCAGCACTACATCTGTATAGCCATTGTGACATGTTGCACTACATCTGTAAAGCAATTGTGACATGTTGCACTACATCTGTATAGCCATTGTGACATGTTGCACTACATCTGTAAAGCAATTGTGACATGCAGCACTACATCTGTATGTCCATTGTGACATGCAGCACTACATCTGTATGTCCATTGTGACATGCAGCACTACATCTGTATGTCCATTGTGACATGCAGCACTACATCTGTATAGACAGTGTGACATGCAGCACTACATCTGTATGTCCATTGTGACATGTTGCACTGCATCTGTATGTCTATTGTGACATGTGGCGCTACATCTGTATGTCCATTGTGACATGCAGCACTACATCTGTATAGCCATTGTGACACGATGCACTACATCTGTATGTCTATTGTGACATGTAGCGCTACATCTGTATGTCCATTGTGACATGTTGCGCTACATCTGTATGTCCATTGTGACATGTTGCGCTACATCTGTATAGCCATTGTGACATGTTACGCTACATCTGTATGTCCATTGTGACATGTAGCACTACATCTGTATAGCCATTGTGACATGTTGCACTACATCTGTATAGCCATTGTGACATGTAGCGCTACATCTGTATAGCCATTGTGACATGTAGCACCACATCTGTATGTCCATTGTGACATGTTGCACTACATCTGTATGTCCATTGTGACATGTTGCACTGCATCTGTATGTCTATTGTGACATGTAGCGCTACATCTGTATGTCCATTGTGACATGCAGCACTACATCTGTATAGCCATTGTGACACGTTGCACTACATCTGTATGTCTATTGTGACATGTTGCACTACATCTGTATGTCCATTGTGACATGAAGCACTACATCTGTATGTCCATTGTTACATGTTGCGCTACATTTGTATGTCCATTGTGACATGTTGCACTACATCTGTATGTCAATTGTGACATGTTGCGCTACATCTGTATGTCAATTGTGACATGTTGTACTACATCTGTATAGCCATTGTGACATGCAGCACTACATCTGTATGTCCATTGTGACATGTAGCACTACATCTCTATAGCCATTGTGACATGTTGCACTACATCTGTATAGCCATTGTGACATGCAGCACTACATCTGTATGTCCATTGTGACATGCAGCACTACATCTGTAAAGCAATTGTGACATGTTGCACTACATCTGTAAAGCAATTGTGACATGCAGCACTACATCTGTATAGCCATTGTGACATGTTGCACTACATCTGTAAAGCAATTGTGACATGCAGCACTACATCTGTATGTCCATTGTGACATGCAGCACTACATCTGTATGTCCATTGTGACATGCAGCACTACATCTGTATGTCCATTGTGACATGCAGCACTACATCTGTATAGACAGTGTGACATGCAGCACTACATCTGTATGTCCATTGTGACATGCTGCACTGCATCTGTATGTCTATTGTGACATGTAGCGCTACATCTGTATGTCCATTGTGACATGCAGCACTACATCTGTATAGCCATTGTGACACGTTGCACTACATCTGTATGTCTATTGTGACATGTTGCACTACATCTGTATGTCAATTGTGACATGAAGCACTACATCTGTATGTCCATTGTTACATGTTGCGCTACATTTGTATGTCCATTGTGACACGTTGCACTACATCTGTATGTCCATTGACATGTTGCGCTACATCTGTATGTCAATTGTGACATGTTGTACTACATCTGTATAGCCATTGTGACATGCAGCACTACATCTGTATGTCCATTGTCACATGTAGCACTACATCTCTATAGCCATTGTGACATGTTGCACTACATCTGTATAGCCATTGTGACATGCAGCACTACATCTGTATGTCCATTGTGACATGCAGCACTACATCTGTAAAGCAATTGTGACATGTTGCACTACATCTGTAAAGCAATTGTGACATGCAGCACTACATCTGTATAGCCATTGTGACATGTTGCACTACATCTGTAAAGCAATTGTGACATGCAGCACTACATCTGTATGTCCATTGTGACATGCAGCACTACATCTGTATGTCCATTGTGACATGCAGCACTACATCTGTATGTCCATTGTGACATGCAGCACTACATCTGTATAGACAGTGTGACATGCAGCACTACATCTGTATGTCCATTGTGACATGTTGCACTGCATCTGTATGTCTATTGTGACATGTAGCGCTACATCTGTATGTCCATTGTGACATGCAGCACTACATCTGTATAGCCATTGTGACACGTTGCACTACATCTGTATGTCTATTGTGACATGTTGCACTACATCTGTATGTCAATTGTGACATGAAGCACTACATCTGTATGTCCATTGTTACATGTTGCGCTACATTTGTATGTCCATTGTGACACGTTGCACTACATCTGTATGTCCATTGACATGTTGCGCTACATCTGTATGTCAATTGTGACATGTTGTACTACATCTGTATAGCCATTGTGACATGCAGCACTACATCTGTATGTCCATTGTGACATGTAGCACTACATCTGTATAGCCATTGTGACATGTTGCACTATATCTGTATAGCCATTGTGACATGCAGCACTACATCTGTATGTCCATTGTGACATGCAGCACTACATCTGTAAAGCAATTGTGACATGTTGCACTACATCTGTAAAGCAATTGTGACATGCAGCACTACATCTGTATAGCCATTGTGACATGTTGCACTACATCTGTAAAGCAATTGTGACATGTTGCACTACATCTGTATAGCCATTGTGACATGTTGCACTACATCTGAAAAGCAATTGTGACATGCAGCACTACATCTGTATGTCCATTGTGACATGCAGCACTACATCTGTATGTCCATTGTGACATGCAGCACTACATCTGTATGTCCATTGTGACATGCAGCACTACATCTGTATAGACAGTGTGACATGCTGCACTACATCTGTATGTCCATTGTGACATGCAGCACTACATCTGTATGTCCATTGTGACATGCAGCACTACATCTGTATGTCCATTGTGACATGCAGCACTACATCTGTATGTCCACTGTGACATGTTGCACTACATCTGTTAAGCAATTGTGACATGCAGCACTTCATCTGTATGTCCATTGTGACATGCAGCACTACATCTGTATGTCCACTGTGACATGTTGCACTACATCTGTAAAGCAATTGTGACATGCAGCACTACATCTGTATGTCCATTGTGACATGCAGCACTACATCTGTATGTCCATTGTAACATGCAGCACTACATCTGTATGTCCCTTGTGACATGTTGTGCTACATCTGTATGTCCATTGTGACATGAAGCACTACATCTGTATGTCCATTGTGACATGTTGTGCTACATCTGTATGTCCATTGTGACATGCAGCACTACATCTGTATAGCCATTGTGACATGAAGTTGACCATAAAGCCTGAGGACTAAAAACTAGCACAAGAATTTATTGATGTCAACAAGATATATCACCAAACATACATCTCTTAAGCCAGCAATTTAATGGGAGAAATATTCAGAGCCAAAAATACTTCTTTGCCATAGTCAAAAAGCAGTGTCATAGCCATGAACAACATTGAAAATATTGCAAACACTGGAACATAGGTGGTGAAACATTGTATTCTGAACCAAAATGACAGAGAAGTGCCATTACATTTTCTCAATATGGCTGCTGTATCAGATCTGTTTCAAACCTCTTAAACAAATTGGGGTGTTATCATTGTTGGGAAGAAGCATGTGATTGTGAAGTTTCAGCTTCATTGGTCCAGTGGTTTCTGAAGAGATTATGTTTACAGTCAGTAGCATGGACAAAGTGAACAGGTCAAATAAAGGTACAAATTTAAAACATAGGAAAAGACAGAACACATGTCTTGAGCCCCAGTGTTAATTAAGCACATCTTATTATATTCCACTTGGACAATAAATGGCTATGTAATGGCCATAAATATTTTTACAATACGGCAGCAATGGCGGTCATATTGAAAATCTGATTCATTTACTTCTTGAATGAATTGGGGTGTTATCACTGGTGTTAAACAAGAATGACCAGTTTCAATTTCACTGGTCCAGTGGTTTCTCAAGAGAAGATGTTTATGACATCCAACGGACAATGCAAGACACACGATGCATGAGAGTATTGTTTCAGTTCATAAATGTGATGGAATGAGTTATGTGATTTAATTGCTGCCTGAAAAGTTTGTCAGGTATATCAAATGGTGTCAGCTTAGCTGCGGTAACCATACAAGGCTTGATTTAGCTATATAAACAATTCTGTGTAGCAACAAGTCAATATCGAAACCGTTTAAATAGGGAGAAGCACAAAGATACGGTTACCACAGTTAGTATCAGCTTAATGAGGAAAGAAAGCCCATAGGTGATGCAATTCATAGACAGCCACAGTTGAAGTAACAATCTTACCATGTATCGTCCAAATTCCATAGCAATTCTGGACAGAACCATACCAATGAGTACATCCATGAACTGCAATTACATAAATAAACACTACATCATGTACATACACCTGTTTCCATCACAATGGAGCAAAAGCATCATCACTTTGACAAAACATTGTTAGTAAAGCCAACGATCAATCAAAAGACTTGATTAGTTCTGAAAAGTTATTTGTTCCTGCAAATTCATTTTTGATAAAATAACTATGCTGTTGAGAGTGCAAATAACAGTTGTTAATGCAAAAGTTTTGTTTCAACTCACAACAAAGAGAATGTCTGTCATCTGTGGTACCTTGGCCACATACTGGAGCAGCCTCAGGAGGAGGGGTGTCTGCAAATAAAACACACCTCACACTTACTGCAGTAGTTAGCGGATAATTGCATGTAGGAAGAATGTTTCCAACAATGTAGACATGATGAAGTGGTATGTATTGGGTAACATTTACCAGCCTAAGTTGATATGCTTCAAAGGTCAAGCCAGCAGCTTCTTTCAAGTGTCCAATGTGCGCCTACTTAAAAATCTAATCTATTATATCGTTAGAAAAGTAGGTCCATCATGTAGCTCAATGAAGCATTTCAATCCCACAGCTTCACACATTTTAAAAATTGTATAACGTTTCAAGTCCCACGGGCAATCAATATTTCAGCAATTACATCACATCTGGTACACATCGACTTTACAGGACACCTATCTGCCATTTTTGTCTTTTGGTATTGATAAAGCTGCATGCAACTTCATCAATATTTGAAAAATAGGGGGATAAAGATCCAAATAAGCAGAAAAATCACTCTGTTTGCATTTGTATGAAGAAATATAGTACTGTTTTCAAGATCTGCTCTGGAAAGGAGCACTGCCGTCATTTTCAGTCTCAGTCAAAGTCGTTGTCATTGAAACTCGAAAAATTCATCAATAAAAAATCCCAAACTATCAAACGGCACCAGTTCACCACTAGATCTATCTCTGTGGCAGGTTTGGTTAAAATATATCTCATGGTGTTTGAGTTCTGCTCCTGAAACGAAATGGGATGAACAGAAGGACAGAACCCATTCCTATATCGCCTTCCAATTCGTGGCAGGAGATACTAGTAAAATCCTAGATATTTTTTATATTTGTATACTTATCCGGCATTACTCCATAATGCATATTACTGCTTGTTCTTGACAGAGAAAAGAGCTGTGTGAAAGTCTTTGCTTGAAGAAGTTGCTCCAACTAGCTGAGAGGCCAGCCCATCACGCAGCTCCCACGTGACCAAAGGAAGTGACGTAACGGATCCTCACAGTACTCTGGAGTCCGAAACATCGGAAGGCATCGTGGGGAGGTAGATCTGCGATGGGTGGGTCCCTTTAGATGCAGTAATGCAGGATAAGTATACAGATATAAAAAATATCTAGGATTTTACTAGATTTTTTACTTATCCTGCATTACTCCTTAATGCATCTTTATCGGATGGAACCAGAGGCAGGCATACCTTCAGATGTGGACTTTCATCTTTTATTTCAAGACTCTGTTCCCTAGTAAATTCTTGGAGCACCGAGCCGTATGCAAATGAGGTATGAACCTTCAATTCCAGGGCTCACGCCAGGGGAGGTCGAAAGGCAGGCTCCTGACTTGGAGGCGTGGTCAATGACGTGTAGTAGTGGTGACCTGCTGGGCCACTACTAACAGACCAAAGCTGTGCGTGTATTGCACATCCTCTAATGCAACGTCTCGCAGGTAGTGACTGGCGAAGACCATGTTGGATCGTCAGAAACATCCCTCCATGATGGCACGTAGAGAACAGTTGCTGTGTAGCGCCATGGTAGAAGCAACTGCCCGGATCTCATGTGGGTTGTAAGAGCGTGGGGGTTCCAATCCTGCGGCCTCATAGGCCTGGAGGATGATGGCTCTCAGCCAGAGGGCGATCGTGTTGCGGCTGACTTCCGCTTGCTAGGTCGCAGATACCAGTATAAAGAGGAGTCGTCGTTGTCTACGGCGTTCTTTGGATCGTCGGATGTAGCAATGAAGCGCTCTAATCGGACATAGACGGAGCTCTAGTTCATCTTCCGTGCCCACAATCGAAGGTGGGGGAGATGAGGAACGATCTATCGGGCTGGCCTGGGAGCTGATTGTTTGCAATGAAGTCCAAGCACAGGCCCAGATGCACGGCTCCATGTGCTCCCTGCTCAAAGCGGACCCGTGTGACGTCTAGGGCGTGTAGCTCACCAACAGAGGCTGCAGTGGCGAGCGCCATTAGGAAGATCGTCTTTTTTCGTCAGAATGTAGAATCACGACGTTTCGACGTTTCGAGGTGAGAACGAGGTGAGAATGACGTTCAAGTCCCAAGCTGGGGGACGGAACTTCGCCTTTTGGTCTTCCAGTCTGAATGAGTGGAGCAGTGCCTGGAGTTACGGGATTATCGTCATGCATCGATCTTTCGGAACTACCAGGATGGAGTTGAGCGGCACAAGGTAGGTCATGATGGTTCTGCCCTTGAGTTTACGTTTGGTAAGTAGATGGAGCATGAACTCGGCCAGGAATTGAGGCAATGCAGATGTGGGGTCTTGGTGCTTACTTCTGCAAAAGATCTCGAAGGTTTGCCACTTGTCATCATTGAGGCTCCTGGTGGTTGGGCGATGTGCCATCGTGATGGCCTTAGCCGCTCTGGCCGAGTAGCCTTTGGTATTCAGTGTTCTCTGTAAATGGACCAGACGTGAAGACTTCGTACAATCTTACTCGCAATTTTGACCAATAACGAACCTTGCTGCAAATTATGTCAGTGAAACAATATAAGTTTTTTAATGTATTGTAAACTGGCATGGCAGCCTCCGACATACGTGTTATTCATACAAAGCTTCAAAAACGGAGGTATTTCTTCGTGTTTGTGAGCGGACAGCCACTATCATCGGGAAATGGGTGATGACAGATATTGTTTGTAATTCTTTTTGAAATAACGTTCCAACTACCTAAACAAATGAAAATATAGAAATAGGTAAGTGGATTTAAGTAAATCTTATATTTGCCGAAAATCGTGAAATTCTCGCTTCATTGATCCTTAATCTGGATGTTATGAATGTTTTAGCTTACATTATTTTAATCTAAAACAAACTTAATTAAGTTGTTAATGAATTATTTAAATAATGTAATACACATAATTTTCATATTTATAAACAATAGGATTAATTAGACCTTTCCAATAGTGTATAGCCAAACATGTAGATCTAGTAGCAAAGATGTTTTACAAGCAGATAATTTCCTTGATAAATGTTGGCTTCATCTATCACACAAGAGTCTCTGGGAACTTGGTGTAACAGCAGTAATCTTCTGGTTGGCTGGTGTTGAAAGAGTTAAACAATGCTCATGCTGCCAAAATAGCGGCGTCTTTCATGCATTTCCACCAATAAATGTTGTTATATTGCCATTTCTGCACAAGCTGAGTGTCAGGGATATGATGAAATGTTCTTGAAAAATTGAGTTGTTTTACTTTTGTTACTCCAGAACGTTTTTTTTTATACCTACCTAACTTTTTAGGACAAAATTCAAGTAAACAAATCCCTGAGGTTACTTTTTTTTTTAAATACCTCACTTTTGGCACATGCATCAACCAAGTCATCGAGTCTGACCACCCGATCCCGTTAGTCGCCTCTTAAGACAAGCATAGTCGCCTTTTACGGCAAGCATGGGTTGCTGAAAATCTATTCTACCCCGGATCTTGATTAGAAGCCAAACACTATAGAAATGAACTTTTAAGCCAAACATTTTCAGTCACTAGGTGATGATATTAAACACAAAAATGTTTGGAATTCGCCATCATAATAATACAGATGGACACATTTTTCAGTCAATTTGTAAAATAACTGAATAATTAGGCATTTAATAATTTTCCTATGTAAATTTTTTGCACATTTTGACTGTAAAAATATAAACACGTTAAAATAAGCAATGCGCAGGTGAAATATTTACTTATTTTATTTTTATATATTTAAATATAAGTGTAAATGAAAATTGCACAATTTCCAAGCGAGTGACTTATCAAAACACCGTCACCATTACTGATCAAAGTGACCATACGCCCTTATACTATCAATAAAAGTGACAAATGTGCTTACCAATGGTGCAGCACAGCTAGGTCGCGAACTAGTCTACATTTCTGCTATATCATCTAGGTACTCACAGGAAAAACAATAACAAAGGCAGCAACCAGTCCCAGGAATTGTTTTCGATCAGTGCCCCTTTAAGATACCATAAAAATGGTTTGAGTTGAAAACGCTATTGTGTACTTACCTCGTGAAAAATATCTCCTGCGTATGGCGAAATATAAGTTTCTTGTAAAGCCATTCCTTCCTGAACTGAAACAATATCAATATTAGAACTCATTTTGTATCTGATCTGCTGATAAACAGGACACATGAAGACACTCACTGACACTATGACTCAAAGGAGTACTGTTATGAAAGTCATCTCCCTTTTGTTGGTGTTAGGTCATAACCCTCGCCACGAATAGAGAATATTAATTAACAAAGATAGCTGCACATTTGCGAAAACTTACAAAGTGAAAACAAGCCAATCCAGCAATAATGAATATTACTTACACCTTGCTAGTTTGTGATGCAAGCACTGCTAAATAAAATGCTCATAGTAACCTGTC